>NC_143404.1:60335861-60637435 GCF_052110815.1 Crocodylus siamensis | reverse complement strand
GTTCATAAATACTCCTTGTGGTGGCCTCTTGCACTTGTAACCTCTCTTTGCTCCTTGTAACCCAAAAGGCCAAACAATGAAAACTGTTAAAAGGAAAGATGTAGCAACATGCACGGGACTTGGAAGAAGAAGCATGTAGGGAAGACTTTGAAAGAAGCATCAGGAACTCTGTGAGAGCATTGCTGGGTTGCTAATCCCAACTTCAGCTCCTCTTAAAACATCTCTTTTAATTAAAAATAAACTTTGATTTATAGGGTCTTGTTCTTTCCCAGCATGTGGTGCATTAAAGAGTGAATTTATTTTCATTTTCATTGAGGCTGTGCAATTCAAACTACTTAAATATCATTGGTCAGGTGTCAACAAATCCCACATCCTGCTTATACTGTTTGAACTCTAATTTTTAGCTGCTGTAGTTGGTGCTTTCTAAGAACATCTCTAATGATTGTTAACTCATCTCAAAAGGACTTTTACCAAACAAGGATACTCCTCCAGAGAGACAGATCATACAGAGCCACCTGGATACCATGTGAAGAATTGCTGCAATACAAAAAGAAAAGCCCCATGAAACACACGCCATTACTTATGACATACCACCCTTTCCAGGAATCTATAGGGAAAATCCTCAAACAATTGCAACCCATACTAGAAGAAGACCCAATTCTTAAAGAGATCTTTCCAGAACCACCCATCCTAGCCTTTAAACAAGCACTGAACCTGACCAGTCTCATCACCAGAAGCAAACTTCCTATGGCCCAAAGCACACCAGATGGATCCAGACAATGCCAGGACAAGAAATGTAAAACCTGCCAACACATCTCCACCACTCCCACAATAACTACACCCCACAACAGAACCATCCTAGATCTTATACCTGTACCTCCAGAAACATTAGTGACATGTAGGGGATGCACACAGGTGCATGCGGGTGCATGTGTACCCCCTGAGATCGGCCGTGTACCCCCTGGAAGCTCCAGCTGCAAAACCGGAAGTGCACTTCCGGTTTTGCTGCTGGCTCGGTGATTGGCTTCTGCACCCCCCCAGTCAGTGATCTGGTGCCCCCCCAGACTCGGGAGGCACCAGTCGCCAATGTCCAGAAATGTTATATATCTCATCCAGTGTGCTAAATGGCCTGATGGAAAATATGTTGGAGAAACCAAACAACAACTGTATACCGGAATGAACGCACACCAAAAATCCATCAGAGACAGAAATACCCAATTACCTGTGGATGCACACTTCTCACAAGACAACCACTCTCTATCCGATCTCTCAGTTCGAATCCTCAAAGGGAATTTACAAAACGCCTTTCATAGATGAGCCTATGAACTTCACTTCATAAATCTAATGGATACAAGAAAATATGGACTAAAGATAGATGTTGGATTTATGGCATATGATAACCGGCCTGCCATCTGATAACCCCGGATAGAATGTAGCTGGTAAAATACAGGCAGGCTGTCACCAGTTCAACATTCCCCTTTCCCTTACCACCTGTCTCAGACCTACTGTCTCGCATCCCGCCTGATCCTCGCTGCCATGCATTTGCATTTTCACAGACCTGCATGTTGCATATTGGCTTCTATTCTACCCAGGAGAGCACACAATTCACCAGCAGACACTCCCGATGCTTGAAGAAGGGTGTTTGTGCCTGAAAGCTTGCAAAGAACAATTTTTCCAACTATTAAGTTGGTCTAATAAAGGATATCACATCTGCCCAAAGAACCTTGTCTGCCTATGTTCTTAGACCAACACGGCTACAACCAACAACCCTAATGCATTTTGCTCAACCCTCTGACACAATGTCTACACCAGAAATGTTTAACAAGTTTCTTCCTCCACCTTAGGTTTGATCTGAGTGTTATCAGCCCCTCTTACATTCTTTTTATTAACTCTTTCTGTCTGGGAGGTGGGTTTAGTTTATCAGTTACAAATTATTTTCATGTTCATCAAATACTGATACTTTTTGTCTCATTGCCGGGCTGGAGTTCACACTAGATGCTAATTTCATAGTGATCATGATTGCAATTCTTTTAAATTATTACAGCCAAGTGTTTACAATCAAACTGAGTGCTCTTGTGTAAGAACTGAACCATTATGAGTTTTCCACCCACCATAATAACAGCTCTGCCATCAAAGTAAGCATGTGGGAAGTGGTCTCTAACAAAAATTGTATCGAGGGAAACATTTCTGCATCAAAAGGTGAAAGCCTTGAGGGCTAGATCCCCTGTTGGTGAGAATTAGCAAACCTTCTCTTGACACCACCTAAGGAGCTGGCTGTGTTTAAAATGGCTGAACCAGAACCCTGATTTGTCTCAGAGTCCTCTTCAACATGTGCTCCTTTAAATGAAAATGTGCATTGTGCACGAAGCAGTAGGTTCATTCATCTCTAGTGATTTAGAGACTAAAATAATACCACATGGTTAGAATCTTAAAGGAATATTTGCAATGAGGAAAACTCTTATGAAGGCCAGTGTTTATGCTTAGTTGTCCAGAGTATGTCTCCTTTAAAATACTTTTGTTTTTATGCTCTGGAGCAAACAATGTGGTCTTTCCTTAGCCTGTGACCCAGTTACGCATAGGAAATTGTATGTACTGGTATATTTAATATAGCTGCAACATTCCTTGTAGTGGAGCAACAGGGCAAAGGCAAATAATGTTACCCACACAGCAGGCTACTTCCCCATGCTTGAATTGCCCATCTCTCTGTTTGTGCTATATTGCAAATATGGCCTTAAATTTTGCTGTCTGGGTGTCTGTTGTGAAGGGAAGCCTCTGGATATGGGGATTACAGGCTTAGTCCTGCAGTCCTTGTAATGATATCCCTTCCAATGGTATCAGTGGTGGATACTCTGCAAAATGGGATATTCTGTTTCTTATGCATTTAGCTTGGGTTAAGGTAGCTTTGCTGGAGCAGTGCTGACTTACACCTGCTGATTGGCTTTTGCTCTTGAGGCAAAATATTTTCCAGCCAGAAGGCCGGATTCTGACCTGTTACACAGGCAGAAGTCACAAATTATGTAGTAAAGTGTGTGTGTGTGTGTGTGTGTGTGTGTGTGTGCGTGCGCACACGGGGGGGAGGGTGGTGTTCAGCAATGACCTCAAAGTGCATGTTGAGGGCCATGGAGCTGGTCAAAACATTTTTCAGAATATTTTGTTTTAGAGGAGAAATGGAGACAGAGTGAGAATGTTTGTGTGCATCACAATCTTTTTCTCACAGTATTGGTTAGGGTGCTGACCTGGGACACGGAAGGTGAGATACAAGTCTCTTCTCTGACTTATTCCAAGCAGAGGTTTTCTTCTATGATCATTCTGAATGAGGCAGAACGGGGATTCATATTTGGGTCTCCTAGTCCCTGATAATGTACACCCTTTTGTTGCTGTGTTGAACAAAAATTTTGAAAGAAATTTAAAGTTGCTATAGAACAAAATAGTCATTTTCCAATCATCTTCAGTGCACTTGAGAGATAATCAGTGATTTATATGTGCCTTTTGTGTTTCTAAACCATGTTTCAGCATACAGCCAGTGCCATAGCAAGGGGGTGGGGGGAGAGAGCGGGGTGACTAACCCGGGCACCAAAGTGAAGGAGTGCCAAGAGGCAGTGCCCAGCTGGGGCAGGACAGGCCATGGGGCAGAGCCATGAGAGGCTCGTTGGGGGGGGGGGAGAAGAAATGGGGGGCAGGTGGATCCCACCACTGCTTGCACTCCTGGGCATGGGGGGGGGCATGTGCCCCCTCAATCTGTATGTGGAACAAGGGCAGGCTGCCACTGTGGGCTTTGCCATGGGTGCCAAACTTCTACAGCACTGCATACAGCCACAGTATTTTGATACCAAGGGCCCTGATCCTGACAGATGCTGAATATCCTTGACTCTTATGACTTCAGGGCATTTCAAGATATTTAGCATTTTGTAGAATTAAGTCCCAGTGCAAGGAATTCTAGCCTACTGATAGCAATATTTTACAGTTAAAGAGCCCTTCATCTCACAGAGGATTTTGACATTTTTTACAGACTGTCTACAGAGAAATCGCTATTGAAAAGCATCTGATTCTAGTAGTAACTGTTTAAAAGTGACAAATTGGCATTTCACAGTAGTTTGGGCCAGGAAGTGAAGATGCATACTTAGTCCATTCAGTACCACTGAGGGAAATTTAAGAAGGCAGACTGGAATTACTGGAGTTTTGTCAGGAACACATTTCTTACATCTTCTCTCTTCTTACTATTTTCTATAGCATAACTCACCAAATCATCTCAGCCAAGAGTGCTCAGGATGAACCTTGGCTTTAAGCAGCCTGAGATCAAAGACAGTGATAACCTCAAAACCTGATGCCCGATGTTTAATTTCTGTGGGGAAACGATGCTTTATTAAAACACAATTAAATATCAAAGCTTCCATCTTAGGTCATGATATCCCAGTAACTGTCTGGGAACACCCATTAACGGTTTGTTGTGGAGAGCCTTGCTCTTAATTGCTTTTTCTTAAATTGGAATGTGGTGATGCAACATTTTCCCCTGCATTTAAAACACCTGCTCTTTTCTCTACTGTGTGACTGAAGTATGGGACCTCTTGGTTCTGTACACATCAGAGGAGCTAGGATGGTACATTTTAACAAGTCCAATTTAAGTAATAAAAGGAGGCAGGGGATATCTTTTTTCTCTGCCAGTGACCATTTGCACTGCACCCCTAATATATAGGACATAGGCGGGGTGTTCCCTCAGGGTGTGGGAATCAATCTGCTGTGGGTAATTTCTGCAGCACATCACCAGGATGCCAGCAATAAAAAGGATCTGGGATCATGTAAGCTAGGATTTCCAGAGGGGCCCAAGAGAGTATATACACATCTGCCCTCACAGATCAAGAGTGAATGGGTGACTGACTCATTTAGGCTGCTCTGCACATTGCTGGCTTTAATCTATGCTGTTCTGAATCCCCTGGCTTGGGTGTACTCCTGCATTTCTTCCACATCATCATATTCAGATACTTCTCCCCATGTCATGTAAGGCTTGCAGAAGCCCATCTGTAGCGCCCCCACCCCCATAGCATTAAGAGGAGTAATGAGCAGGAGGGGATAGAAGGTGTACTGAGGAGTTATTCCCTAAATATTGGTAGACAGAAAGCTGTTAAAAGTGTTATTTTGTCCTAAATTATTCACCAAAAAGCTGAGAAGCCAAAACCGGTCTGGGACCTTGGATTCAAACCTTTCCAAATGTCAGGGTGTGTGTTACAGATTCAAATCCCTGACTCCATATCCACCTGGCCCCCAGGGCTTGGAGCTTGGCTCCAGAATCAGCTCCACACCCCTTGCGTGCCATAGAGCACTGATCTTCAGTTGCTTTCTTTACCCTAGTGTGGGTGAGAGATTTGGAAGTGGGACTGGGAACACTAGGGATGTGGCCAGGGGACCCACAAACTACTTTACTCCCCAAATACAACAGCCATAATCCTCACGTCACAGCCCCAGGGTGACTGCCAGGCTGTTCTGTGCCTGGGTGGGTCTCCTATGCACAGCCATTTACTCTGACTTTGTGTAAGACAGAAACAATTGTGTTTTAGCTGCTTGTTGAGAAAATGGTTGAAATCTAAAATCTCTGTCCATCCCTGTCATCTCCTCATGGATGGCTAACCTTCAGCCCAGGCTTGACAAGCCAAAACAGTAGGGCTGTGCGAGGCTTTGGACCGTGCTTCGGATCCGGAGAAGATTTGGATGCTTTGGATGCCAGAGCAGCATGTCCAGATTGAAGCACTGGCTTCTTTAGGCTTTCTGAAATGGTTTGGAGCTTCTGAACTGCTTCGGAAAATCTTTGGAGCTGTTTTGGAGATCCAGCCATAGGGTATAATGGGGAAACAATGAAATATCTATAACTATGTTTTTTTTGTCTGATGTGGATGAAAATTGCAGGAGTGGTAGCCTCTACTGAGAGCATGAAGCTTGCCAAGTTTCAAGAAGATTGGGGCAGGGGTTTGGGGGGAGCTGAACCCCAAATTCTTGAAAGCAAAACTCATGTCACGTGTATGCGTTACAACACAGGGGGGTGAAAACTGCAGGGGAAGTAGCCCCTGTGGAGGCCACAAAGCCTGACAAGTTTCAAGGAGATAGGTGCAGGGATTTGGGGGGAACTGCACCTCAAGTTGTGGACAAGCAAAACTCATGACATGGGTGACACTGTGTGTTAAGGAACAGCAGGGTAAAAGCTGCATGGATGGTAGCCCCTGCTGCAGCCACAAAGCCTGCCAGCTGTCAAGGACATAGGCGCAGGGCTTCTGGGTTCTGGGGCCCTGCACCCCTAGCTGCTGAGAGGCAAAAATTGTAACATGGGTGCTTGTGCAACTGTGTCTGTTCTGGAGGGGAGGGGGGACTACTGCAGGTCTGGCTGCTAAGCTACTGTGTTACTAATCAGTCATGATTCGCTCAGGGACCAGCTCAATATACAGTTGCTAGCTGATGTAATGAGTTAATTAGCAACGATTAACACCTAGAAAACCACAGAGGAAGGAGAGAAAAGAATCAATACAGACAATCAACTGCCCCAAGACAGAGACAGTCAGTTGCACAAGTACGCATGTCACAAGTTTTGTGTACCAGTAGCTAGGGGTGCAGGGCCCCAGAACCCCACTACACCGATCTCCTTGACAGCTGGCAGGCATTGTGGCCTCAGCAGGGGCTAGCAGGCCTGCAGCTTTCATCCTGCTGTGCCTTAACACACACAGTGTCGCCCATGTCACAAGTTTTGCGTGCCAGTAGCTAGGGGTGCAGGGCCCCAGAACCCCACTACACCGATCTCCTTGACAGCTGGCAGGCATTGTGGCCTCAGCAGGGGCTAGCAGGCCTGCAGCTGTCACCCTGCTGTGCCTTAACACACACAGTGTCACCCATGTCACAAGTTTTGCCTGTTAGCAACCAGAGGTGCAGGGCCCTAGAAGCAAGACTCCCCCTGCACCTATCACCTTGAAACTTGGCAGACTCTGTGGCCTCACCAGGGGCTACCACCCCTGCAGTTGTCACCCCCATGTTGTAACACATACACGTGACATGCGTTTTACTGTCAAGAATTTGTGGTGCAGTTTCCCCTGAAGCCCTACACCGATCTTGAAGCTTGGCAGGCTTCATGTCCTCAGCAGAGGCTACTCAGACAAAAAACAACAAAGTTATAGATATTTCATTGATTCCCCATTATACCCTATGGCTGGATCGCTGAAGCGGCTCTGAAGCTTCAGAGCTGCTTCGGCTGAATCGAAGCCGGAAACCTATCCGGAGCTCCAGATCAGATCCCTGGCATCCAAAGTGGCTGGATCCGAAGCTGAATCGAATAGGTGCTTATTTGCACAGGCCTACAAAACAGAGCTTTTTATCTCTCTTCCCTGTGCTTACCCTGCTACCTTTTTTTCTGACCACTCTGTAGGATGTCACAGCTTGACTGTCGTGGAACCTGTGTTTCACCTTTTAAAATTTTCAGACACATGCCTTTGTGCTTTGTCTCATGCTGTTCTCATGCTTCAGACTATTCCCTCATAAACATCTGCACAACTTTTCCCCTATCCCCCTTCCAGTCCCTTCTTAAGCTTCTACTTTTCTGCCGTGCCCACATCAAACTTGATAAACATTTAGGCCACTGGTTTTCCAAGCCCACTGCCTGCATGTTCCCTTTTGCATTGTTGTCTCTGTCTGTATCCACCCGATGTCTCTTGGTTTAGACTATAAGCAGCATTGTGGCAGAGACCTTCTCTTCGTTTAGTCACACAGTGGAGACTTGGCTATAAGTAGGGGTGAGGGTAACAAATAATAGATGATAACTATTATTTTAGAAAGGTGTTTGGAATGGGGTGGTTTTATGTAAGGCACATTACATGTGTGGGCAGGAACTATATGTTTAGAAGTATTGGGGGTAACTGCTATGATTTGTACTGTGTATTGTACCTTTAAATTTCTGAGTAGTCCACCTTTAAATTTCCTTTCCAATCTCATTTTTGTAGAGCAGTCTCATTCAGTGTCACAGCCTATTAAAAGTGAATCACCCACACTGTGTTCTCTCAGAGAGGATTTGCATTTGTTATTTTCTGTTTCCCATAACTTATACTGTCAGTCCAAATTATTTTATTTTTAAGTCTGATTTTTGTCTGTGGAAGAACCCAACAGTAAAGAACCCTTTAAACCACAGAGGAACTATATTAGCAAAGAAATGAGAACTGGGTGCATTGTTGTGTTGGACAATGATAGGCAGCAATTGGGGAAACATATCAACTTGAAACTAAAATTGTGCAAAATGAGATAGTCAGGCTCTTTTCTGGCACCTCACAATTATCAGTGAAATCCAGCTGAGTTGGGAATTAGGAAGGGGTTAAAATGTGTTGAAGAACACATCAGAACTTTGACAGCTTAATTGCTGTGTTGACAGCACTCACTGTTTTGCTGCTTTGATGGTATTTTAGTCTTTCAAGTTTGTACCAAATTACAGCAGTGGCTGAGACCCAGGGACACTCCCTCTTAATGCACCTGCTGGTAGACAGGATGTGTGTAGGTGGCTTGATCAGTCAGAGAAGACAGGGGATAAGGAATACAGGATAAAGCATATCAGATCATCCAACATCCTTGTGATTCAGAAGACAAAGGGAATCAGGTTGGCATTTGAGGGCATATGAGAAATAGGGAACTATATAAAAGGTAATTATGCAATGAACATTGGAGACAAATACAACAGTTAATCAGTGTGCCTTGCATTTCCTTCCTCAAGTTTAGGTTTTGGGCACTTTGTAACCTTTTGTTGTTTAGAGATTAGGCATAAGGGGCCAGACTGCTCAGATAGGATATATTTGCCCCAGGAAGATTCCAGTTGGTGTAATTTTATTGACTATGGTAGCTTAATTTTAGTCTGTTGGTCCATTTTAGTATTTGTTTCACTTTATATTGAAATTAAGATTGATAGTAGCAAACTAGATAAATAGTGAAACCTCTTTTTGGTGCAAACCTAGAAGAAAGAAGCTGATGTGAGAGACATTCACAATTAACCCCACTTTAAAGCCTGATGTCAGTAGAGTTTTTCCTGTTGACTCAGTGGGCTCTGGTCAGGCAGCAACTTCTAGATTGACTGGATCGTCCAGAGCACCCTGCTTTAGCCTAACTCTGCTGCCAATGAAGTCAGTGAGAGCCTAATCCCTTTCATAATATTTCTGGGGTAGCACATACATACTATTATGAAATAATGAGCAATCAAAAATTCTCTCTAATTGGAAAGGAAGCTGAAGCAGTTTGTTAAACTACAGGTGAATGAAGATACATGGTGAAAGGCTGTTTCTAGTGAGAAACTGGTATCATCCATTAACAGCCTTCTCATCTGCATGTTTGAAATGACACCAGCCTCCTTATTGTCTTGCATATACTGCCATGTGCTTTTTATGGAAGTATTTTGATTAGTGATGCTGTAATACAATTTACCTAGTGTAAAGAATTCATTGAAATCCCCCTCATATCGGCTAGCGCCAGCTGTGGTGTAAAAAATTTAGATTTAATTAGTCCAATGGTAAGATGCTTGTGGAGATGTGGTTCTCTTTCAGTGAAAGGATGAATCCAACTTCAGCGGAGTGAATTTGCTTGGAAGTTTTGCTTTTGATTTTGCTCCACTTACCTCCAAGCTGCAAGAACATTTGTAGACTCCCAGAAAATAAGCAGGCAGGATTTCTAAATTCTTACTTTCTAATAATGTTTGAGACAAAAGTTCTATCCCCTGAAGAGGGAGTTAAGGCCTAACACTACCAGGAGAAGCCCTCATAGCTAAGAATGGCCCCACTGCAATAGTCAGTCTCCTGGCCCTGGATGCGTGCAGGATCAGGACTATTTAAAATAGTCAAATTCCTTAGTTATCTTTGGAAGTTCTAGTTGTATAGTACAGCACATCTGGCATATTTACCTTTAATAAACAGAGTGTGTGCATTTTTAAATATAAGGGTTAATAAATATTAGAGCCAAGTTTTTCAGAAGATTCTTTGGGAATGGGGACAGACTGCCAACCTCCATTCCCCATTAGTTCCTACCCAAACCTACAGACGGCTTCAGGTGTTGTTCTCCTCACTGGCCTTTAGGAGCTGCAGCCTTCCTGCTAGGCAATGTTCCTTCACCAGTTCCAGAGAGGTTACTGCCAGCCCCGCTCTCAGGATCTGGGCTTATACCCTGTCTACACCTGGCCATCTTTCAGTCAGGTGACTCTTGATCAGGCCTAGCCTCACCTGCCAGCCCCTGCGTCAACTGACTCTGCAGTTAGCCCTAATCCCCACCTGCCAGTTGCTCTGCAAACTGCCCGACCTCTTAACGTGGCAGGCACCCTAAGTGCCCTGCTACAATATGCTTGTTTTTATTTACTGAATAAACAGAGCCCTTCACTGGGTGTATCTACATGAGACGTGTACTGCACAGTAAACTAATTAGCTGCACAGTAAATGTGCATCTACACATGTGCCCCTATTAGCCTGGAGTAAACTAATTTACTCTGAAGCAGGATAGTACTGTATTTTGCCTCCTGCCAGCTGGGACCGCTCTGACTTAGCTCAGCTTGGAGCGGTCCTGAACGCATGTGCAAATTATGTCCCCGGAGCAATAAGCAGTAAGGTCTGGAGTTTATTGCTCTGCATTCATATGCATGTGTAGATGTGCCCCTGACTTAATAGAGAACTTTCCAAAAGGTAGCAACAAAATAGGTGAGAACTAAATGGGTACAAAGAGTCTTCTCATATCAGGAGGTTGAGTGAGCTTGTCTCCCCAAGTAGTCTTACTCCAACATCCTTTATATGAACATATTTTAAAAAATGGGTTCAAACTCTTACAGTTCTCAAGAACCTGAAGGAACTGAAAAGCAAACACAGCAGCAAAGAGAGATTTGTATGTTATCTGTAGTCAGCCAGTAGCGCATAAAACTCTCTACAAAAAAATTCAAACTAAAAAAAAGGACAAGAACTACTGGAAGACCCAAGTACCACAACATATTAGATGAATATGCTGGTATTTTTTTTCTTGTAAATAGAATATGAACCTTTGTTTCACTTAATCCATTCACATGGAATGGACTGACAGTAATTAGTGCCATATAGCACCTTACCTTACCGTCATCACATAGTTCCTTTCATGCGAGACGTCCTGGTGGTTTGCTCGTGTGCATAGGCTGCTAGCTTTTTTTTTCTTATTTGTGATGTTTCACATTCAATGTGAAACTTTTATGAATAAAGGAATCAGTAAAAGTGTTAACAAATGTGGTTTTGGGGTATTCTTAGTAACTTGCCCATAAAAAGCCATTCACAGGCTTTTTATTCTGCATGAAGAAATGCTTTTCAGCAAGTTTGGTTTGCAAAAAGGAAATGCTGTGTATCTTTCCTAATCTCTCAGTCTGTCCATCTCCTGACACTCTGTCTGCAGATCCAGAGACAAATCAATCTCTAAAGTAATGTCACTTATGATTCAATTGACGGAGTCCTCCATCGTTGTACTGTCAGAGACAGAATGGAAGTCAAACTATTAACAGCATTGTTACACCTGATGGAGAGTCTTTTGGGTGTGAAAGACAGTAAGCTTTGAAATCCCACAAGGTCTCTCTGGGTGCATCTACACATTGCCCTATGGTGAGGTGTCAACGCGCTACGTTGCCATACAGTGCACTACGGTGACGTAGTAATCATGTGGGTCTGTATATGATCAGCAGCTATGTTGCCATAGTGGCACATTCCCCCATGGTAGTGCGCTACTACAGCAATGTAGCGGCAAAATCTAATAATGTGCCATGCACATGGCAAAGTAGGGGCAGTTACTGTGCTGTGCTTTAGTATTTCCAAAAGTACTTCCAAAAGAAAGTGCCAGAAGAGCCAAATGCCTTTTGGAAGTACTAAAGCATGGCGCCATAGTAGCAACACCACCGTATAGCGACATGTAGATGCACCCTCTTCAATACAGTCTCTTTCCATTGTAGGTTAATCCTTGGTTGCTTTAGCTAAGCTATTTTTCCCAGTGAAGTGTTGGTGGAGAATTTCCTAAAGGGTATTTATGGAAGGAAAACATGCTGCACAGTTTTGCTCCCACCCTTCTATGCCACCAGCTGTAGTACAAGAGTGTGTTTCCTCTTTGCTTCTGGCATTGCAGGGAGTCAGTTCAGAGAAGGCTTCCTGGAATACCTCGAGGAGGGATGATATAGGGGTATCAGCCTACCTGCTTGGCTTTTGGCTATTATAAAAAGAAACTGAAAGTTGTTGAAGATAAAGCACAGTATGCAAGTTCACCCTGTCTCTACTTATATTTCCCAGGCTCAGTAAGTTAGGGTCAGGAGTTGATGTTTCTAGCTTTTAGAGATGGAAAATGTTGAAATGAAGATGTTCATATCATAAAACCACTGTCAAGCTGGGGCCCAGCTGACCCCCTTTGCCTATACTCAACAGTGAGCGACCACAGGCTGAATGTACAATGCAAGGAGAATGCATTGCCTTTTCATGTCTGAGGTTGAAACTGGTGGAAAATGCCAGTTCATCAAAATAGAAACTTTCTGAGCCAATTTAACACACAAAAGTCCCCTTTTGTTACTCAATTGTAAGTAATTCTCAGTCATGCCCCATCATTTCTGCTCACCATAGTTCACCATGCAGGTCGCATGTACAACCAGAGGAGATTTATCCTGCTGTACAGATATTAATCTCTCAAGAAACAGCCTTCATTTCATCTTTAGAAATTATGTTTGGTTTATGTTGTATTGGCTATGAGCACAAAGGAGGAAAAATCTCTAGCATCCCTAATCCTAGGTGCAAGATCCTTACTCTACCTGCAAGCAAGTTTCTCTTTAGGATCCACTTCTGCCTCCTTAACTAGAGTGAAACATGCATAAAAACTTCCTGTTCGTTGTTCACCTTCTCTTAGCCTCTCTATGCTATCTGTTCTTGCTCTGTGAGCTCCTTAACCCTGACAATCCATTCTTGAGTGTCTGAAAGTGTTTAACACTTGGTGTATACCTGCCCACAAAATGATGAAAGGTATTACCTGATGCTATAAAATAGGATGGAGGTAAAGGGCTAGGAACATTTTTATTTAGCTTGCTGATGTGGGACAGGGTGGCCCTACTGAAACACTCAGGAATGTATCTTTATGTTGTGACATATGAGAGGTTCATATTTGGTCTGAGCTCCAAAGTAGAAACTAACCAAGAGAAGAGTCAGTGCCTCCTCAGGGCTTTGACTGTCCACATGGATACCCTGGTTGGGAATAACTAATCTAGCAACAGCCTTTGAACAGCACAAACTTGATTTTTATTCATAGGTTTGTAAAGCCAGAAGAATCTTTTATATCATTTCACTTGAGTTTCTGTATCTCACAAGCCATTACATTTCACCCAGTTACAATTGGATTGAACCTAGTTGTTTGAGTCTAACTAAAGTCTACCCTCAAGCTTCCAGAATGGCAGCTATTTTTAATTTTAGAGTGATAGACAAGCTATCATCTTCCTTGGTAGCTTGAGTACCTAAATATCTGCCTCAAGAAAAAAGAAACAAAACCTGACGTAATCATTTTAATTTGTCTGGCTTGAACTACCAGGGAATGGGGTTTGTTTTGGCTCCTACTACAAGTCAAAAACGCTTCTCCAGCAGTTCAGAGACCCTACGCCGACTTGTAATGTTTAGTCGGTTCCGTGGAGACTTCCAGCATAACTGCATGCTTTCAACAGAGCTCTTATTTTTTCACTTTAATATTCAATGTCAGGGCTACATTTTCCTTTTTTGATCCCAACAACAGTGCCTAAATTTTGAGCTAATTTGTGGGTTAAAAATCAAAATGCTTGAGCCTCAGAGGACTTGATTTCCATCTGGGATTGGGCAGTTGATAACTCAAACACTGTGAATTATGGTGCGGCCCACAGAAAAAGCAGCTTCGGAAATACAGTTCTTGCTGTGTCAATTAATGCTCCAAGTGAATTGACACAAGACCCAGTGCTTGTTTGTTTGTTTGTTTAAGAAATGAGCTGTAAAAATGGGATTTCATGGCTAAATCTGAGGGCTTCTCATAGCATCATGACAGGAGCAGAGACTGAGCTCAGCTGCTCCTGCTCTGTGACAAGAGGACTCCTTTGATGTCAGAGAGAGCTTCTGTGGGTGCGTCTACATGGGAAAAAGATCTGGAAGCAGTTTACTCCCAACCAATGCCTGGGCTCCTTCAGTCTCCCTCTTGGCCCCTCTCTGGGCTGTCAGCCCCTTTTGGTCCCTCATCCTGGACCCTTTTAGTTTTCCAATTTCCCAGACACCCTCCAGGCCCTTAGACCCATCCAGTCCTGCGCTCTATTCCCAGCTCCTTGCTGGGCTGCTGGACCCCTCTAGTCTCACTACGCTCCCTGGGCCCTACTATGTGCCTCAGGCCCCTCACTGTGCCTCTGAACCCATATGGTCCTGATCTCTCTGGGTCTCTGGACCCCCATGGTCCTGGTCTGCCCTGGCCTTTTACTGAGCCTCTGGACCCACATAGTCCTGGTCTTCCCTGGCCCCGCTCTGGGCCTCTGGACTCATGTAGTCTTCCTTGCCAAGTGCTTTTCTGTTGGGGTGAGCTCCCCTAGTCTTCCCCCTCCATGGGGTAACCCTCAAGGCAGTGGGAGCTGAGACTTTCCAGCACCCCATTCTCACCTTTCTCTGGAGTGGTCCACGTATGGCATTTCATAGAGACTGCCCTGCCACAGTCAGCTCCACCACACCAGCTCCAGTAGAGTACATGTTAGGTCTTGGCCAGGACAGGTCTTCTGGGCCCCTCAGTAGGTCCCTGTGCTCTGCCACACTCAGGGGATTCACCCAGGCCCTTCCCTAGGTCTCTCACACATCCAGTCATTCTCTCAGGGCTCATCTAGCTCCTCAACTGGTCCACAAACTCTCAACCCTTTCTCCCAGGGCTTGCCTGGCCTCTTATTAGGCCCCTGTGCTCTCAGCCTCTCTCTCTCTGGAGTGGCCTGGCCTCTCACAGGCCTCAGGCACTCAGACCCCTTCTTACGGCTCTGGACCCTCACACTGGGTCTCCAGGAACCTCCTCTATCCCTTTAGTTCCTACCCAAATCTCCAGATGTCATGCTCCTTGCTGGCATTCAGGAGCTGCAGCCTTCCTGCTTAGTGACATTCCTCCACCAACTCCCAAGATGTTACTGTCAACCCTGCTCCCAGGGTCTGGGCTTATATCCTGTCTAAACCCAGCCCTCCTCCAATCAGGGGTCTCCCTTGCAATCAGGTGACTCCCTTGATCAGGCTCAGCTTCACTTGCTGACCCCTGGGTCAGCTGATTTTCGAATTAGTCCTGAACCCACCTGCCAGTGGCTCAGCAGGCTGCCTGACCTCTTAACATGACAGGCACACCAAGTGCCCTGCCACACTTACCTATTGACTTAGCCCTTCTACCCTTTTAGCCATTACCTCGGATTGTACCCCTGCTGTGGTCAGGGTTCCTGCTGACTTGGGACCCTTTGCTTTGGTCCCCACCTTTTCAGGCACCGTGAAGGCCTCACCCAGCTGAAGTGCTTCTTCCATTACTTGGGGCTGGTGTCTCCTCACCCAGTGATGTGTTTCTTCCTCAGGGTCTTCCAGAAATTGATCCAGAAGCAAATATATCTAAAACCTCAGCCACCATCTTTCCCTATGCCTGGATCCACCATTTAATAGAGTCTCTAAGTGTCTGGGCCAATATGCTAGGATATCGCTCTTCCTGCTTTTTCTTAGCCCATAACTGCTGATGATAAAATTCTGGAGTGATCTCAAATCTGTACAAAATCACCTTTTTATGGTTTGGTAGTTACTAGCCTCATTCTGTGATAAGCCACCTACACTTGCCCAATCAGTAAAAGACCTAATTGGTGGGCCCACCTGCTTGGGTTCCAGCTGGTGGCCAGTGCAGCCCTTTCAGATGCCTCCAAATATGCTTCTATATCATCCTTTACCATCATCTTGGGGATTCTCAAATTCTCTGAAACTCTTATCATGGCTGCTTGCTAGCTTCAATTTTCTCATTCAGCTCTTGCTGTCAGCTTAATACAGCGATTCTCGTCTCTTCCTCTTGGAAACTTACCCTCCATTTCCTCCATTTGGGCCTGCTGCCCTTGGAGTAACTGCAACACTAGCTTGTGCACTTGTTGCCAGTCCTTGGGTACCCCCACTGCTGCCTCTAAAGACAACAGTGAAAAGTCGGGGAAGAAAAGAACCATACTATTTCCATTTTTTAATCTTCTGGATCAAGGGGAGAAGAGGCCCAAAGAGTTCATATGCCCGGAACATCCCTGGTGTGGTAAGGACAGGGTGTGGGGGAGCCCTGTAAAGAAGCTCACAGTCGCTATCCAGACCATAATATCAGAAGTCAGGTACAGACTGATTTGTTGGGGAGTACAAGAGCAATGTCTACATTTGGTGCACTGGCCAGAAAACCAGTTGAAAATTCGTTAAGGTCAGTTAAATAGAAACCGGGCCAAGTACAAGCTGAGGAGAAAAACTGAGACAGCCAACCCAGCACTTGGATTTGGCCAGTTTGAGGGACAGTGATTTGATTTGGTGATTTAAATCACTGTCCCAAATTGATTCGGCCAAATCTGATTCAGAGATTTGGCTGCTGCCAAAGCTTCGAATCTCCAAATCACCCAGGCCCATCCCCTGCCTGCTCTCCCAGCCTGGCAATGGCTGCCCTGCCTGCCCCAGCTCCTGGCACTTTGAAAAAAACCCTGACTCAGCAGGTGCTGCCGGGCTGGGGGCGATCCCCACTGCCCCCCACTGCCCTATGCTGCATGGGGGGCTCTGCATAAGCCCCTCGACCCCCCATGGCTGACCTGCCCACCCCAGCTCCAGCCTTTAAGGGAAACCCCCCCCCAAAAGTGGGAAGCTCTTACACAAGCCTCCTGAAGCCCTGAGGCTGTTGCAGGAACTGGTGAGTGCAGGGTTTTTTTCTTTTTTTTTCTTAAAGGGCCGGATCTGGAGCAGGTGGGGCAGCCATGTGGGGGCTGGGACAGTGGGAGGGGGGTCAGGGGGGTCATGGCAGAGCCCCCCACACAGCGTGGGGCAGCAGGGATCACGCGCCTCTGCCCAGCAGCACCCGGTGAGTGGGAACTTTTTTTTAAGGGCCAGGAGCTGGGTTGGGTGGGGCAGCCATGGGGGGGCTAGGGTAGAGGATGGGGCCTGGCAGGGGCCTCTACCCTGCCCCCTACTTGCCAGCTCCAGGTCTGGCTCCAGCTTCCTGCTGCAGCAATGGGGGTCTGCCCAAATCACTGAAGCACTCTGAATCTTTTCCAAATTGATTCAGAGAGCTTCGAATCAATTCAGATCTTTTAATTGATCCCCTGATTTGATTTGGATTTGAAGATTCGGCCACTGAATTGGGCCGAATCTCCTCCAAATCAAATCAGCACCCAAAGCTTCACACAGCCCTAGTGCTAATATGCTGATATGCAGTAGTATTGTCTACTGCACATTAGCATGTCTTAAAAGGCATGTGCTGGTGCTACTGCCTAGTAGCTCCGGTTACTGCACATTGACTTAGTACCTCGTAATACAGGTACTAAACAATACACAGTAACTACAGCACAGTAATGAACATGTAGACACACCGGAGTAAGTTAGGCTTATCATGAGTTAATTCCCCTGCAATATTAAGCAATTTAGAAACTAGTTTAGGTCATTATATCTAAGTCCCCAGTTGTGCTTTGAAAACCACAAGGGCACATCACTGGTTCTCACTGATGTCTGCATGAAGAAGATGGTAATCTGTATGCTGGATCACCAACAGGTGTTACAGCCATGAACTACCCAATCCACAGTGCTGTTTGTCAGCACCCTGAGGAAAAGTAGCTGCACTGGTGCTGTTTGCCGAAAAATTGACTCATTACAAATTTAGGATTTTATAATCTTTCTCTGCTGATACAGGGTGCTAGAATACCTCCCATGCTCCCCACCAGACTGCACCAAAAGTGTAACATAATTTCTGTTGTCATATCAAGACCAGGAGCACATTGTTTCGCCTTACAATCATTTTGCCAGAAAGCAACTGAATGATGGTTGGACACAGACAATTTAATAACTGAACTAATACATTTCCCAGACTGGGATTTACCCATTTGATTATTGTGCTCTTATAGCTAACATCCTGTCAGTACTGTATAGGAGGCCAGATGTGTTAGTTATTTCCATTGGACTTGTCAATGGATTTAATTATGGCTGCTCAAGATGGAGAGGTTTTATTATGTACAGATGTACAGAGGCTTTAACATACAGAACTTTTACAAGATACAGCAGCTAACAAAGTCTGTGCTCATAATGAAGAGCATTTAATAGGCGAGATAGTAAGTCTGCAATCTGCCCTGAATAAGGAGTGACTTGATGCTGATTTAAAGTCAGGAATGCTATGAAAGGACAGTTTGTCTCAGTCACAGAGGATGGGACAAGACAGCTTTCAGCTACAACAGGGAATATTCTGGTTATATTTTTAGAAAAAATGTGCATGCAGAAATTCAACCCAGGTGTAACTTCAAGGATGTACCTGAGACAAATCTATAACCTAGATCATGATCCTATTGGAGTTTGGCCAATTATTTCAAAAGTGGACGAAACAATGTAAAAGTAGCTTGATCAATGGCTATCACTGGAGAGTTACCATCACTAGAGATAGTCAGAGCTTGGTAACCATATAAGGGGGATGACTCTTGAGGAAACAGGGCTTGAAACAAAATAGTAAAGCCATGATGTCTTTTAAGCAGATTGGTTATAATAAAAAGCGAATGATCCTGGAGAATGCGTGTAAAACATATTTAATCTAAGCTTGTAAAACAGATTGCTACTCTTACAAGTTTACAGATGTCGCAGCTAGCATACTGCACACATTTCTGGATATCAGTGTTGGGGGTCTGAGAATTACAAGAGAGCTAAAAAGTGATCCACAGCTCATCCACAGGTCTCATACAGGAAGATAACTAAAGAGGAAAATATGATAACCGTGTGCAAGTACTTGAATGATGTAAATATCATGAAGTTAAATTGTTTGGTCTGATCTGAGGGGAATATGCAAGACAGAATGCATGTGAACAAAAGAAAATTAAGGCTAAATGTCCTAGTGGTAAGTGACCTTCAGTAATGGGATAACCACTGAGAGGAAGTTGTGGGATCCCCATGGTTATAGTAACCTAGAACCAACCAAGGAAAAGCACGCAAGAAAACTCTGTAGGGAGCAACTCACACAGACATTTGAGGGATGGAGCAGATGGCTTGGCCACAAAACAGGTCCTTTCCATGTACAACTTGTATGATTTACAAAGGCTGAAATTTATCCTTTAGGTCAGTTACAGACATTTGTATTAAACCAAGATTGACTTATAAGCTGTGCAAAACATTGCCAACGTTACTGTCCAGGACCAGTTTCTGTACCTTCATTTTAGGTTTTTCAATATCCATCTTCTATTGCTTGCCATCATTCTTTACAACCTGGAAGCTTGAGAGGGATATAGGACAAGAGTGATATAGGTTTTGGAGAACATTTGTACATAGATTTAAAACAAATCACACACATTTTACCAGAAGATTTATGAAACAAAACTAGTTCAACCCTGAACCAAAAGCAGATCCTTTCCTTGCAAGATCAGCTATAAAAATGTGATTATACTAGTTTATATGAAGAATCTACTTTAATCAGGACACCGCCAAAGAAAACAAACAGCCACGTGGTATGTAAAGGGAAAGCACTTGAAGCGTTTTACTATGACAGGTTATTTGCACAGGTGTTCTAAGACCTTCTGCATCATTTTTCATCACTGCTGATGGGCATGTCAAAGAAAAAGGTTTAATCATGTGTACAAACATGTTCTTTCTCAATTAATTCATGAAAGAGACATTGCACATGCTTTGGCTGTAATTCAGAAAAGCACCTAAGTATGTGTTAAATGAGCAACATTAAACCAGAGGCCTACTTTTAACCATGTACTTACATGTCCTTGACTTCCATCTGACTTAAGCACATGGCAAGTGTTTTAGTGCTGTCCTGAACATCTGGGTAAATTCTAACTGGCATTTCACTTTGTCTGTGTTCTCTGACCATAACATTTTGCTTTTCGTGGATACTTGCAGAAAAGTGGAAGTTTGTTCTACTGAATGCTTGGGGCAAGTGAATGTTAGGCCTGTAGCTGGTAGTGTTGGAGTGATATAGCCATAATGGTCCTGGAAACACACACGAGGCAAGCAATTTTGTGGGTGATGTCTTTTATTGGACTAGCTGCATAGTCAGGAGGATATGCTTAGATAAACTTCCAGAAATCATCATACGCTTCCTCAAGTCTCTGTGAG
Source organism: Crocodylus siamensis (assembly GCF_052110815.1). Taxonomy (NCBI): domain Eukaryota; kingdom Metazoa; phylum Chordata; order Crocodylia; family Crocodylidae; genus Crocodylus; species Crocodylus siamensis. The sequence continues at coordinate 60,617,144 of NC_143404.1, read as the reverse complement.
AGGCCTGCATCTGAGATTTATTGAATAATAGTAGGAAATAGCTTTGGAGAGCAAGGTTAGATCATTTAACTGGGGAAAAGAAACAGTGCCATGAGTTTAAGGTGTTGAAGTGCACAGCGTGAATATTGATTCTGAGGCAGCTGTTGCTGGAGGGGGGATGTGACCACTTGGCATAGCTGCCATGTTAATAAATCTCTTGGCATTGACATCACTGATGACAAATGTTTTCATTTTTCCTAAGAAGAAGCCTTCTTTGCCTCTTTTTGCTGTCAACGCTTCCTTTTGATTGACTTGCCTTATTCCTTGGACAATATACCTCCAGGGTTATTGACATAAGCATGATACCGCTTCTTTGTTATTGCTTGTGTTGCTTCTGTTTTGAGTTACAGGTTCATAGTTGCACTGGGGTGGCTTTATCATTGCTTGTTATTATTCATTGCTGCTTCTGACTTTAGGGGAGTATACTTGGCTTTATGGTCTCTAAACAGTTTTTTTTAGCCCTCAACATTTTTTCTTCAATGATAAGATTCTGATTTGACTTTCCATAAGTGACTAAATAATCACTGTAGAACGTAGACTCAAAGCTGGTATAGCTGAAGGCAAGGGAAATTAGTATTTCCATTAGATGAGGAAATACCATGGAAATTATTTTTTATTGAAGTCACTGGAGAAAATACAATCAATATTTGGGAAGTGGTACCCTCTACTACTGGTAGGTAGAGTGTGGTCACTTACTGACTTCTGTATCATCTCAGTAGAAAACTTCCAGTTGACTTCAAGAGCAGGAGAATAAAATAAAGATGAATAAAGTGAATGACTCAAATTGATCTAGGGTACAGAACAGCCCCTGCAGCCCCTCACTCCTCTGCCATCAACATCTGAATCTACATCTGGGTTCAGATTTGTAAAGATCCTCAGATTCAGGTTGGGACTTGGATTTGCAGTCATTGCATATTGTCTTATTGCCTGAAAACAATGCAGATAATCAAATGGATTAGTGAATAGAGATCAGAGCCATATGGTGTCTGGGTGTTAAATAAACAAACCCTACTTTGAATGAACTTTATTTTTAAATATTCATTTTTGACTTGAAGTGAGGTTTTAAAATCAGATTTGTTTGTAGAAACTTCCATGTCCAGGTAGCAATGCACTGTGGAAAAAGTAATGAAATATCATAGCTATTCTGTGAGTTTTAGCAGTATTTTTAAATGCAAAACCGAAGTAAAGTAAGGCTAAAGTGATTTACCCAAGATTACATTAATGTGTGTGATAGAAAAACAATTAGAACCTGGTCCTCTGAAGTCAAGCCTTCTCTGTATGATGAATTTCCCCTCTGACAGAACCCTGGAAAGATGAGAAGCCTTTCTGCTCCTATGGGAAGTTTACATGAATAATCAATAGCATCCCTGTACTGCTATATAGAAGACCTATATGAAAAGGGAAAATAACACTGAAAGCTTGCCTAATTGTCATTACTCTCTAAAAAGTGGTAATATTCTTATTGTAAGCCTTGCGCTTCAAGAAAAGTCAGAGTGAGAATCCACTTAAAGTTTGTAACCTGCTTCACTATGTAAGAAAAAGATTATTGAACATACTGGCTGTGTCCAGACATGCAGTCACATGAGGTTTGTATCACCACGCCCCCAGAACATAAAAACATGCTCCACGCTGCAAATTTGCAGGGTGGGGGCAAAATTTGCTACCAGGATTTCTTGGTAGCAAAAAAACCCCCAAAAAACCTGCTGAGAAAAAAAGCAGTGCAAACGCTACAATAGCTGCACCGAAACAAACAGAGGCTCAGTTCTCAAGGGAGACAATCTGGCTGCCAGGCAGAGCATCTCTACTATTTCATTCCAGATATGCAAGGGTGTGTGCTTGCAGTGGCACAAATAGTAGTGGAACAATTTGTGCTGCTACGTTGTACTGCAGCACACGCCCCTGCACATGCACTTTGGTGAGGGACAAATTGTCCTGCTTCAAGCAAACTGCCCTTTCCCCATTCTCCCATAACCCAATGGGGCACAATGCTGCCATTGGGTTAGAAACAACTTTTCATGTTGTAGTTCCTCTGAGCTGTTAGCATGCTGAAAACTGAAACTTTACTGGTGTTGTTTTTGTTAGTAATTTGTGCTGTTACCGCCTACATTCCCCAGCTGCGCTCAGAGGATTATACAGAAAGGGGCAGTCTCTGCTCTGATAAACTTACAATCTAAATAGATTAGGCAAATGGTAAGATGGAAAACGGAAGCATGAAGAGGTGAAGAGATTTGCCTGAGGTCACACAGTCAATCAGTAACAGTTAGCTACAGACCAAAACTTTGACTTCTACTTTTGATGCTCTATCTGTTAGATCATATTGCTTCTACCTGCACATACCTATAGCATCCTAGTTTCAGAATATGGAAAGAAACTAGTCTGAAGCACTGGGATATTGGAAAAAGCTACACTTATCCTCCTAGCCTATGGTCTATATTTCAACCAAGCTATTTAAGTGAAGAAACAGTTCCCAAATTAATTTTCAGATATTCTGGGCTTAAATACTGAGATACTCCACTGAATACTTGCTTAGCTGATAAATGCTTCACTAGATAGCGAGACAGACACCTACATTTTAACTTACGGGTTCCTTCCTGTGTTTCCTTGAACAAGCTTTGGCATCTACATGTGTGACCCTATTAGGCTGCAGGAAACTAATAAACTCAGCAGCAGGTTAGTACATGTAAATACAAGTACTGTCCTTCTGCAGTGTTATTTCATGTGCAGCAGTGCACATTTAGATGCTGACCTGGCTGACTGCAGCATGAGGGTGTTTCAGGAACTGCCCGTCTGCTAGCCCCACACTGGAACACGCTCGTGACCCAGCCAGCCCCTCCGCTACATATTTAGCTGGGTTAGAGCAGCCCCAGGCTGGCCAGCTGACCCCCCAGGATAGTCCAACCTGACTCAATGTGCTGTGGTCCGGGGGGAACAATCAAATGGTGCCCCTGGCAGCAATAAACTCAGGCACGACATGCACCAGTGTTTATTGCTGTGTGCTAATAACACATGTAGACGCTGCCTAAAACGCCTCATGTAGCCCAAGTGTATTCAACAAGCCTTCTTCAAGAATCAGGTTTTACACAAATTAAATAAGAATGGCAGGCTCTGGCTTCAAGAAAATAAATAGTTAAACAAATACCACAGCATTTTCCTTTATTCTTCCTGTGAACTCCCCCTCACACTCAATGCCTACCCCCAAAATCCCAAATGTCTCCACAACTCCCTCTGTTTTTATCTATCAACTCTCTATTTATACTGTGCCCATCCCTCTGGTATCTGAAGACTCTGAGGGCACTATATAGTTTCAGATGCATCCTTTGATTCTGCTGCTTCTGCAATGTTGCCATCTGGCAAGGGAAGAAAATCCAGCTACAGCTGAGGACTGTTACATTTGCACAGCCCCATTGCTACTCCAGATCCAGGGCACATATACTTTGCCTCAGTGCCCAGTCCATTTCCACTTAAGTCTATACAAAGCAGATAAAAGAGAGAAGCATAGTTTTATAAATGTTGTATGAAATGCATTGTCATGACACGTGCTTTCCAAATCAGATGTTAGAAGCCAAGAACTGTTAATCCTCCTGTGTAGCCATGTGGCTGATGGAGCTTGTAGCCAAACTGATAGTCCTGCTGTGATGCTACTAAAGCTAAGAATTCAGGAGAATCACGTGAGCCACATGGCTAGTAATTACAGTCATGGTCCATCAGGGAGTTGAAGACAGCTTCCAGAGGAACACCACAGTATCCAGTTGCTTAGGAAAGTCTAGCTAAGCATTTAGGAGTCTATAACTTACTTTACTTCTGTTTTTAATTCTGTCTCCCAGTTCTGTGCTTCCAGATGTGGATGGTTATCATGTACATCTCTGTTGGGGCCATTCTTTAGAGTTTCCCATAGTAACTTGGTAGATAAGGTTTGGACATATGAAACAGTAATCTCTGTTCTTTGGGCAAAACACAGAGCAAGCACACTAATCTTCCATTGGATTCTTGCTTTCTTTTCATCTGTCTGTCTTTAATGCTTATAAGCCCTGATCAAGGATCAAGGCCCTCATTGTAGCAGGTGTTGTACATACACACACACACGCACACAAGCACATGTTGTAAAAAATGCAGTCCAGGCCTAAGTGTAGGATGTGAGAGAGGAGCTGACTGGGCTCATTCCCGGATCATTTTCAGTGGGAAACAACCAGGGCAATATCCTGAGGACCCAAGTTGTGGTGGGTCTTGCTAAGCCAAGTTAATACAAGTCATGCAATGAGCAGGTGGTAGGAGAGGAGGAGCCATTGCCTTAGTCTCTGCCTGGGATCCTCATTGTGTTTTCTCACCTCTGTATCACCACAATAGGCCTAACCAAATAAGGATATCCCTTTCGAGACATGATTTGCAGAATGGACTCCACATTATGCTTGTATGTGAACAAGCCTTTTGAGGAGGAACCACCAGCAATTCATCCACATAGTGGGATTTGAATTTTCCTTGCTTGCCATTGCACCTGCCATTTCACTGAATTCTGTGAAGCAGTAAGCCTGCTCTCCTTTGAACTCATCCCTAATAAGCCCCACTGTAATAGCAAATGCAATGAAACATTCCCTGCTGCAGTATGAGCAATTAGAAAACCCCAAATAGGAAATACTTTGGGAATTTTAAATATTCTAAAAAAATCCAAAAATAAACCTGCACTGATGTGCAAGTGAATGAAGATTGTATTCAACATCCTATTGTTATCCAACATATTGGCTCTGTAATCAAAACTAATCCCAATCAGCTAATAGCAGCAGAATAACAAAAATAAGGCTCATAAAAACACAGACTAGATGAATCACATGTAGTAATGAACTTGTGATTCACATGCTAGAAGTAGTAGTAAACTAATCACAGCTAGGGTCAGACATTCAAAAGGCAGGAGCCTGAAGTGATTCAATCTTTTCAGGTTAGTCTAACCTGTCTAGATTGAACCAATTTCTAAGTTAACAGATACTCCCTCTTGACTTAGGAAATGCAGGCATGTGCCTGCAGTGGCTCAGGCCAGGAACTAGAGGGCACTAGAGCAGCCCTCAGCTGCAGGGAAGCTGTGCTGGGGGGGCATGGGCAGCTCTGGCTCTGGCAGTAGCCTCAAGCGAACTGGCCAGGGAGGAGGTTTAATTGCCTCCTCCCTGTCCCACCGGCACAGATTTGGTGCCTCCTCTGTTGCTGCTGTGGGGGCACAGCCAAACGCCAGCTGGCATGGTCCCCTGAGGCAGAGGGGACGGGGGGGGGGGCGTTATTCTCCCGCACCCCAACCCCCTCTGCTCCCAGGGAACCATAGCCATGGTCTGCCAGCCTCAACTGCCGCCACTGATGATCCCTGCACAGGGTGTGCAGCAGAATAAGTCCATTCCCTGCCCCCTCCACCAGACACTGGGTGGAGGGGGGGAAATGACCCCTCTCCATGCCCCTGTTGCCTAAGGGGAGCATGCCACCTGCCTCTGGCTGCACCCCAGACCTTGCTGCTTGAGCGGTGAAGGGGCAGGGACCATGACAGGGGCAGCACCCCTTCTCATGGTTTCCTGTGAGTGCAAGTCTCTTCCTGGGAGGGGGGCAGTGCTGCGGGCAGGGGCAGGAGTGGGAGCAGGGTGGTCAGAGCTGCTGCACACTGTGTGGGTTGAGCAGAGGGAGGCTTGGGGGCTATGGTTGCTCCTCTAAGTCCTGGTACCGCCTCTTGCCCCAGGCAGTCTGTGACAGCTCTGCCTGCCCTGCTACTGCCGCAGTGCAGCCCACCTGCAGGGAAGAGGCCTGCACTCCCGGGAAACCATGACAGGGGCTACTACCCTGTGAGAGTTGCTCCAGTGGCAGGGGCAGGGCAGGGGCACAGCCAGAGGCCAGCTGGCATGGCTCCCTTGGGTGAGGGAGCAAAGAGGGGGGTTATTTCTGCCCTCTGTCTGAGATCCGGTGGACCTTTGCCTGGGGGAGGGGGGCAGTGTCTGGCTATGCCTCTGCCCCTACCCACCACTGCTCTGGCTAGGACTGGAGGGCATGCTGGGATGCTGGGGGACTGATTTAACTTAAACCAGGAAGGGGTTTGGGACAGAAGTTCTATAAACCGGTTTGATTTCAATCAGTTAAGTTTGATACTACATTCAACCAGGTTTATCTCAAACTGGTTTCAGCCATTTTGAAACTGGTTTATATGCATTGAACTTATGTTCTGTTACAAGTTTAAACCAGTTTCTGTGCACTTAAACCAGTTTATGTGTAACTTCTGTCCCTTGCCAGGGATGCATCTACATATGTGCTTTACTGTAGAGTAGACTAATTAGCTCTGCAGTAAAGTATCACAGTCTAAACGTGTGCCAGTATTAGTGTGCAGTAGATTAATTAACTCTACTGTAAGGTAATACTGTCAGAGAGTAATTATGTGGGATCAATCACACATAGACTGTGACGGGACCTGGCTGGGGAACAAGGGTGCTAAAGTGCAGGGGATGCCTGCCAGCTAGCCCCACACTGTAGCACCCTCATGCCCCAGCCAACCCTCTGCCACCAACTCCTCTGACTCCCCAGGCCTCTGCCAGCCTGGGGCTGCTCCACTCCAGGTTGAGTTGCTGCGGTCCCATGTGCACATGTAAAGCTGTACCCAGGAGCAGTTTTCTTTAGCGCAAACTGAACTGGAGTTTATCGCTCCAGCTTAATTGCACTTGTAGATGCACCCAAACAGTGTCATAACCATATATCTTAATTTTTTTTAATCCTTTAAAATTGGAAATATCTTTACAAAAATATATAGTACATGTAATGTTATATCACAGTTATCTAATGCAACTCCACTTATGGTGCTTTAGGTTTATTAAAACAGAATAATAAGAATGCTGTTAGAAGGTAGGTACACATTACCGTATACCCCTTACATAGATGGCTGGCTGGATGCATAAGAACATTAAATGGCCTGCCCAAAGTTAAACAGTGAGCATGTAGCAGAGCTGGTAATAAAATCCAGTTTGAAATTTTGGAGTTTTGTTTGACTTCAATGGGGCCAAGACTTGGCTTTAAGAGTTCAGTTTCCCAAGGCCTTCTTTAGCCACTAGCCATCACATTCCTTTTTATCATATTAAGTAGTATTTGAAACAGGTGGATAAATATAGTCAGATTCTGTGAAATAAGACAAGATAACAGCCCCCAGTGAATCTCTGCAGGGTAGAAAGACTTAACTCTGAATAGAAAGGCGAGTGTTGATTAGCAAATGTATTTATTCTGGAGTGTGTAATTTAGTGTAACCTCCGGCAAGCCAGTAACCATTCTGAACCTTGTAACTTCCTCTTTCGGGTGGAAAACTGGGTAAAGGGTTTTAAGTGTCTTGAGGAGAAGGTGTTATACTTGTAAAGTATTTCATTATTGATGTAGATTAAGAACTTCCTGGCTTTCATTATGTACACTAAAAATAGTGTGCAGATAATAAGATGAATGAGCGATACCTTGCTTTGCATTTGGATGTCATAATATTGAGTGGTTTAAATAAACCTTAAGATTACAGAGACATTCAGAGAGATTAGTCTGTGGTCAGTGTCACACAAGTGCCAGCCAAGTATTACTGTAGATAGAAATGCTCATGGCCTCATTTATTCAAATTAAACTGTCCTCTGTTGGAGCTGCTAATTATTTCAGACAATATTCCACTGAATACTAGGAAGAACACATCCATTTTTCTTGGTGAGAAAAAGCAGAGCATAGGAATCCAGTAAAAGGTGTAGGCAATACAATCCCATCCTTTGGGATTCACTAAGGGTAAAGCCTCTAGGGAAATCCATGGGAGTTTCCTGTGCAAGAGAGCTGCAGTATTGAATCTCTTATCAAAAAGAGCTGATGGAGTGAGGCTTTCTCTGTTGAGAAGATGAATACAACATTTTTAGATTGTCTACTCCTGTAATCTTATATTTTCATACCCCAAATCCCTATCCCTGCCCTTGGATGGGATGGCATTTGCTAGGTCTGTGCGAGTAGGCAGCTATTCGATCCAGCTTCGGATCCGGCCGCTTCATATGCCAGGGATCCATCCGATCTGGAGCTCCGGACCGGGTTTCTGCTTTGATCTGGCCAAAGCAGCTCCAAAGCTTCAGAGCCGCCTCAGAGATCCAGCCATATGGTATAATGGGGAATCAGTGAAATATCTATAACTTTTGTTGCTTTTTGTCTGATTTGAATGAAACTTGCAGGGGTAGTAGCCTCTGCTGAGACCATGAAGCCTACCAAGTTTCAAGAAGATGGGTGCAAGGGTTTGGGGAGAAGTGCACCCCAAATTCTTGAAAGCAAAACTCATGTCGTGTATGTGTTACACCACAGGGGGTGAAAACTTCAGGGATGGTAGCCTCTGGTGAGGCCACAAAGCCTGCCTAGTTTCAAGACGATTGGTGCAGGGGTTTGGGGGGAACTGCCCCTCAAGCTGCTGATGGGCAAAACTCGTGACATAGATGAGCACCTTGCCGGGGTCATCTGACCCCGGTGCTCTTTCCTGCCAAGGCAGGGGGTCGGACTAGATGATCTACCTAGGTCCCTTCCGACTCTAGCTACTATGAAACTATGAAACTATGACCCTGTGTGTGTTAAGGCACAGCAGGATGAAAACCGCAGGGGTAGTGGCCCCTGCACAGGCCATGAAGCCTGGCAAGTTTCAAGGTGATAGGTGCAGGGGTTTGGGGGGGAACAGCACCTCAAGCTGTGGATGAGCAAAACTCATGACATGGGCGACACTGTGTGTGTTAAGGCGCAGCAGGGTGACAGCTGCAGGGATGGTGGCCCCTGCTGAGGCCACAAAGCCTGCCAGCTGTCAAGGAGATCGGTGCAGGGCTTCTGGGTTCTGGGGCCCTGCACCCTTAGCTGCTGACAGTCAAAACGGATGACATGGGTGCTTGTGCAACAGTGTCAGTGTTGGGGTGGTGGTGGGGGGGGGAGACACTACTGCAGGCCTGGCTGCTAAGCTACTGTGTTACCAATCAATCATGATTCACTCAGGGACCAGCTCATTACATGGTAGCTAGCTAATGTAGCCAGTTAATTAGCAACAATTAACACCTCTTGAAGGTGTTCAATGTAGGTGCTTGAACCACCTCCGCTGGCAGACTGTTCCAGACCTTGGGGGCTCGGACAGGAAAGAAATTCTTCCTTATGTCCAGCCTGAAACGGTCTTGCAGGTGTTTGTGACCGTTCGACCTCGTCATCCCTTGGGGCGCTCTGGTGAACAGATGTTCCCCGAGATCCTGGTGATCACCCCTGATAAACTTATAGGTGGCCACCAGATCACCCCTGAGCCTGCGCTTTTCCAGGCTAAAGAGTCCCATGGCTCTCAGCCTGTCATCATAAGATCTGTTTTCCTGACCTAGGCATGGTATATACCATAGATGTGGTTTTAGGCTCAGCCATAATCTGATTCCTGCAACTGACAACTGTTCATTTGTCCTCATTATAGTCATAATAGGATGCCTGCAGCACACAGAGGGTTAATGTGCAGAAAACAACAGAAAACAGAGTGTTTCCATCATGCTGCTGCTCATGTTTTTAGTGTAGAAGCACCTACCCCTCCTTTTTCCTGGTGAGGCATAATTGGACTTTGTTTATCCATGAATCAAGGGCCTCATTGTAAAGGTTGATGGGGTCTAACTGGGAAAAATCTGGTGAGGATTAATTGTCAGTTTTATGGTTTGATGCTTCCTGTCATGCTTTTACCTCAAGAAACTGGAGAGAGTCCAGGTGGGATCATTCCTGCATTACCCATTCTGTGAAGAGCCTCTTGTTCACAGTGCAAAAAAAGAGAAAAAAAAAGGTGATCAACTTTCCTTCTGCCCCTCCTCAAGAAAACAACTTCATTTAAGCAACGTCCGAAACAGGGTTTAAGTACACAGTGGCAGGGAAACTCAGAACCAGGTTGCACGGTTCTTGACTGGCTGCTTGATGCACCCACTGCATCCGTGCCATTGTGCACAGCCTTCCAACCCAACCACCACTCAGAAACGGAGAAGTGGTCTTGCTTCTTTATGGAGCTTTATTAAGATGGCTCCTAAAGGGGTGTGTGCAGGTCTGGTGCCCAGACTTCAAGAAGGATGTCGAAATACTGGAAAGAGACCAACGGAGGGCCACAAAAATGATCCAGGGGTTAGAAAACAGGCCTGTGGTACTTAAGGAGCTCAATACAGCTCATTGAAGAGAAAGTTTAGAGGGGACTTGATCACTTTGTATAGGTACTTACCCATGGAAAGGTATCTGACAGCAGGGGCTTTCCAGTTGTACAGGCAAGGGCATACCAAGATCCAGTGGAAGGAAACTGAAGTAAAAAAAGTCAGTCTGGGAATCAGATCAATTTCCTAGCAGTGTGGATAATTACACGTTGTAACTGCTGACCAGGGATGGTGGTAGCCTCACCATTGTTTAGAGATTGTAAAATGAGGTTAAATATATTTCTAAATCACATACTTCTGAGAAAAAAAAAATCTATGGCTTGTGCATAAAGGAGATCAAATTAAAGAATCATAGTGGTTGTAGATGGCCTTAAGGTCTATGAATCTTCTTTCAAAAAGCTACTGTTGACAGAGGGCTGGCATGCTGGTCCTGGGAGCTACTGTTGACACAGGGCTGGCATGCTGGGAGTTTCAGCTGGAGCTCACAGCTCTCACATCTTATGGGTTGAAGGTGATCAGCTCTCATGAGCTTGTAGCTCAAGGAGGGTTTTAAAGACAATGCCCCTTGATGGGACAGACCATATGGCTGTACTGGAATCATATCAGGTCTGTCTGCCCTCTAGGCATTTAGACTGCTCTACTTTCTGTGGTATTTGTGGTCAGCTAATGATTTCTTTGGGTGGTTCATAATAGATTGCCTGTTTGTCCCATTTTATTACCATGTATTAAATGGCTGAGCTGAAGGCTTGAGATTCAGTTGTGTAGGAATGCTAGTCTAGCTGCCTTTAATTCAGCCTGCCAAACATCTATATATGTAGGGCAGGGTTTGTCGAGATGTCATGGGGTGAAGAAGCCAGATAAAAGGAGTCTACTCACAGAGAATTAAGCCAAATACCTGCCTTCTGTGTCTTCCTCTTGGCATCTGCCAATCAAGTCATCCAGTGACACAACTGAGGACCCTCACCCCAGGAGCAGAGAGACTCATCAAGGTGCAGCCACATAATGTTGCCTTCCCTCAGGACCCCGCAGTGCATGAACCCATTCAGGTCTTGTATTCTGTTTCATATTGCAGTACTGAAGTGTTGCCTTTGAGAGGGACTGTGGAGTTGTGGTGAAATTCCCTATTACGGCAAGCAATGTAAAAATCTCCCTCACCTCTAGTGACCTGCTCTTCTGACCTAAAACACAGTTTTTATTGCAGGTCCTCAAAGGAGAAAGAATTATTCATTGTCCTATTGCATCATTTAATATCATCATTCACTTGTTATCTGGGAAGGGATTTCTACATCTCTGCTGTAGCCTAGTGAACTCTGCCACCTCTGTTTCCCCTCTATTTTCATACCTTACTTTACCATTGCTACTCAGCCACCTGGAGTAGTTGCTCACTACTGATCAGTGTAAGACACTTCCTTCTCAGAATTTAAAAATATTTCTTTCTCAGCACCCAGTCCACACTGCTCCAAGGAAATGAGAACCATGGCTGGGGATGTAATCCATATCTCCTGCATGACCCAGCAGTCATGCTGTATCCTCATGCTCTGGGTTGGCCTCTTTGTCCTTACTAGCCCTAGATCCTTCTAGACAATAGGCAGTGGTGTTAATCAAGACCCTGTCTGCTAAATGACAATGCAGTACACTGTGCTGGAAGGTTTCAAGCTCGCATCACCTTTACTCTCTGTCCCTGCAATTCCCAGATAGATGGGTAGGAATTTAACCCTGTTCTTCAGAGCATTCAGACCAACACAAGCTCTTATTTTAATGCTCTTAGGAATTTTCCACCAGTACATTTTCTATTTCAGCAATACCTGGCTATGAAAGATGGAGTAAACACAAATATTTTATTGGTATTTATTTTAATGACATTTGTACTCTTTAAAGTGAAATATCTTCTGAGTGCTTGTGATGAGGACACACTTTGACCTACAGTTGGTCCTAGCATGAAGCAATATTTACTTGATTTAGTCTGAACATTCATGTGCAGAGGGAGCACATTTTATATATGTTCTTTGCATGCATATCTTTCATTTTATCAGTCAATGTCAGAGTGGCGGAATGTGGGTGATCTGCTATGTCTCAACTATTTTTTATAAGGCTAAACTAAGCTCTGCTCTCCTTATGTCTGTTCAGTGGTTACTCAGATATTCCAAGTCATGTATGCACTAACTCCATACCTACATTTGAATCTGGGACCTGCAGGCTTCTCCTACTTGAGCTAAAACAGCAATCCGGACAGGTTCCCATGTGCAGGGGCATGCACTTGTAGAGACACAAATAGCATTGGTACACATTTGTGCCCCATCACACACTCTTGCATGTGCACTTTGGCATGTAGGAAATTGTCCTGGGTAGGGGTAGGGGAGGCTGGGGCCAGCTGCTGTGCATCATTCTGCTCATGCAGTTTAAGTTTAGTTTGATTTATTTTAATCCATAAAAGCAGATGTTTGGTTATTGTTCTTTAATCCTCCTTTAGAATCAGCTTTGTTCATTCCCAATGGGGAAAAGACTGGTCTAGTCAGGCATGGATTTTGACTTTTCTGAAGCTTGGGCTTTTCATATTCAAAGTTAGGTCTTGTTTTATACAGAGTATAAGACTGGCTGCAAGGTTATGATTTTGGGTCCCAGCCATCACAAAATGCTGGGGATTTCCTGTCTAGAGTCTTGCTTCAGGCTCACGGGCACACTAAACCCAAAACTCAAATTCTCATATGATCCAATAACAAGTCTGAGGAACCCTTGGGTATGGAAAGGGAGCTAAGGGCTGGGAGTAGAAAATAATACTTGGGCCTTAAAAAGAAGGGAAAGGATGGAGAAAGGATGATGTAGGAAGAGAGGGAAAGAAGCGAAAACCTTGGTGAAAAAATAATGGGACGAGGGAAGAAAGAAAGAAGCCAAAGGATGGGACAAGAAACACTCCATTATGCAAATACTCCATTTTGTGAATGTTCCTAGCTGCTCCCCTTAGACCACATAGGCCAAGAGGTTATTTTTAAACTGGCCATTAATTCATACGTAATGTCTGATTATGAAATGTTGGAATCTTCCACCAGGAAGGGAAAAACCTCCCCCAGTGAGAGACCGACTGGAAACTTGAGTCAGGGAAGGGGTTAATGGCTGCTGGGTTTACAGCTGGGGATTGCTGGTATCCAGGAAACAACACAGAACGCACAAACCATGGGACCAGCTGGAGCCCACTGGAATCCCATTAATTTTGGCAGAAGTGCCTGTGGTCTGCTGCTCTGACATCACTCCCTTTTGCGTCACAGAGGAATGCCTCAGCTAGTGCTACTTCTATTTTTTTCATTCTCTCATTTCAGGCAACCAAGTGACTGACTCAGATTTATGAGTGCTGCAAAGCGAGGAGCAGAGCAGGTCACAAATATACACGGTGTGGTCTGGCCGTCTCTGATACTGGTGCAGATGATAGTTAACACCTGAGCAGCTGAGGGGGTTACAAAGTGTGCAAGGAGAACTTAGCTTAGGTGTGACATATTTCCATGCTAGCCTGAAGTCACTGTGAAGTATCCGTGGAGAGGGAGCCCATAATGCTAGATCCAAAAGAGGAAGTATAGTCCTGTGATTAGAGTAATGGGTGGTGATTCAGAAGAGGTTGGACCCCAGCTTTGTCGCAGACTTCCTGGGTTCTCGACTTGATCTCCATTGCGTCTTTTGCTTCTTACACAACAAAACCATATGGAGAAGCCACAGGGCCTAGTTACAAACACTGCTGTTGTTATAACTGGTTTATGGCAGCTTCTGAAACATTTAGTGCATGTTGAGCAGCAGTAAAGGATTAGCAAGCTCTTTAAAGGGATACCACTCTAGTCTCATGGTCTGACACTATTTGTGCCTCAGTTTCTATTCTTCTACTTCTCATGTCTGTTTAGTCTGCAGGCAGGACTGTCTCTCTCTGTACCCCCGTCTGTGTGCATGGTGTACCAGTGTGCTGAGCTGTGACTTTGTTTGGAGTGTCTAGGTGCTACGTAATACATATAATAATCAAAGTGGGTCTTTCTCCCTCCTTTTGGTCAATCCACAAAGTTCAATAATTCAGTTTTCCACATAATTTTTACTGATCAGACTTTAGCATCTAATTTGATGTGGCTAAAAACTTACTTTAGCTACCAATTTGGAAGGCCTTTCCCAGTTTCCCATGGTGCTGATGATGTTACTGTTACAACCATAGTGCAGTAGCATGGATCTGAGCTATGTGTCAGCACATAGCTGGGAAGCCTGAAATAAATGTAGTGCTTTCTGTGAAGAAGAACACTTGTGTTAGGAAAGGTTCTAACCCCAGTGTGATCAGGAGAACTTATGCATACGTATTTCAGGACGTGGAGCTCTTCAGAAGCCAGTTGACATCTGATATTCAGCTTCAGGACCTGTTCAATAGCTGTAGGCAATGCATATGTGTCCAGGATGTTTTGCTTGGGAAATGACACGTGCAGATGTAGGGGGCTAGATTCTGTGGATTAGTCTGCTGTAGGTAGTTTCTCTCCCATGAAGATGGAATCATTTTGAAAGCAAAGCAGTACCTTGTAACTGTCAGTGGTAGAAAGGAAATTAAGAGAATGTTAATCATCCATCTATCTATCTAAATTTGCATTGCTTGTCACATATTAGACGATGGCTATACTTTTCCTTGATGGGTAAGTGTTAGCTAGGGACTTAATCTATGCTGTTATTTATATGCAGATTTTTTTCTTGGGCCAGGTACAGACATTACAATTTTACCCATATCAGTGATTGGAAACCAATCTATACCTATAACAAAAGTTCAGCGCACACAGACTGGTTTAAAAATGGCAAAACCCAGTCTAAGATTTGCATTCCCCCACTAAAGGGTGCTTGTGTGTTTTGTTTGTGACCAAACTAAACTATGCCACTTACAAAAATCTTGTAATTTAGATCGATTCTGCCTCCGGCTCTTTGAATGCCTGTACCTAGCTGTAGTGTTTCAGAATGTGTTTCTAATTAGTTTTCAGATCTGAGATACATTTTCATTCTCATACTTCTCATGACTGTTGTGGGCACACAGTGCTGGGCACCCCTAACTAACCATGTGGTTGTTCAGATCTGAGGGCTGAATGACACACTACAGCTGTAGTTTACGGTCTACTTTGTTTTCACTTCCAGCAGGGTTACTTTGGTACAAACAGGAGATGCGGAAGACCAGCCACTGCTCAGAAGAATACTTGGCATGAGAGGCTGGATTTTCAGGAGTCCAGCTTCTGTTCAGATATTTCAGTAGGGGTCAGGGATCTTATACGTTTCTGCTCCTTAGTGACAAAGCCCTGAGCAACTGATCGAGCCAAACCAATAAAATACTAAAATGGCAGAACTAAGAAACAGTGCCCCAAGTTAGGTGCCTAAATCCTAAGGAAGTGGTCCGATTTTCAGGGATTTTGGGCACCCACAATTGCTTGACTGGGAGTTATTGCATGTCTAGCTTCTCTGACACTCTGACCTCTTCCTCAGGTGCCCAACAAGTCATACAGAGTAGAACACTGCTGGCCTTGGCTTTGAAGGTCTTTAAGCCAGTGACTCATTTTAATAGGCCTATTTCTTGAGCAGGGAGGGGGATGTCCATCCCATCCTGCTGTTATCATGGGCTAGGGACATTACATGTAAACCAGTTTAAGTGATCAGAAACTGGTTTAAACTTGTAAGAGAACAGACATTCAGTGTGCATAAACCAGTTTGAAAATGGCTGAAACCGGTCTGAGATAAACCTGGTTGAATGTAGTATGTCGGACTTAACTGATTTGGGTCAACCTGGTTTATGGAACTTCTGTCACGGACTCCTTGCTGGTTTAAGTTAAATCAGATTCCCCCAACATCTTGGCATGCTCTCTGGGCTAGGCTGGGTGGGGCTCACTGCTCCACAACACAGCTGGCCCCTCCCCTCTGCTCCCTGGCTGGAGCTCCAGCAGAGACGTGCAGGCACAGCAGAGTCTGTTGGCTTTCATATGCCTCCCACCCCTCCCACCACCACTCACTACTTAAGCAACAATCCTTTCCTCCTCTTTCCCACAACATGGACCATAGCCAGCAGGTGGTATGGACAAGTGGACATGTCCGTGTAAGGCAGATAGGACAGTGTCCGCTTAGGGCTTTTGAAGCTAATCAACAAGTCAGCTGGTAATGTTCCTGAATTCCTTCTTTTGGCAAAAGCTGCTTAAGAAGAGCTTGAACTAATAAGTGAGGCTTTGTTTTCTGATGGGGTGCTAAATGCTGATAACAGAGCTGATAAATGCTCTGTTATCAAGAGCATCCCATCTCAGCTCAGCATTGTACAAGGGAAGGGAGGACTGCTGTAGCACCCCCTGGTTTCTAGCTTGAGCTCCTGCATGTTTTCAGTCTATAGGGGATGTCTGTGAGGTTACAAACTGATTTAGCCTAGCCAGGTTAGACTAACTTGCAAAGATTGAATCAATTCAGGCTCAGGCTTTTTGAATGTCTGTCCTTAGCCATGGAGTTCTGAATAACCTTAGGAGAGCAGCAGACTCATCAGGGAGACAGCTGTGAGGCTTTCTGTTTGCAAAGTACTTTGTGATCCCCCATTACAGCTCCAGACTTTACACTATATTCCCAACTGGTGCAAAATGACAGTGCTGTGTCTAGATTTGTCTTTATCCACTGAGGTTTTGTTACTTGTTTTTCAATGGTGGACATCAGCTTTGGGATGAGAGAAAAAATGAAAGTAACAAACAAATAGGGAGCCAGTCCTGTGTTTCTACAGCCCTTAGCCCTGCCTAAGCACCACCACGATAGTAATATGGAAACAAATGGTGGTAATAGCAACTGACAGTGCTGTGTGTGGTTTGTTTCTCCATTCACAAGTTTTGCCATCTTCCATTAAACAGGAGGGGCTACCTGAGAGAGGAGTATTCCCTTCATAGCAGCTAGAATTGGGTAAAACCCCAGTAGCTGGGTACAAGGTCTGAATACCATCTATCAAGTGGGAGTTTAGAACTAGTGCGGTGATTTACCCACTTTTCCTTACTTGCTGGGCTGGTGAAGGCAGATGGAACAAGTGCTCCCTCCCACCATTTACCAGTTTAGTTAAAAATATATTTTCTTCACATTTATACACAGGACAAATGATCCTCCCTCTACCCCTCCTCAGCGTGGTATGAAGGAAGCCACAGCCATTGGAAGAATGTTATTAACGTCAATCAGGGACTGATCAAAAGGCAGCCCCACCCACTCTCTCATGGTTCAGATGTGTCATCTGGACAATAAATATCACTGCAGCTAGTGCGCAGGATTTTTTTATTAGCATTATTGAAATGCTCATTATGTGTTCCCCTTCAAGATCATTTTCCTGTTTACCACACTTTTTAGAGTCAGTTCATCCAACTCACACAGTAAAGGTTAGGATCATTCCAACACCAGGAGTCATTCCACAGCCTAAAGTTTCCCTGCCCTCCATCCAATGCTTTCTCTCATCTCTACTTTTTCTGTCCAAAAGTTCTTCACAGGAGAAGCAGGTTTTAGCAACTACAACCTCACTATAGCATTGAACATCTAGCACTAAATTAGACCAGGGTTAACATCAGTGACTATGGTGGCTCTTTTGCTACCTCTTGTCCATGCAATAGAAAGTGGTTTTAGCCTCAATTTCTCTTGTTATTGTTCATTACTACAGTGGCAAACAGATGCCCCAAATGAGATCAGACAGGAAAATGAGACACGGGGGAAGTCAAAGTGATTTGCTCATGGTCTTGCAGCAGGTTGAAAGAAACAGCTTTTTAGATGAACATCCATACATGCCTATCATGTTATACTGGGCACTGAAATAGTACTAAAAAAAATTCCTACCCTAGACAATCTCGACCAGGTCGCAGAGGCTCTCTGTGGGCCCTGCGGGTGGTAACTGTGTGACCATGTTTCAAAGTCAGTCCTACAGGGGTATAATGCAACTAAATGATGACTGAGAACCTCAGCACACCACGGTTTCCTGTCTACCTCCCCAAAGGCAAGATTAAATGGTTTGTTGCGTCCGCTGTCACATAGGGTTTGGATTATACCCCAGATTTTTCTCTAATTGTTTTCCCTTTGTTGTGTCTTCAGAGACTCTTAAAATTATGAAACATAATAAGAACTAATACCAACCATTTACAGACCCTTGGGAGTATGTGGGAAACAAGAGACCCAAACAAAGGTCAGGGAGTGCTTGGGGAATGACAACTGCAGATCTAGGGGGGTAGGTCCTCTGGGTTAGTCTGGGGCCTGTTCCATACTTAAAAATTTTGCCACCATGGTTTCAGGGGGTGAAAAAGTTTTACTGCTCACTAACCTAGGTATAGGGGCAACAGCCCTAGTGTAGACAGTTATACCAGTTGTAGCTTATTTTGTTCAGGGAGCTAGTATATGCAATCCTTTGCCAGTGAAAACGTTGCTTACATTAGCACAGTTTGTGGCTATACCGCTACTAGCCTGGCTATACTGGGAAGCTCTTTCTAAGGTAGACAAAGCCTGCTTGTATTTGCAGCAACAATTGTAATGAGGACTCCAAAGAGCTCCCATAAATAATGGCTCAGTGCCAATGGTATGTATATACACTGGCATATGCTGAATCCTGTTTTGGAGCGACGGTTTTTCAAAGGAAAAGGAAGTTGCAGCTCACCATTCATGTAGAAGGCTTTAACCCTAAGTGAGACCACTTAGTTCATTTCCACCTCATTTGAAGCCAGTGGGAGAAATGTTTTTGTTGTTTTATTTTAACCATGTTTTTACTTTGGTTAGTGGCATTTCTAAATTCAGCCCAAACATTAGCATTGTTGTCTGCTATTTTATTTTAATACAGTCTTCCTGGATTTTACTTTCAATTTCTACTTGCTTTTATGTGATCCCAGTTGGTTTTAGACTGGGGAAGCTACAAGCCCTTGAACGAATGCTCTCCTAGGAGCTGAGATGACAGACATGTTGACACTGCTATTCATTAAAGCTTCAGAATTGGAAAAGAGTGGTTAAACATCATGCTTGCTATTTTATTGCTTGCTTCAAATCATGAAGACAGAGATACTAGACAGAGAATAGTGTGTTTTTAGTTATTTTTCCTTACATGAAATTTAAGAGGCAAAATAAAATGTGAAGATCTTCTCCAGATGTGTTTTGTGTTTACCACAGGTTTCCAGAAATACCAGGAATATTTTGGTGCCTACATACAGGTACTTCACATTTATTCATTTCCAGATATCAAGAAGTGCCAAAAATGGCTCTGTGGTTCACAAAAAACCACCATTGCTCCCTCTTTAATTCATGCCGGTTGACTATTTGCCACTAATTCTTTTTTCCAAGCTCTATGTGCTAGAGTCAGATGAGCCTAAGGAAAATGAAAGACTAACAAAGGGAACCTGGTGCTGCTATGCAAATTCTGCTGGGAAATCACGTTAGCTAAACATTACTTTCTTTAGGCTATACCAAGATAACACCACATGCACATTTATGATGCATATACAGCCATCTGCTCAGCCCATACCCTGAGCATGACCACAAACAACATCCCACTCTATCACCAAAAAACCAATACCCACAAAACATAACTTCCTAGCACTCATACACACATTCCACATGCTGCGTCCAGAGTTAAATACAAACACACTGTGCATGCTAGGGCTGTGCAAAGCTTCGGGTGGTGATTCAGTTTGGAGGAGAATAAGCCTGATTTGGTGGTCGAATCTCCGAATTGAATCAGGGGACCAATTTAAAGGTCTGAAGCGATTCAAAGCTCTCTAAATCTTCAGAAAAGATTTGGAGAGCTTTGATGATTCGGACAGTCCCTGGTGGCTGCAGCTGACTCTGAGCTGGTAAATGCTAGGGGCGAGGGGGGTGGGCTGGGGGAGGGGACCATGGGGGGACCTCTGCCAGCCCCCTGCCTGCTTCTCCAGACCCCCCATGGCTGCCCCAGCTCAGTACTCAGTAAAGAAAAGTTCTGGTACTCACTGGGTGCTGCCAGGTGGGGGGAGTGATCCCTGTTTCCCCCCACTACCCCCACACTGCATGGGGGGCTCTTCCTCCAGCTCCCCCACAGGTGCCCTGCCTGGGCCAGCTCCGGCCCTTTAAGAAAAAAAAAAGAGAAAAACCCCAGGACTCACCGCTCCTGCAGTGGCCTTGGGGCTTCGGGGGCTCATGGAGAGCCCCCCATGTGGTGCAGGGCAGTGGGGGCAGCGAGGATCAGCCCCCCCGTTGGCAGAAGCGATGAGTCCCAGGGTTTTATCGGTTTTTGTTTTTTCTTAAAGGGCCAGAGCTGGCCTGCATGGGGCACCCGAGGGGGGGAGCTGAGAGAGCGGGATAGGGGTTGGGGGGCTCATGCAGAGCCCCCCATTCAGCATGGGGCAGTGGGGGGCAGCAGGGATCTCCCCCTGCCTGGCAGCACCTGGTGAGCCAGGGCTTTTTTTTTTACAAGTGCTGGGAGCTTGGGCAGCCATTGCCGGGCTGGGAGAGGGGCAGGGGATAGGCCTGGCTGATTCAGAGATTCAGCTGCTGCCGAATTGCCAAATCAGATTCGGCTGCGTCGAATTGGGACAGTGATTCAAATCACTGAATTGAATCACTGTCCCCCAAATTGGCTGAGTCCGAAATGAATACTAGCTGCTTCGCACAGGCCTTGTGCACACATGTGGGCAGACACATACACACATGACACCAGGGCTAGGGACAGACATAAGACATAAACTGGTTTAAATGATCAGAAACTGGTTTAAACCTGTAACAGAACATAAGTTCGGTGCACACAAACCAGTTTCGTAGTTTCATAGTTTCATAGTTAGTAGGGTCAGAAGGGACCTGAGCAGATCATCAAGTCTGACCCCCTGCCATGGCAGGAAAGAGTACTGGAGTCAAATGACCCCAGCAAGGTGATTTTCCAGCCTTGTCTTAAAGACCCCCAAGGTAGAAGCCAGCACCACTTTGCTTGGAAATTCGTTCCAGATCCTAGCCACCCTGACAGTGAAGTAGCACCACCTGATGTCTAATCTGAATTTACCCTCTGCCAGCTTGTGACCATTATTTCTAGTCACTCCTGGTAGTGCTCGGGGGAACAGGGACTCCCCCAGTGCCTGCTGGTCCCCTCTGACTAGTTTGTAACAGGCCACTAGATCCCCCCTCAGCCTTCTCTTGTGGAGGCTGAACAGGTTCAGGTCCCGTAGCCTGTCCTCGTAGGGCCTGCCCTGCTGCCCCCTGATCATGCGAGTGACCCTTCTCTGGACCCTCTCCATGTTGTCCACATCCCTCTTGAAGTGCAGTGCCCAGAACTGGACGCAGTACTCCAGCTGCAGCCTGACCAGAGTCGCATAGATGGGGAGTATCACCTCCCTGGACCTGCTTGAGATGCATCTGTGGATGCATGACAAGGTGCGGTTGGCCTTCCTGACTGCATCCCCACGCTGCCGGCCCATGTTCATCTTGGCATCAGTGATGACTCCAAGATCCTTTTCTGCCTGTGCACTGACAAGAAGGGAGTTCCCCAGCCTGTAGGGATGGTGCTGGTTGTTCCTCCCCAGGTGCATCACCTTGCACTTGTCAGTGTTGAATCCCATCCTATTCTCATCTGCCCACCCCAGCCCCATGGACCTAGATATGTAGTATGCTAGCTAATTCTGAGAGGTGTATGTGTTTCCACTTTCACTGGGACAGTCAGACAGAACAGTTTCCACTTAGGGCTTTTTGGAGCTAATCAAGAGGTCAGCTGATAATGTTCCTCTGTTCCTTCCTTGGAAAAAGCTGTTTAAGAAGAGTTTGAACTAATGAGAGAGGTTTTGGTTTTGTCAATGGGCTTATAAACACTGTGTTATCAGCCCCCTGCTGGCTCCCTTGCCTGTCAGATTTGCAGACAGTATGAAGAAACAGGCAGAGGAAGATTGAAAAGCTCAGTATCATCAAGGGATGCATGCACTGCACATCCCTGCTTTGCCTCAGAGTGCTAGCCCAGGACTGGCATCTAGGAACACTCCCACGCCTTGAGCAGTGAGCAAGGAAAAGCCTGGGACAGTGCAGGCAGAGTGGAGGTTTACACCCCTCCCTAATCAGAGCATCCTGCTAGGACCTGGCCACTAGGGCTGTGTGAAATGATACTGTTCCATTTTGCTTTGAGTTTTGATGGTTTGATGGAACAGTGTTTCATCTCAAATTTCATTTTGAGTCTAAACAGCTGTTCTGTTTCGTTCCATTGGAACAGAAAGGCTGTTTCAAGTGTTGCTGGGGATGGGGAGTCAGACCAGCTGGGCTGACTCCACATCCCCAGGGCTAGGTCGCCCAGCTGGGCTGCTTTCCCAACCCCCACGCTGGGTTCCTCCCTCCCCTGTGGGGGTGGGAGGCAGCCCAGCTGGGTTCCTCCCTCCCCGGTACGATCCTCCTGCCCCCAGCATGATTTAGCGCGGGGGCTGGGGAAGCAGCCCAGTTGGGAAAGCAGCCAGCTGGGTTGCCTCTTGCCCCATTGCAATCTAGCACAGGAGTCAGGAAAGCAGCCCAGCTGGGCTGCCTGCTGTTCCCTATCGGATCTTGCACTGGGGATGGGAAGTCAGCCCAGCTGGACTGACTTTCCATCCCCAGCCTATGGCCAAAACGTTTTGACTTTTGAA
Source organism: Crocodylus siamensis (assembly GCF_052110815.1). Classification (NCBI taxonomy): domain Eukaryota; kingdom Metazoa; phylum Chordata; order Crocodylia; family Crocodylidae; genus Crocodylus; species Crocodylus siamensis. The sequence continues at coordinate 60,594,379 of NC_143404.1, read as the reverse complement.
ATGTTTTGACCAGCTTTGTTTTGTTTCAAAGCTATTTCAAGGACTTTTGTTTCCATTTTGCTGTTTCGACCTTGAAATTGGTCAAAACAGTGTTGAAACGAAACGGCTGGCAAAATTTTGCACGGCCCTACTGGCCACACCCCCTCTCAGCTTAGCAGTGTGGAAGCGAATGGAGAGCTGCTCTAGTGCCTCCTGGCTTCTAGCCTGAGCCACTGCAGGCATGCAGTGCCTGCATTTCTTCAGCCCAGAGGGAATGTCTGAACAGTTGCAAACTCATTCAACCTAGGCAAGTTATACTAACTTTCAAGGATGGAATCAATTCAGACTCAGGCTTCTTGAATGTCTGTCCCTAAGCCAGGAATGAGAGTAAACCGGTACAATCCCATTTCTCTGCCATCTCGGCATTGGGAAGCATGCAGGCAGCAATGGAAAACAGTGGTAGTGGGTGGATCTGAGTTTCTTCTGCTTACCTTGGTCTAATGCAGCTAGATTATCCAAATTGAAGGGAATAGTTCCTTATTTGTTTAATCTGTAGTTTCAAAAGTGGCCTGTCTCTGATATCTGTATGTTTCATAGATTCATAGACATTAGGGCTAAAGGGACCTTGGAAGATCATCAAGTAAAGCCCCCTGCCCCAGGGGCAGGAAGTCAGCTGGGGTCACAGGATCCCAGCAAGATAAATGTCCAATTGACTCTTAAAGGAGCCCAGAGTAGGTGCTTGTTCCAGGCCTTGGGGGCTTGGACAGTAAAGAAATTCTTCCTTATGTCTAGCCTGAAATGGTTTTGGAGGAGTTTGTGACCATTTGACCTTGTCATCCCATGGGGCACTCTGGTGAACAGACATTCCCCCAGATCCTGATGTACACCCCTTTTATAATTATAGGCAACCACCAGGTCCCTCCTGAGCCTGCGCTTTTCCAGGCTGAAGAGTCCCATAGCTCTCAGCCTCTCATCATAAGGCCTGTTTTCCTGACCTCTGATCATGTGCGTGGCTCTCCTCTGCACTCTCTCAAGCTTCTCCACATCCTTTTTAAATTGTGGAGTCCAGAATTGGATGCAGTACTCCAGCTGCAGCCTTAGCAAAGCAGAGTACAGCAGGAGGATGACATCCTGGGATATGTTTGTGTGTGAGTACACACTCACACAGGAAGGTTGGAATGGCTGTAAATCCAGAAACATGTTAAAGAGAGAAAAAATGATATTTAAAACATTTTATAAAATGAAACATTTAAAAATGTTGCCTCTGAAAAAGCAAGCCAATATTTTATTCAAACACCCCCGGAGGGGTTTCGTAACGCATTGTAATTGTGCTGAATTTGAACATGAGACTCAGTATTTTAAGTGCAAATCAGTGGGATTTTAGTCTTGCTTTCAGTGGAAATTAGAATTCAACTTTAATTATGGAGCCAAGTAGTTGTGGTTGTGCTATGATTTCCACTTTAAGCAGAATTGAAACCCTTTTGCTTTATGCTTTAATATTTAAATTCAATCTCCATGCATATATGCACACATAACCATGAATGCACACACACACACACATTTGAACAAAGTTACTATGTCTCAGGAATGGGTGAATCTCAAGCAGTTTGAGGTTTTATCAACTTCTTCAATAGAGCAGGGAAGGAAATAGAGTTCCTGTCCCAGGAAAAATTTTGAAATTTCAAAATTCTGTTCTGTCCTGGTATACAATTGATCTCTTTCAAAGCTTTTCATGAAAGTCACTTCGCCTATAGGATATTTAAGCCCCAAGCTTGAGTCTCTTCTCCAATGAATATTTAATTATTTATACAAAGCAGCACTGCTGCATGCAGAGAGATTAAAAGAGACCCTTCTCCCCACAGAATAATCAATAGCCTGACAGGAGATCAAAGTTCAAGTAACTGATCAAGCCAGTAGCAAACAGGGACTTGACCCTTCAGCCCCCATCCCAATGAAGTATTTGGCTAGTTTGGGGTCTCTTTCTTTCTCTTGTTTTGGCCATACTTTCTATACTAGACCTGAAAAACCTTGCTAAATGAAAGTTCATCCAAACCTAGTATATTCCCATAAAAGTTTTGGGTTCAACAAATTAACATTTTCCAAACAAAACATGTATTCAGAAAATTCCCAACCAGGTCTTCTCTTGAATTACTTTCAGAGTTTGCCAAACTAGCTGACATTCAATGCTTTTCTTTTTGCTCTCTGTAATTTAAATCCATGGTTTTTTTTAAGGGTGATTCATTTAAAAAAAATATCCCAACAAATAAACAAACATAGAGCTGGAATGAAGAGGAAGCATTTGTTACAGATTAGAGAGAAGCGTCCCTTGAAGGCTCAGCTGCCCTGTACATGATAAAGATACTGTATCGTTTTATCCATTAAATTGTCTTCCTCCTCATCCTTGCTTCATCCCTCATAGTGTCTCTCTGTCTTTCTTTCCCTTCTCCTTATCTACATGAGACATTTATTGTGTGGTAGACTAATTAGCTCCGCAGTAAATGTCTTGGATCTACACGTTCGGTCCTGTTAGGCCACAGGAAACTAATTAACTCTGCAGCAGGGTAGTGCATGTAAATACAAGTACTGTTCTGTTGCAGTTTTTTTTACTCTGCAGCATTGCATATGTAGATGCTGACGTGGCTAGCTGAGACAGAGCCTGCTGGCTAGCCCTGTACTGGAGTACCCTTGTGCCCTAGCCAACCCCTCTGCAGCAAGCTAAGCCAGGTTGGAACAGCCCCAGGCTGACAGACCCATTGCCAGCTGGGCTGCTTTGATCCAGCTCAATATGCTGTGGTCCCAGGTGCACGTGTAAATGCAGCAACCAGGAGCAATAAACTCCAGCATGATATGCACTAGAGTTTACTGCTGTGTGCTAATAACACGTGTAGACTCACCATGCTGTGTTTTTCATCTTCTTTGTCACTAGTCTTTTTCCTTCCTTCCTAGGCTGTGTCTAGAATTGGATTTGGAAGGTTTTTAGTAGCAGAAATGAGAAAACTAGTACAGACAAAGCAGTAGACCTGTAACTTGTGTTAAATCCATCAAACTTTCCAAATCCTGATTTTAAATAGTTTCTCTGAAGTGCCATATGAGCCCAATTCTGTTGACTTGTTATGCTCTACTTAGTTTTTGTGCCATCCGCTTCACCAGTGTTTCTGAGCATTAAAGTTGTGCATAAAGCCACATGACTAACATCTGTCATAAGTGGTAGACTTTCCAGTCCTCTTCCCAGGGGGTGAATTGTGTGTGCAAGTGGTGTCTTTTGTTTTGGTGTTAAGTTGCGTGCTCTGTGTTTATGTTTTGAGAAGAATCATGCCTGGCACGTGGGGTGGAAGGTGCCAAATTCATTTTACAGCCTCAGACTGGCGCCCACTGTAGCCTTGCACAGTGCAACCTGCTGAACGGGACGTTGTTTTGCTGGATGTAGGTCCCTTCCCTACTGTCTTTTCAAGCTTGTGGTAAATGGGGTGGGATGTACGTGATACCTGCTCCACCACAGCTTCATCAATTTTAAAGTTGGCACTCAAGTTACCTTTCAAATTCCTCATAGAAGTTACCATAATTTCTCCCTATGGTTCAGCTACCATAGGGAGAAATTATTAAATAGAAGTTGGGTAAAAGGAGGCTGCAAGTTTGGGGAATGGCAGGGAAGAAGCCAGCTAGATGTAGGGAACACTGAATCAGGCCAGAATTGGAGAGGAACTGTTGGAAAGGTCTCCAGTCTGAAAGCCAAAGATTTCCAGTCAGAAGCATGAGGGCTGCAAACGTAAATGAGTGGGTGGACAGAACTGGGCAGCCATGTGTTCAGAGGTCCTCCAATTCACTGACCCACTTTCGTGTGGCGCCTTTGCTTTTTGATGCACAGCTGGCCAGTGGAGGAGGCTTTCATTGTAAACAGGGTGGGATATGGCTCTAATAGCCGGGATGGAGCTGAGAGCTGCTTGTCCAGTACTGTACTTGTTCTCACCGAATGTCAGCTAGAGGAAGATCTTTTTGATCATGTTCCACATGTTGTACTGTACTCTGATGAATCACTTCCTGCCTTTGCCTTTTTGCTTGCTTCTGCATCACAGCCGGGCTGCTCCAGATTGGGATCCTGCAGGCTGTAGTGTTTGTATGTTTTCTGCTCCGTCCTGGCGCCTGCCTAAAGGCAAGGGGAAGGCTGCTGTGCGTCTAAACTGCTGTGTCATACTCAGTTATTAATGACCAACGGACCACATGATACAAAGTTCTGGGAAATTCAGGGCAGATTCCAGGAAAGGGGTCAATGAGTTCAATAAACATATTTTTATTAGAACTTGAACGAAGACCAAAAAGGCTTCACATTTACTGTGTTTTTTTAACTTTGTGTGTTGCTTGAATCTCAGAGAGCCTATGAATGAAGGAGAGAGCAAAGCCTTTCTTCCAGAGGGTCTCTTGTCTTTCAGTTGATTTTTATGAAATGGCTGGTCTTCAAGGCTTTCTAAGGGAACATGGGCACTTCATCGGGTTACATTTACAGTCTTCGGTTTCATTTGCTGTTTGTAGCTAAACAGCTGTGACATTCTATCCTAGTAGATGCTTTTCAGCCCTGCTTTAAGTGAAGGGCCATATGAAGGGCCAGTTTCTCTTCTAAGTTATACCAGTGTAAATCTGGAAGTCAATAGCGTTCCTCTAGATTTATGCCAGCATGCTGTGCACAATGATGTGAGTAGTTAGCTCTTTACAGATCATCATTAAAATAATGATGAGATAGAAGAATCTAGCCCATAATTTGTATGCAAATTGCCAGAGTGTGATTGTTACTTGGGGCTCTTTAAGACGAAAAATGCTAAATCAATGCAGGATTTTATTAATGTTAAAATGGACAAGAAATTCCACCTATACCCATTTGGAGGAATTGGATGGTCTGTAAGAGGATTTAGGGTAGTTTCAGCAGACACATGGACACTTCACAGGAGTTACCCATAGCAAGTGGCACTAATTGGCTGTGGTTGTTGGCAAGGAGCCCAAGAATTGAATCAATTGATGCTCAGTGAAAAATAATTTTTCAGGAAATTGCCTCTGCTAAAGTAATTGATTTTGCATTATCTCTACTACACATCTGTTAAGACCCAACTACAACTCTCAGATCATGCTTTTAATTAGCATGCCTGGCTTTATCTTTTTATTTCTTTTTCCTGACCTCAAGGTCTATGAGTTGCATGGCATTGGGTATGATAGTAATTGATTGATTGGTTTGTTGATCTGTCCATTTAAATACTTTGAAAGAAATGGGAATTTTGAGTGTCTCTCTCATTGAAAGTGATGAAGAGACTTTCATAATAATAAATATCATGTGAGTAAGTGTTATTGTTCCAGTTTTATTCACGAGGAAAAGACAGGTTATGGGCCAAGTCTACCTCCACTGAAATCACAGATAAGATGCCCTGAATTTCAGTGGAAAATAGACTAGGTCTCACGGGACCGGCTAGACAGAAAATTGGGGTCTCCTGCCTCTGTCCATTAGACCATATTTGAAGGATTTTGTAAAAACCCAATCCCTTCTCTACACAAGAAGGTGGGAGCTCAAAGCTTCTGTATATGGTCATGGCTTCCAATGTAATGCAGCTTCTTCTAGGGTGAAACACAGCAAATTATCAACAGAGCGCAGCCAAATTCCACAGCAGTTTTTAATGAGGGAAGTGAAGAATATTGCATCTCTTTGAAACTACAAGGGGAATTTTAGAAAGGCAGAATGGAATTACCCCAGCTGGAATTTGATTTCACTGCCAACATTAACTATTGCAAAAGGAGCCACAAGATTTTTAAATGATCACACTGATCGCATTCCCTGAAGGTGGCATTCCTTACAGCTCTATACTTCCTAACAACAGGCAGGAGATTCATTGCCGACTCAAAGAGAAAATTACTGCATTATGAATCTCTAGAACCATTTTCTGCAGCACCTGGGATTTTATCACTGCCCTATACTCAGAACTCATCTTTCTGCTCATAACAGGAGCTGCAGGATCCCTTGTAAAAAGCCTAAGTACCTCTGCTTCGCATAGCTAGCCTCCTGGATGCTCCAGGGCAATGACTAATATTTGTTAGCAGTAATATGACATCAAATATCAATAGTTTCTGGTCTGATGCAGATTAATTGCAGATGCTGTTGAGGTTCTGTGATTCTTACCACTCTAGAGGACGCTGTAGTTTTTATTTCATAAATAAAATACACATAGATCATCTTCACCTCATATTTTCATGCTGAACAAGTCCTTTGTTAGCTGATGTCTGCATGTGTTATGGAAGCATGTGTAGGCATACTGAAACTAGCATTAATCTAACTGGCATGGCAATGGAAGTGTAGTCTGGGTACACTTCCATCCAATGGAAGAGATGTGTTGGCTAGGCAGGGGTGCTGGGAGAGGGATTTACGAATGCAGGCCAGTTCCTTCTATACCCTATGGAGTCAGGCCAGGACAAGAGATGCTATATACAGATTTATTAATGTATACAGAATTAAAAGAAATTGTTATTAATAAACATATATACACAACTATGCTATTATCATATAATGCTATATCCTGTAAATGAAGGCAAGAAGATTACACCACCTCAAGAGGCATCGAACCATACATTGGAAAATAGTTGGTCTAAAACAGGCAAACAACAGGTAAGTACAGGTAAGTAGTAGGGAAGGGTCCCAGCAGAGCCCCAGGAAGGATCATATACCCTAAACTCTATTAAACTGCAAACTTGCAAATATAGAAGTATACAAAATATAAGGTGCTGTATCACAAAATACAAGGCGCATCAGCATCAAATTAAACTGAACTCTTTAAACCCTCCAAGGCCCAGCTGGGGCATTGGCTGCACTCCAGCAGCCAGTAGAACGGGGGAGAACCCCCAGTGCTCTTCAAGCCTACTGCCCAAAGGATGCCTTCAAAGGAAACTCCAGACCCGGGGAGCTTTCTCTTGCCTAGGCTTCCCCTCCAATAAACAGCCTCACCAACCTGGCGTAACTCCTCCTCCCCTGTCGAAACCCTTTTCTCAGGTAATTCACAACTCCAGGGTCCCGGATAGGTTGTCCTCAGCCCTTCAGCTGAGCTGCTCCTTACTGCAGGAGCCTCCTGGGCCTCTGGCTCCTTCTGGGCCACTTGTCCACTAGTAGCTCTGAGCACTGCTGCATGCTCCTGGAGGGTTTGCCTTTCACTCAGGGTTGGAGGTTCGGACTGCCTTGTGTGGTACTCAATCCACTTCTGGAGCCTCTGTGCAGCGGCATCTGCACCAAGGCACTGGCCCTGTGCCAGTGGCCACAGGCCAGAGCTGCCTCAATCAGCTCCTATGGCCTCTGTGCACTGAGAAAGCCTGGCTGTTTGCTAGGGAATGAGGGACCCGAGCTGCCCAGTGCAGCTTCAGGGTCCTGGTCCACGCTGTGCACTGCCTGTGCACCAGGGGTCTGGCCATACGCCAAGGGTTGGGACCCGAGGCACCTTGAACAGCTCCCAGGGTCCTGGCTCCATGCACCAAGCCATGCACCGTGCTCCTGGCCACCTGCTGGGGGTTGCAGACCTGAGCTGCCTCGAGTGGCTCCCAGAGTCTGGGCCCCATGCGCTGTGCTGTTTACCAGCTGGGGCCAGAGCATCGGACGGTGTAGGGAATCTTCGAGGCTCTTCTGGGCACTGGCAGCTCTTCTTAGCTCTTCTGCCCCGCTCTCTTCTCCGTCCCCCAGTGCATCTGCCACATACTGGGCACACTGCTCCTTTTATTCTCTGTGGAGGCTCCGGACCCAGAGTGCTGTCGGACCTGCAAAGTGCAGGCTTCAATCAGGTCCGGGGCTGTTTGTCCTGCCCCCCTTCCCCAGACAGAGGCAGGGCCAGCTTCTCCAAGCAATTACCTGATTGGCGGGCACAGTGAAGCTCCTCCACGCCCAGGTGTGCCGGGCTATATATTGGTAAGTCCGCCACAGAAATAAAGACAGCAGCACAGGTTTTAGTGTGGGCTTTACAAGTTTGTGGGTTAACATAAAGGTATAAAGAGACAGTGCACTGAAAACTAAAGCATAAATTAAGGAATTCCCATCCAAATCTTAAACTGAACTCTAAGCAAGCATTTCTGGAAATTTATGAATAATGAAATAGCCCCTAAGGGCGCTTCCTCACATGCAAGGGTGTGCATTTGCCATGGCACAAATTTATACCTCTACTTTTTGCCACTGTGCACGCCCCTGCACGTGGGGTTTGGTGCGGGGCAAAATATTCCTCTTGTGGGAAATAGCTGTTTCTCCACTCCTTCCAGTTCCCAGCATGCTGGAAGAGCTGGGGTGGAACTAGAGCTGGGGTGGTGCTCTGGCTCCTGGCCAGAGGACTGGAGGATTGAGCCTCCGTGACTGCCGGTGTACACACCTGTGGCATGTGCTGTGCCACATTTTTTTGTGGCAGTTTTTTTGCTAGCAAATTTTGCCCTGGCACTGCAAATTTGCAGCATGGGGCACTTTTTAATGTGTTGGGTGTGCTGTTTGTGGCGCTGCAAACCGCACATGCCTGCACATCTGGATCCAGCCTAAGTGTCCAGGTTACAGATGGTCCCAACAAGGCAAGTGCCAATGTACCAATTTTCCTAGGATTTCTAGCTTAATAGGAAACACATACACATACACACACGCACACACACGAAACCTAGAGGCCTGCCAAGAAAACCTACAGTAAACTCAAGTGGGCCACAGATACAGATACTTAGAAAATGGTGTATATTTTCCTTTAAAAAAATCTGATATTTAATTGAAAAACTCTCAAAATATTTTTCATTGAAAGCCAGTTCTTCAGTAACATTTCTTTGAAAAGCAGACACTTCTCTTGAAAAAAATTATATTTAATCAGAATGCAGTATTCCATCACAAAACAGTTCTGTGGAAGATTGTATGGAAAAATAGCTAGAGAGTCTGTAAGTGCATCACAGTAACATCTGAAATTTTGGGTCACTGACTCATTGGGTCAAACCACTGGGGACTTGAGAGTTCCTGTTTTATTGCATTTATGGACTCTAGAGCCTCTCTCAGCTGGGAGGTTTAAGTGTCACAGCAGGAGCATTATATGTGGGACTATGTATGTGGATGGAAGCAATAGATCTCAGAAAAATGAAGATCATGGAGTAAATTGCCTTGAATTTCAGCTACATTGAAAAAAAACACAACAGAAGTCATCCAAGCAGCCCTGTCCTGTTTATATCTTGTGGTCTTATGAGTAACTGAGTGGAAAAAAAAACAAGACTGAAAAGACAACAATTACAATGAGATTAAATGAAATAAGCCAGTGACTCATTACAGAGCAGTAAAACAAAAACAAGATCATTTAAGGCTCAATAACAACAGGAGGAATAAAAGGAAAAAGAGAATTGCCTAGATTATTTTCACTGTATATGTAAGACACCACAATGAGATGGTTATGATGAAAGAACCAAACATGGCACTGTTCAGTTAAATACATCGCTCATATTTTACAACACTCTGTAATGCTCTGGGAACCACATTATTTTCAGTGGGACCCAGGCTTGATCCTAGATCTGGGTCCAAATCTTGCTCGCGTATAAACCCGTCATGACTGCCAACACAGTTTTCCACCAGTGTCACTAATGGTAATAACTTGCCTATGTTGTACCATCTGCTCCCTAAGCCTTAGGGCAACCTAAGGGAACTCAGTCTAGCATCTTATGGTTGTTCAAGACCATTGCCTGGGTAGATATGCACCTTATAGATTAAATAAGATATATAGAGAGTATAAGCTTTTGTGATCTCAAACTGACTTCATCAGATTGCTTGACAGGACAAGCATACAGCAGTATATAAAGTGGAATGAGTGATTGGAGTAAAAAAGGTGGGAAAGAAGGACCCTGACACTCACTCGTGTATTAATTTTCCACCTGAATCAACTTTTCAACAAAGAAATATCCTTGGGCTTTAAAGAGATGGTTGCAATTAGTCCCATAACCTCTCTTGCTTTGGGACTTCCATACAAACTCAGTGCTTATACCAAGGGCAGGAATAGTTTATTATTACTCCTCAAGAGCCTAGGTCTAATTTTGTATGAACCTACCGGGATAATTTGTGATTATGAATTGAAGATTATGTGAAATTTGATAGTAACTCACAGGCTTTGACTGAGTGTCGCTCAGAGATTTTGAACTCTGCCTAAGTAAAACTTAAGGTGGGCCACATGAGATCTGGTGGATATAAGCCCAGGAGCATGAAACGTGATCAGAGCTATTTCCATAAAGTCTTCAGCAGAGAAAATGCCATTTTCTTCACCCCTTGGGTTTTGAAGAATCTGTAGATTTCATTTGTATTTTTTCTGTTTTCATTGTTCAAAGTTTTCATCCAAACCTCCCAAAAGAACAAACCTTAATCAACCCAGAACAACTTCTTGCAGTGAAATTGGTATAATTATGCACTTTGCACCTTTCCAGTGATTCATTTAATGTAAAGCAATTATTTCCGTTTTTGTGTGGAGGTTTTCTTCATCTAACAGTTGTTGATCAGCTATTGGGGTATGAGTTGGTGGTTTCCATTCTAGAGATGAGTCCACCTGAACAGTTCAGAACCAGATCCAAATTTAAATAGAAATAATTTCGTAGTGGGATCTTGAAATTCCCACTCACATGGCATCTACTGAATGATAAAACATTTGCCTAATTTTGTTTGGGATTTCATGTGGCCTCTTTAATCAGTGAGAAATATGCCTGACAAGCAAAAATATAGGTAAATGAGGTCTGTGGAAATTTTTCTTTAGCTGTACACTAAATCCTAACTAAAATGAATGTGGCTATCCACTGATCACTGCATGCATTTGGAACATTTGGGAATCTGTCTGAGATTTGGATTCGGCTGATTCGGGGGACAGTGATTCGATTCGGTGATTTGAAACATTGTCCTGAATTGATTCGACTGAATCTGATTCAGAGATTCAGCTGCTGCCCAATTGGCCAAATTTCCAAATCAGACAGACCCCATCCCCGGCCCACTCTCCCAGCCCTGTCAATGGCTGCCCTGCCCAGCCCCAGCTCCCAGGTCTTTAAAAAAAAAAGCAAAACAAAAAGCTCCAACTCACCAGCTGCTGCCAGGCAGGGGGGCGATCCCCACTGCCCCCCGCTGCCCCCCACCACATGGGGGGCTCCTCCACAAGCTCCCTGACCCACATCTACTCTCTCATCCCCCATTCCCCCCATGACTTCCCTGCCCAGCCCCAGCTTCCAGCTCTTTAAAAAAACAAAACAAGCCCCACACTCACCTGATGCTATCAGGTGGGAGGGTGATCCCTGCTGCCCCCCACTGCCCCATGCTGCAGTGGAGGCTCTGCCACAAGCCCTCAGGAGCCCCGAGGCTGCTGCAGCAGCCATTGAGCACAGGGCTTTTTTTGTTTTAAATGAGCCAGTAGCTGGGGCCAGGCAGGGCAACCATTGATGGGGCTGGGAGAGTGGGCAGGTGTCATGGGTGCTCAGGGGGACTGGGGAAGAAGGCAGGGGATGCGATCTGGCAGGGGTCCCCCCATGGTACCCTCTCCCCTCCCCAACACCCCTTCTCTGCCCCCTACTTACCAGCACAGAGTCTGGGTCCAGCTCCCTGCAGTGGCGAGCAGGTACTGCCTGAATCTCCAAAGCTCTCAGAATCTTTTCCAAATTGATTCAGAGAGCTTTGAATTGATTTGGACCTTTTTGTTGGTCTCTCAATTCAATTCAGATTCAGAAATTCGGCCTCCGAATCGGGCCAAATCTCCTCTGAATCAACTCAGCACCTGAAGCTTTGCACAGCCCTAATGGCTTACCTATGCTGTCAGGGGCTGTCTGGGAAATCTGAAGATATTCCTATCTGCAGTATATGTAATCATACTTAGAGATCACCGTTTCTTATTCTTATGATCCATAACATTTCTTCTTTCCACTTTAATCCTTCACAGTTAGTCCATTGTTAATGTTTGTGACTCAGCACTCGTCTACTACAATTTTTGATTTTAGAAAACAAAAGCTAATCAGAGGATTTGTTCTGGAGGTGCAGATATACTGTATAAATGAGAGATCTTAGCTTTGCAAAGCCAAACCCAAGGAAGATTTTCTCATGGAACCCGCACAGACTATGCCCCTTTAAATATGAATTTGGGCTCAAGTAAAAAAAAAAAAAAATTTCATATTTGAATGACCCAAAGTTTAGAGATGTTTTGTGATGGAGATTTATTTCATCCTGGCATCTCTTTCTGGCCAACTATTTCTCTGCAAGATAAGAAAATGGGGGCTACCTCTTGCTATGTAGAGTTTGAATTTGAAACACTATAAAATGGCTCTTTGGACTGCTTTCCTGACACCCATGACAAAATCTAGAAACTACCTGCTTTGCTGCAGCAGTGTGTTGGCCTGAAGTGCTCTCAAAACTTCAGCAGCAGTGAGGAATCGCAACTTGTTTTGTTCTGCTCTAGCCCTGCTGTCCAAGGCACTCAGAGTATTGCTAGAAATAGAAAGTAACCCTTGCAGCACCTCTAAGGGATATGTATGATCATGGGGAAAAACAAGGCATAGGGCACTGGAGTGACTTCCTCAGACACATGGGGAGCACGCTGTCAGGCCATAAATAGACTCCAAATCTTCTGACTGCCAATCCTGTGCTTTAGCCACGAGACTGTCATTGCCAGATTGACACCAGTTCCTTATGTGCATATTGTTTTTCTGTACACATGGTAAATCCTTCTGGAGAGTAAACACCCCAAAATGGGAACAGCTGCAGATGCCTTTTTATAGGCACCTTGCCTGATGCTGTCCACGTGGAAGATTTGTACCAGTCATGTATGTTGTACTGTCCTAGCTCTCAGTTGTGCAGAGATGTTTACAGCTCAATTCCCTGGAAGTTCCCTGGAAGTCCACTTCTCACAACTGGTCCTTCAGTTCCCAAAGGGACATGAGTATTTTTAACCCTTTGACATTCAGGCTTCTTAAGCCACCCACTGTGTTGCTGTTCTCCGCTAAGCTTTCCCTGATCTTGTGTGTGCAATTTGCTCTACTCAAATGTGTGTTGAACAGGCACAATGCTAACATTGAGCTCAGTAGGTCTCCTTTTCTCTTAAATTTACCAATCTCTCCATTTCAGAGGTCCAAGCATTTTAAACGTATGCCCCATGGTACAAGGATCAAATCCCATTTACTACAATGAAGGATTTTGCTGAAAGTTCACCATGAGGTAATGCTACTATGGAACGGTTTCTGTTGTATATATAGCCCTTCTTTTAGATATATATATGGCTTATATATTAAAAGTAGATGACTCTCCAGCCAAGAAAGCCTGTGTTAGTCCTCTTTGGCCATCACATTTCTCAGGGTCAACAGTAGGATGTTACAGCCTTCCCTCAGTTAGTATTTGTTCTGCCAATGTTTCATTGTGGCCACCAAATGCCACTTTGTGTTCAGCATGCTCTGTTTCTGAGAGAAGTGCACTGATTTATATGTACCAACATGGGAGTGCCAACATCCCAGCTGGATCAGTGCTTTAAAATGCTTCTGTCATCACTGTAGCAGATGCCAGTGACTAAGTGGACAATTCAGGTCTCTGGGTCCAGCAGAATGGAAAGGAAGATGTTCTTAGCTTGATGAATTAACAAATATTTCCTAAAACAGGGGGTGTTTAGAGATTCGGTAACAGGACAAAATAGTACCTGCCATTGTTCCACTGCAACGAGAGAACTGCAGGCATAGTGAGTCTAACTGTATGGGGAGAAGAGAACATCTTAGGTCTTACACTAAGGAGAGTTGTTGGTGTAGCTGTACAGGCTTGACTATCCCACTAGGCCTTCTTGCTTAGATGAGAAAAAAACTGCTTTTGTGGGACAGTTCAGTTTGACTTCTGGAACAAATAAGGGGTGCTGGCAAATGTAAGTTTATTCTGGTATAACTGTGTCTACACAAGGTCTTTTACCAGCAGAGAACTGTTGTAAAAATCCCACATTTCCAAGCAAGCATTGTAAAGGTAGAACTGGCTTTATTGCTCAAAAAACTATTACCAGGCTTTTGGGAATGCAGGGGAGGCATAGACATGCCCAATAAACTCCCAGTTGTTTCTCAACAGCCCATGGGAAACTGGGGCCATTTGTGACAGGAGTAACTCTTGTTTTTTTGCAGTGAGTGGGGCAGGGAGGAAGCTGCAGGCTTATATCAAGTGGTCTTTAAGCTGTTAGTCCCCTGCCAAGGGAAGATAAGAAGAAATGAATTAGCTGCTCTGGAACTAACTCTTCTTCTTGTTAAATCACTTCGGCTTTGTGCCTGGTTAAAGCACATCCTTGCTTTGAATGTCTTGTTTCCACTTCATGTTGATTTTCTGGTGCAAAAGTAATTTGCTGAGGCTCGGTAATGTCCCTGCCAGAGGAGCTTCCATTCCTCTTATCTCCATTTACTCAGCAACATCACAATAGGACTTGATTTTTTTGTTTTCCCTGCCCCCCATCTTCCAAATAATTTTCAGCACCACTCCCCATCACTCCTGAAGGCTGCTTCCTACAGGGTGAAACATCTTTGAGAGGGCCTGATGATCCAGCAATAATGCCCTAAGCATGTGTTAAACTTATTAATGCAGGAATAGCCAGCCCGTAGGCCCACTCTTGTTTCTAAAGTCACAGCAGTGAGCATGCTGAATATCACTATCATGATCAATCAGTTCACAAAGGAATAGATTCATCAAAACTTGCCCTAACATTAGTTCAGATGAGGAACCCAATATGGCTGACACTAATAATGATTTATCCAGGTTCATCTATGAGCTTTTAGGGGATGGGCACACAAATAAGTTAGTGAGAGATCAACTAGTGCAGGGGTTGTCAACCAGAGGTACGTGTACCCCCAGGGGTACTTGGGAAGGCCCTAGGGGATACGTGCGGGCTGTGGGGGGGATATAGTGCCACCACCCACCACTCCATACTGCCACCTCCTAGGAACAGGGCTGGGGGGACGAGGGCAGCAGAGCCCCTCCGCAGGTCACAGAGGCACCGGCTGGCTGGCCAGACATGGGCGGAGGGGGAGCTTGCACACGGCCACCCCGTGGTGCTGCCACTCTGGCTGCGCACCACTCCCCCCCACACTCAGCGTCCAGCCGTGTGCCACCTGCCCGCTCTGCATCCGGCTGCTAGGGGCACACATTAAAAAAGGTTGAAAACCTCTGAACTGAAGTGTGAACATGCAGCGCATCAGCCCCTGTGTTGTAACTGCCTGTGTACACACTCTTGCCTCATGGTAAATACAAGGTGGCTTAACAGCACTTTCATTGAGATGTAGGCTACCAAACATTGATCACAGGAAAAAATGCATATAGACAGTTTTAGTGAAACAGCTGATGCACTATCAGTTCACATCCTGCCTTGCCTCCTAGTAATTTGATCACGTGTCCATTTCCTTACTGATCATGCCTGTACTGCATGAATTCCTGCTCAACTTTATCTAAACTCCCATAGTCCCAGCGAGCACAAGGGCTCGTTTGGGAGAGATTCTCTAGAGTCACTCTCTCTGGTTTTTCTAAAATCCTGATCAGGAAACCTGAATCACAGAATCATAGGCAAGTAGGGCTAGAAGTTCCTCCCAATCTCCAGCCTAAATTTCCTCTGCTGCTTTCTGAGTCCATTGTTTCTAGTCCTGTCTCCTGTGGCCACAGAGGAAAGCCAATCTCTGTCTTCTCAATAATCACCCTTCAGGTATTATCAAACCCCTTCTCAGTCTTCTGTTTTTGAGACTAAATAATCCTAGTTCTTTCAGCGTTTCTTCATAAGTCATACTTCCCAGGCTTCTGATCATTTTTGCTGCTCTCTGCTGGACTCTTTCCAATCTGTTCATGCCCTTCCTGAAGTGTGGGACACAAAACTGGACACAGTACTCCAGGTGAGGCTTTACCAGTGCTGAATACAATGGACGAACCATCTCCTTTAATTTGCAAATGACATTCCTTTTAATATAACCCAGTGTGCTGCTGATCTTTTTTTTGCAACAAGAGCATACTGTTGGCTCATTTTCAGCTCATGATAACACCCAGGTCCTTCTCTGCAGTACTGAAGCCTAGGCAGTTGTTCCCCTGTTTGTATTTGTGCAGGAGGGGCCTCCCCCTTTCTCATCTGAGGCAGCCTCAGGTTTTTCAGACAGGTAAGACAACGCTGACTGCAGCTGAATGTTAGTGTGTTTTGTATGAGACAGCATTCAAGGCAGTCTGTGGCACTGTAATAATATTTCCTTCAAGGTTGCTGTATCATCCTTGTAATTGATTATTTGTAATGTTGCCCATGGGGGTCACTCAGGATTGATTATTTGTAATGTTGCCCATGGGGGTCACTCAGGATTGATTATTTGTAATGTTGCCCATGGGGGTCACTCAGGATTGGGCTTCTTTATGCCAGGCGCTGTATGTATACAGGGCCAGTAAGTATCCCTGCCTCAAAGCACTTACGGTCTAAACAGCAGTCCTGATCTGAGCGGTGCTGATGGAGATGAAACTGGAACTGGATTAAGCTTGGAACGTACTAGTAGGGCTTTCTTGTAGTGTGCTGAGTAATTGCAGTGAAAAACAAGATACTGCTAATGCCTCATTTCAGGGTGTGGGCAGGCTTGCTGTACCGTTACAGGCCTAGCCATGCTCCCAGGTCCAAATACCTCCTGGCCTGGAGATTCTGAATCTCATGGCTCTGAGAGGCTCATCTAAACTCCTGACCCAAGAGGAAGGCTGCACGGCTTTGCCCTGTCTCTAATTCCCTCCCTTAATTCCGCCCTCCTTGAAGGCTCTAGCTGTACTGGCCCTGCGAAGACAGGTATATGGTTGTCTCCAGATCTGCCACACGTGACTAAGCAAAGATATATGTGATCAAAAGGACTAGGGTTTGGTTTTTTTTTCTGTTTTTTTGCACCGGTCCTGGAAGCACAATACCAGGTCAATGCATGGAGTGGATGGAGCAAGCTCCAGTTCCACCACCCGACACCAAAAAGAATCTGCTCAATATAGACCTCCGATGGAGGACATATCAGAGGCAATCACCTGCCCTGGGGAGCCCGCCTACATGGTCACACTGCTTCCCCTGTGATCAAAAGGACTAGGTACTGCTAGGTGCGCCCTCCCCAGGGGCTGAATGCTCTAGCATCAGGAAGGATGAAGGCCTGTAGGATCTCTCTCTTCCCTCCCTCCAGGAGGTTATCTACTGCTTCCCACAGAGTAATGAGGTGGGTGCTGTCTTCCTCCAGGGCCTATGTGCACTGGCTTTCCCTCTTCGTTACACCTTCTCCTCAATTGTTTACCTGCTGATATTTAACGTGATTAGATATAACCAGGCCCGTTATACCAAATATGCTGTCCTTCTGTTCTGTTCTCCGTTGGAAAGCAGCATGTGATTGGATTTATTAAAAACCCTGATTTCCTCTTAAATTTCATTTAATTGGGCATAGCTGGGCGATTTTTAACCATTTTAACCATGGCTGTTGTTGAAGGAGAAGGCAAAAGGCTTTGGTTTGTGGAATCAGTCCCCTGGGATCTCACTGCAGGTTGTTGCCAATGCCACTTTCTGAAAGCAGGGATTGGACAGCAACAGACCAGCATGGAATAGACCTGGTCCTGGAGGCAGGGCCACTATGGTGCTACTCCCAGTTTGGGCAATAGAGGCCACTGTGGATGCTGCTATAGAGAGGTGGAGAAATAGTTAAAAGGTGGAGAATGGCTGTAATAGCAACAGGCCTTGACGGGTGACCGTGAAACACTGTTTTTGATCAAATCATGTACTTGTTTCAGTCACTCATGTAAAATTGCAACCAAATGACAAATACAACAAGGAGGGGACAAGATTGGCAGAGAGGTTTGCAAATATTTAGTTACAACACCAAAGAAGAGAAAGGATGCAGTCTCTCCTTTTTGCAAATGAAGATACTGAAGTGCAAAAGGCAAACTGATTTTTTCAGGGTTAATACAGTGAGTTACTGGCAGAACCCAGGAATCCCAACTGCACTTCACTCTGCTGTAACTGCTAGTCATCCCCCGCCTCTCCAGACATAAAGCCCAAGGGTCAAATTCCCCATGTCCCTGCTCTAACAGACAGTAGTGATCCAAAATTAAATTGATTTTCTCTTTAGTTTGTTAAATGTCAGTGCACTCTGGCAAAATAATGGTTCCAAACTAGAATTCATACATATTCATTTTACAGGTCCAAATTCAGATGGGGACCTCATCATGTTATATACTGCACAGATAAGGCAGTCCTACCCTAGAGAGTCTACAGACAGATCAGATAAGCTCAAAGACTATAGTAGCCCAAAGAAAGGAAATGACTGAAAGCATCAGTCAGCAGAAAAGCCAGGGACAGAACACACATCTCCTGAGTGCCAGGCTAGTGTCCTGTCACCTATACAGGCATAGAATCACAGAGAAGTAGGGCTGGGATGGATCACAAGGAGGCCATCTAGTCCAAAACCCTGCTCAAGGCAGGATCATCCCTGACTAAAGCATCCCAGGTAATACTTCCCACTTTGCTTTTCCTTTCAAGTTAGGATGGCAAAGTCCAAATTTTGCTTAAGATTTTTCTTGCATACCAGCTCCCAAAAGACAGAAAGTGAGCTGCTGTTTGCAATTCCAATGTGGTGCAATGCAGACCTACACTTCCGCATAGTTGAGGGAAGCCACCTGCCCCACCTGTATCTGGATGAAAAGTCAGAATTTAGCTCTCCCACTGTCTCAGTGTGCTTTTGCTTAGGGTGCTTTGAGTGGTAGAGTTAACAGTAACAAGATATACTGTCTGAAGTTACCTGTTTAAGTGCCATTGTATTGCTACCAACTAGTACAGTGCCTCTGTTGTTGGCCTTTGGGATGCTGGTACATGTCCCATATCCCTCCAGGGCTATGTGGGTGTGGGGAAAAGCAGGGAGGAGAAGCTGTGTTTTACCTTGCAATATGTGGATTGCTTAGCATAATATATTTACACAAAGGATAACGTGGGTTGTAAACCTTTCAGCTGAAGCAGAATCAACAATAAATAACCTGCTTTCTTAAAGACAATGATAATAATGGCCCATTATTGCATCCTAAAAGGAAGGATCCCTCACACAAAACGTAAGAGGCAGCAGCGGCCTCAGAAGAGAAGCCCATGGAAAATGCCTTCAGCTGTCACGGCACATTTGTAGCCTACACACAGTGCTTGTGCAATGCCCTCAAGACAGTGCTATTGTTGGGTGTGAATGAAGAGGTTCTCACCCAGACATCTCACTCTGCATAGCCAAGCACCACCCGCCTTCTCAAGTCAGTTCTATGGCACCTTTTGGTACAGGAGAAACCAACATGGGCAACTTGGACTTTACAAAACTCCCTTTTGCCCAATGTGCCTTTTGAATACCCCAGATAGCACTAGCAAGTGATTGATGACTATGAAACCGTGATTTTATAAAGAATTTGGGTGTTGCCTGGGGCCTCAGCAGGAAATCAGGAGGTCTTAACTCTATTCCCAGCCTTTCTAATGATCTTCTGTGTCATCAGGAGTACCTTGGCTTGACTCTTGTGTTCTGTTCCCCTTCCCTTCTTTTACCTGTGTCATCAGTGTAGACTGTAAGAACAACCGCTGTCTCCTGTGTTAATACATTGAGGCACTGATGTGATTTTGGTACTACCATGATTCAAAAGTTAAATAAGAGCCATGTGGAGACCTTCTATGGACTTATGTAGATGTAAATATATAGATCTTTGCTCTAGGACCTTTATGATATTTATACAGATGTCAGTTCAGGCCCATATCCTATGAACAGCTGCTTATGCATTGGAGTAGTCCCACTGAAATCAGTAGGACTACTCCTGTATATGGCATTAATCACATGTACTCCTTTTAGTAGGATCAGAGCCTTAATTAGTCCGAATGGGTTTTAAATACTAATTATTTAAGGTTCTGAACCTGCAGAGACATGCTTAACTTTATTTACATGAATAATCCTATTGGCATCAATATACTTAAGGTTAAGCAAGGGTTAATTCTCTGAAGAACCTGGGACCTAGATTGTAAATTTTTAGGAGGAAAAGTTTTTTATTATTTGCTCATACTAAGCATGGGACAATGGGGCTGTGATCCTTGCTTGGAACAGTAGGTGCTCCTTTAATACAAACTGCAACAAACAGCAGGCTGGCATATAGCTCAGTGAAGACTCTTTTTGCCTTTGGCCCCAATGTCTGTGTCTCAAATCTCCTGCCAAACATGAGCTCACACCCAACAGAGTGATGCAAATGAGTTTTTCCCATCAGTTGTATCAAAACTATTCTGTGGTTTCATATTATGAACTCTCCACAAAAGATGATTATTGCTGGCAAAGAACTAACCACCATTTGCATAATTGAAACTTTTGTGGCTTTTATTTGGTATCCTGTGCAGATCTTACCATGTAGAAAAAGGGATGAACAGCACAGCCGCAGGTGCTGCTCAGTAAGTGCCTTGTTAATGTAAGAGCCCATCCATCTCATCTGATCATCGTTCTGGCTGCCTAGGTAGGAGTTAAAGATCCTGATATACTTTGTTTAATAGACAGGGATTAAATCATGGTGTCCTTGTCAAAATTTCCTCCTTAGACAAATCAGATTTTAATGTCCAAGGCTGCATTCAGATTACATATGGGCAATATATGTGCCTATGCATTCAGTGCACTTAGCCTCACTGATGCACACATTTTAGGTTGATGGCACTGTCTCATGCCCAGATCCAGTCTCATTTCCCAAGTGCTGAGCATCTGATTATACAATTTTGAATGGCTGCTTTAAATGTGACAGATGAATTAAATGAAATACTGCACTAGTGAGGCCAAGAGGACTTTTGAAGCTTACACTTTATTTCTGGAAAATGAATTCAACAGGGTCAATGGGGCATCAGTTTACAGGGAGCTATAGCTGTTCTGATGAGTAATCTACTAACTAATAGCTCTGGAAGTCCAGCCAAGGACATGCTATATTGTAGGGCACCAACAAAGATGCCATATTCCTGATGGGTACCTATTCCAAATCATCATCACCCATTTTGCCTCAGTCCTCACACTTGGATCTCTCTTTTCTTGTACTTAGCGTGAGCCTTTCAAGAGAAAGGCCTAACTTTCATTTCAGTTGGAACTTGGTATTCCAAAAGCAGTTAAAAAATGGAAGAGCTTGGTATCGTCTCCTTTATCCAATAGGAGATTAGCAAATGTATCTGTGTACTGTGTTCTGCAGCTTTCAGTTTAAGGAATCTTTGTTGCCTGCTAAGACAGGCAGCAAGTTTGCATTCATTTCAGTGCAGACTATGAGAGAAAAGACTTTCACACTCAAGGCTCTTTCTGAAGCTGGCTCTGAAAATAAGGAGAAAGTGCTTTTTAGATCACCTGTGCCCTCTGCAGTACCAGCCTCCACTCTGCCCTAGGTCCTGGATGCTGGGAAATATGTTTGTTTTCACTCAAAACTGGAGATTTTTTAAAAATTCAACATAACAAGCTGTATCTGTTTAAGCAAACCAGCTCTGCCTGGATCCTTTTAAACTGGGAACATCTCATGCTCAAACCTGCAGGACTGTACTTTTGTTTTTGTGAAGAACAGCAATAAATATGTCAATTAAGGATGATCATGTCTTAGATTAATGCACATGTGAAGGCCAATGTAAGGGATCAGATTCTCAGCTCATGCAGATCAGCAAAGCTACATTGACTTTGAAAGAGCTACGTCAGCTTAGGATTTGGCCCACAGTAGGCACGGCATGTTCTGTTCTTCCCTGTCTGTTTGGATTTAGGAAAACGAAGGTGTCTCTCATCCAACGAAAATACATGCCAAGGAAAAATAACAAGCAGCTGCTCTGAAATGTGCCTGACTTGCTGGGGTGCTTTATTCTCACTCTGATTGGTAGGACTTATTTAATTCTACTGTGGTTTTGGCTTTACACAGTGCACTAATCCCAAGACCCCTAATAAAAGCCACTGTGGGGCTCTAAAAAACATAATGTGGAAAGAAGTGTTTGGTAAGGAGGCATAAGGAACCAATTGCTCTACACTTTTGAATAACATCCTCCAGAGTGGCTGGCAGTAAAGGGTCAAGTCTAAACAACAAAATATGCTCTCATGCCGTGGACAGGCTTCTACTCTGCTGGGGAAGAGGTCTTCAGATATCTCCCTTCTCATAGCCCTCCAGGGAGTACATTTGTATTTCTTAAAGTCCAGAGAGGATGTTCTGGATGAAGGCATGCTGGATGAACCCTGTTCTAATATTTTCTATATGTCTCCCTTCACATCTGGTCATAATTCACCTCTTCCTTTTACTTCTGTTTAGTTTAGAAATACTGTTTCCCTGCCTGGACCTTGCTGCTTTGGAGGAAAGGCTCTAGCATGGAGGAAGGTCCGGTTACAGAATTAACTCTTCCACACAGGGTGGGGAGGGGGGCATAAATAAATAAAAAGCATGTGCAGGGAATCAATGTGGATAATCTCCATAGTGGAGAATGCTGGTGCTGGCACTGGTTGCTATCAAGTCATATTCAGGCCTCCAGATAGGTAAAATGTTTTCTTTCTTGTCTACTCATTTACTGTCATAGATGACTTGTCTTTCCAAACCACACTTTTTATAAGCCACTCTCACCTGTCAGTGTGATTTCAGTGTAATTAATTGGTGTATTTATAATTGTATTGATATACAGGCAGTCCTTGGACTTAACGACACAATTGGTTTCTGAAGACCGCACCTTAAGTCAAAATGTTGTAATTTGGAACCAATTTTTCCCATAGGAAGCAATATTATAAATGGGGAATTGGTTCCTGAACCAAGGGCTGATACCCTATTGTCACCAAAAATAACCCACAATTTTGTACTCAATTACTGATGAGTAATATATCTACATAATGTATTTATATTGTAAAGAGCAATCATATTGATTTGGAAGGACTTCTTTGAGGTGATTTGCTGGACATTTTGAAGAGCTCTTGGTTGAACTTTTTGAAGGGTTCGTGGCTGGAGTCTTCTCAGGAGTCCTGGCTGCAGGGTTTTCTGGAGCCTTGTCTGTTTTCTTAAAGAGGGTGTCCAGGGAAGCTTGGACAGATGTTCTCCAGGGAGATGGGCGACGCAGCGAGTTTGTTTGCTAGTGTGGCATGGTGTCGGATCCAGCGTTGTAAAGTCAAAACTGATGTCAGAAACAGGTTGTCAATTTATAAATGTAGTAAGCGTGAAATGTTGTAAATTGAGGACTGCCTGTCTTCACATTTATAGCATGAGTTTCCAGTGATACTCCCCTGAGCCTTGGCCTTGTTTCTGACTGCCAAGAGCCAGATCAGCTGAGACTTGTGGGATACTCAGGCAAAATGTCCTCCACTAGCACTCAACTAGAGCCCCAAACCAAACTCAATGGGCCTGCATAATATGCACAAACCCACTTTCCTGGGGACTTTGCTGTGTCTTTTGTCAAAATTGGCCTTAGATGGTATTTTAAGTATTTCTACACTTTCGGTCAGAACGACATTTTTCTGTAGATTAAGGAACAGCAGAATAGAAGTAAAGTCTCCAGGAGAGAACATGGCAACGTGCCTCTTCTGTGACACCTTGCAGTGGGCTGAACATAAAATGGCATCCTCTCTCTGGATAAAGCAGAGTGCTTAGAGATGTTAAGGTGCAGTATAGATAAAATAAAGACAATAAGAGAGGCAGAACAAATATACTTCCTGTCCTTTCTCTACCATATTCCATAGCTTCAACAGTTAAATCCATAGCCAGTTCTGAGAGCTCAGTTTTTTTAAACAAAAGAAACCAAGAGGGTGACAAAGACCTGGGGTGGAAAGGAGGAGCCCTAGATGATGTTCCTTGCAGCAGTGGCAGGGTGGTCTCAAGAGAGCTCTTTTTTTAAATTTTCCCTTCAGAAACATTCACAGGAAAGGGGATGTTATTGCCTCCCGGAGATAGACATGTTTGTCTTCCTGCTTCCCTGCATGCTAAACTAAGTTTGTCTGGCAAATCAGAGTCATGGTTTTGGCCAGTTTAGGGTGGGGATTGGGATTTTAGAGAGTAATGGGTGCCACAAGTTAAAGCTTGAGCTGAGAAATATGTTTGGCATTTCACATGTCAAACAGAAGGGAGACCAAGGAAAACATCCTGCTCTGCATTGAATGCTCTGCTGCTAGAGGCTGGCTAGCTTTTCCTTCCATAGTCCTCACATCCACTGCACCACACAGACCAGTTCTGTATGTTGTACCCTTACTGATAAATACCTTATTACAGTTATGTAATAATTAGGTGTGCGAAGCGGGCCCTATTTGATTTGGATTCAGATTCGGCCTAAATCAGGGACAGTGATTCGATTAGTTGATTCGACTGTCCCTAATTCAATTCGGCCAAATCCAAATCTGAAGATTTGATGCTGATTTGGAGAATCAGCGATTCAGCCATAGACACAACTTTAAATATTTTTTCTGCATACCTTAAGGTAGCAGGCGTAGCTCGTGATCGCTGTGACGTTGGGGCAGGTGGAGCGTGCCACAGGAGTGCAGGAGGCCTTCCATATGCTCAGCAGTGAATCGGGAAGTGGATCGGAAGTACGTCCGGTCCACTTCTGGTACTGCCAGGGAGCACTGAGTGGCCCCCCATGCCTCCCTGGCTTGGCGATTGGCCACAGGGGTACTCCGGGTGCCCCCCCAGACCCAGGAGGCACCAGTCACCAAGCTACCCAGTGGACCAGAAGTAGTTCTGGTCCACTTCTGGGTCTGCTGCTGAGCATACTTGGGAGACTCCTGAGCTCCTGTGAGACACTCCATGCGCCCGAGCATTGCAGCACTCAAGAGCCACTTGGTATCCTGAGGTATGTAGAAAAAACATTTAAAGCTGTCTCTATGTCCGAATCTCCAAATCTTTCTGAATCTCTTCAAATCGATTTGGAGGGTTCCAATTCAATTCAGAGAGATTAAAGAGTTCTCTGATTCGATTCAGATTCGGAGATTTGGCCACCAAATTGGAGCTTCACACAGCCCTATTATGTAGCACTCAAGGAAATCACATCACCTTCTGAAGGCTCTAGTCCTTGCAGAGAGAACATAAGTGACTTGCCCAACATCTCGTAGCAAGGCAGTGGCAGTCAGGAATAAAATCGAGGCCTGGCTCCCAGGCCTGCTCCTAGTTGAAGCTTCCCTGGGTGCAACTACACAAGACACTTTAATGGGCAGTAAACTAACCTATTGTTCAGTAAAGCATCACCTTCCACATGTAAGGCATTTACTGCATAGTAAATTAGGCTACCGTGCAGTTAGCTAGTATGCAATAGCACTAGTGTAGATGCTGACTGGGAGCAAATTTGCTCATGATCAGCCTAGGCAGCAGGTGGTCACAGGGGACAGGGAGCTGTCTGTCCCCAGCTCCTGGCTTATCAGTGCCAGGACTGGGGAGCTTTCTGCCCCTCTCCCAGCTCACGGCTCCCAGTGTGGAGCTGGAAGCTTCAGAGGGCCAGCAGGAGCTGGGAACCCACACCTGGGACAGCTCCCAGCAAAACCCCTGCCAGGCTGGGAAGCCTCGCCTGGCAGGGGGCTTGCCGGCATCTATATGTCCTGATAGGCACAGAGTCAGGAGAGTTCTACCCACTGCAGGGGCAGCTGTCTCCCAACCCTGTGTACATCAGATCCCCTCCCAATGTGCATGGGGCCAGGAGACAGCTATGGCTGCAGCCAGCAGACCTCTCCTGGTCCAGGCCCCATGCACATTGGGACCAGCTCCTTGCCCCTTGCCCCTTGCCAGCCTCCTAGCTAGCATCCATGGGGGGCCTGGAGCTTCCCCTGGCTGCTGCAGGTAGGCAAAGCAGGACAGAAGAAGCTTTATACTAGGCTGCTCCCACTGGGAGCAAATCTGCTCCCAACATAGACATGCTTCTGGGGAAGGTTTACTGTGCAGTATTTTATTGTGCAGCAAGCCTAATGCGAATTAATAGCACATGTAGACGTGCCCCCTGAGTACGAGCTGCCTGGCATCTTTACTATATGATCTTCACTGCTGCTGTAATCTGACTTCGAGCCAGAATTTTTTCCATCAGTCTTGTCATACACATTTTGGTCTCCAGGTTTTCACTGACCCTTCTATTAGAACTAACTGTTGGAAGCTGGTGCTTTTGTTTCATGCAGAGACGATAATTAAATATTTCTCAGATAACTGTTTTTTTTCAGAAACTGGTACCTGATCTGTACCCATTGGTATCTGTTTCTGCAAACCGCCATCCTCATTCCAAGTTCCCATCAGTGTACACAGAGGAGGGATTTGCAGATGCAACCTCTGTTTATGACTATGCTGATAACAATTTCAGCCAAGATTTTCAAAAGTGGGTAGTAATCTTGGATATCTGCCTTAAACAAGCTTGATTGCCAGAGGATGGGTGATCATTAGCTTCTTT
Organism: Crocodylus siamensis; assembly: GCF_052110815.1. Taxonomy (NCBI): domain Eukaryota; kingdom Metazoa; phylum Chordata; order Crocodylia; family Crocodylidae; genus Crocodylus; species Crocodylus siamensis. The sequence continues at coordinate 60,568,058 of NC_143404.1, read as the reverse complement.
CTTTCATTTTTGTTTTTAATGAGATCTTTTCAAAATAGACCAGAAAGTGAGAAGTGACCAGAGACGGAGAAAACCTGTGGTTGGGTGATTTTGGATTTGCACACTCATGGGCTGGGCTGAGTCTTTGCAAAACCCCAAACCAGAGATGGTTCTGATGGATCCAGATTGCATTGATCAGAATATCTCCAATATGAAGGGGGAAGCAGAAGAGTCAAATAAGTGTATTTGGTCTTTGTGAATGGCAGTAAATTCAAACTTTCCGTTTTCTCCATTAAAGAAAAGACAAGTGGATTGTTCTGGTGGTTTTCCTTTGTTCCCATCATCTCCAGGAAGGCTCTTACCCAATACAGAGTGCCATTTGAGGAAGAAGAGATTAAGTAACAGGCAGCAGTGGGGGATGTATGACACTGTATTTAGAAACTGCATCTCTGATGAACAACAGCTCCCGTAAATGAACCCCACAGCACGGGGACAGTCTGATCTCTCTTTCTCTGAAGTTCCTTTATGAACATTTGTCTCATTCACTTTGTGTGTGAGTGTGTATGTGTGTGTGTAGCTTCTTGTGCAACAGCAGGGAAATGAAGAAGAGGAAGGAAAAGACCAGACAATGAGCACCCATCTGGTGGGTGGATGAAGGTGCTAGAACCAGTGAGAGGAGACCCCCCTGGAAGCTTGTGCAACAGATGCATGTGCCACAAGATCACAGTGTCTGATCTTTGGTAGAAGCAGCTTTCCTGTTAGCCAAATGCCATGAGGGGGAAAGGAGAAGTGAAGCCCCTTTGGTTACAGGAAGTTAGGGAGGAGAAGGCGACGCCCTGTCCAGACTGTACAGGCCCTTCCCTTTCCCTGCAGTGGATACACCTTCTGCATTATGCATCTTTATCACAGTCACAAAGCAACTTGGGTGTTATTCAGCGTGGACTAATGACTGGTATCTGTGCCCCAAGTGAGGCAATCTGAAGAGTCATTTCTCTTGTGTGTCTTACCCAGCAGCCCAGGGGCAATTCCTCAGACCAGTTTTTCAACTTATCTGGAGCTCTTATTTTTTTTAAATGAGTTGAATAAAGTAATAACTTCATGGTGAACAAAGGCAAGAAATAGATACAGGCAGGTCCCCTTCTGTATTTCTGTTCCCACTGCACACAGGCATTGCCTGGACGTAGGGAAGGAGAGGTTTGGTCAAGACCATCTAAACAGGTGGATCTCCTGATTTGTAATACTCACCACTTTTTCACATAGGCAGGCTGCTGAGTAGCCATCAGATAACCACACTTGTCTACCAAACATAAGCAGGCTTCTGGAAATCAGCTTGTGAGTATGCAATTGTATGTGCAAACTATACATTTTATTTCCCCACTTGTTTTATTCTAATGCATGTTTTTGTGCTTGTGAACAGCTCAAGAAAAGCAGTTGTGCCTGCAGTTATGTAGTTTGCATGTACAGTCATTCTCCTGCATGTGCATTTGGCCCCCACTAAGGATTATGAATATCAGGTCCAGCTACCTCCCCATATCACATGCTGCGCTGCAATGGAAGTTAAGATTTGCTTAACACAGTGGAAGCAGGGTTGGAAGACCTATATCAAGGCAACCACTTGTGAAGCTTCTTGTCACTCTTGTTGGCCTCCTAGATGTTTCCTTTACTGCAGTTCATTCAGTAAAATTCTCACGTGTCTTATGCCTTTCTGCATGAAGTATCTACTTGTCATTGACAGAAGTGGTATTTTTGGTCTCTAATGAAGGAAGACAATCCAGTCATATATGGAGAGGACCAGAATGTCTTGCTCGGACTGATGAGGTCTGTGAAAGACACCTGCCTAAGTACTGTCTGTATGTTCTGAAAAGCCCATGGTCTGAAACCATCTCATTTACAGAGTAAAGGTTTGTACTAGTAGAGCAGTCCTACAAGCTGTTGAGACACCGAGGTGTGACACAGAGCACCTTTAACTCCAACTGAAGTCAGTGGGAGTTGAAAGCCCTCAGTACCTCCCAGAAGCCCTCAGAATCATGCAGGATTAAACCCTAATAGCTGACTCTTCTTCTGTGACTGGAAAATATATTAACCTTTGCAGTCAGTGTATGGATGCATCAAGTGTATTAATATAATCACCATCATCATCATCATTGTCATTGTAGCACCTAAGAATACCAGTCATTGAATCATTGTGTTAGGTGCTGTTTGCACACAGCAAAAAAGATGGTCCCCACTGCACTGATTGTACAGCACATGACTCTGTTGTCACATTCAAGGCATAGAAGACATGGAGTATTTCGGAACATGTCAGTCCCAACACTGCCATGCTACTGAGTCAAAGGTACTAACCCAGTGGGTGGATTTGTGCTGAAGGCCTGGCTAATTTTTAGACCATTAGTAACATGAGGCTGTGGAAGACAAGATAATGAACAGAGTGATCAGCCCTCCTGCTGCAGGGTACAAAGAGTTCATCTGCTGGGGTTAAGGAAGACTTTTTTCCCCTGAATACTGAATTGCACAATGGCAGAGGTGCTCCAGTAAGAAGGTGTCTGAAGCACTGGGTGTGGGTTGCTGCAGGAGACAGGATATTGAACCTGATGGATCTGTGGTTTGAAGCAGATCAGTAAGGCAAAAACTTTGCCCCCATGTTTCAAAACAGGCAATTATATAATCAGTTTGAAAACAACAGCCTGATCTTTTGTATCCACACTAGCTACCAAGTGCAATGAGGTAGGAACGTGGTTGGCAACATACAACCCACAGGTCTAATCTAGCCCACAGATCCAGGCGGCTTCAGTGGCATTTCATGGTGGTGGGCTTTTTCTGTGCCCCACCATGCCACATTTAGAGAGAAGCAGCGGCCAGGTCCTAGCTCCGGCCTGCCTCAAGACCCAAGCTGGCCTGCTGCTGAAAAACATTGCTGGCCCCTGACCTAGTGGGTAAAGTGTGAGACTAGAAGTCTGAGTTCTAGCTCAGCTCTCTGTGCCTTGTTTCTTCATCAGAATTGGGAGGTCAGTAATACTGTTTTGCCAGTGTTGTGAAGGATCATTTTTTGTGAGATCTTCAGATGAGAAACACCAGAGAAGACAAAGTATTAGAATTAAAACAAAAGCTTGGTCTTAGGGCACACACTTAGGGCACACATCTGCAGCACTTAAAAGAGTGCTCTCTGCTATGTGTCAAAACCTGCAGTCTTTTATATTTAACCTTCCTAAGAGTAATATCAGGGTCTGGTTATTAGACTGTTGCCTGACCGTTGAACTATTGTGGGCACAGAGAAAAGTACAGAAATGCCCTTGCTGTTTTCCCATGCAGTTTTCAGTCATTCTCCTCCTACCATATGTGCATATATAAGCAGAGGTGGGAATTAACATGCATATCAGGGTGGGCATTTTCCTGAACCATTGTAAAAACAGTATTGCCTTTTAACTGATTGTACCAAATGGGATATTGAAAGGTGCGAGTTTCAGGTGAACGTTTCCCTACCTAAAGTAGTTTGTAGAAATAAGTTCCATTTGGCAAAGGGGTTTCTTCTGGAAAGTAGCCTTATCTAGACCCGGATGTTTTCCAGTGTGTTTGTGCCTATGTATTAACACTTTTCCCTATACTCTTAGCACAAGTTTGTTTGTAATCAGATAAAAGCACAACACAATGCCATATTTGTGCACATGCAAATCAAATCGTTACGTGGGCAAGTGCATTTGGCAAGTAACTATGTACAAACTATGTGCACAAGGGCATTCATGCAGTTTTGAGCTTAAATTTATGTGTGCAAGTGCTGTTTGTACAGGCAAGTGTTAAGTTTGCCCACATAAGGATTCAAGAGAACATGAAGAGGCTGTCTTTGAAGACATGCCCCTGTAGGTACATTTGTAAGTTTGACTTTGTAATATATATAAGTGTGTAAGCCAAACTACCGGCATGCAGGTTTGGCTTTGCTCTGAGATCTAATAGTTTTCAGGGAAGCACTGCTTGGAAATTGGAGCCTATTTTTTCATTAGCCTGGCTAGGGCTGGATGAACATTACACAACAAAGGAAGGGGAAGGTATATATAACTTTACTTCTCTGTACAGGTTGTGCTGGATTTCCAAAGTGATCCCATGGTGATCCTTCCCACCAACAGGTATGGGCCCTGGCACCTGTCATGTTACTCACAGAGTTTCTCCCTAACTCATTAAAAACTTAGGACTGAACTGATGAGTAAATTTTAGCCTCTGTGTTACTGCAGGTGCTCCTATGACTATCTAATATTGACAATTTAATAAGTAAGCAGTGTACCATCCACATTGCGTGAAGTTGCTTCATCTCTCTGGTTGTGTGACCTCACCCTTTATTAATGTTTTTTGCATTTGTAGTTTGCATTCTGTCTTGCCCATTCTTTTTATGTTTTAAACAGATCTCACACCCCAAATTCCCTTGACAGGGTCAAAATGTTGTATTTAAAAAGCAAATATAAAGCACTGCAAACAATGTCAAAGCAAAACTGTATTTAGGAATCACCCAGATACCTGTAAATATTTTTTCCCCATCTCAGCCAAGCCATTCCAGAGCTGACATGACTCACTCTAATGGGAAGAGCAGGTTGGTCCTGAAGGGATTTACTGTACAGGACTATGCATGCTGTAACAGCAGGGATATTAGAAGTGTTAAGATACTGGTTTGTTTTTGAAAGTCTGGACTCAAACCCAGCTGGAAAAGCAATGTGGTTCCAAGTGCCGGCATGGGCATGCAATGTAGGTCAGCTGAATGCAAAAGTGAAAGCAAATGTAGCGCATCGGATTCCCATATCTAAAAGAGACCAGAGGAGAGTTCAGCCTGCATGAGAGAGGAATCAGGACTTGGATATTTTGGGACAGAAATGAAAATCTAGAGGGATGGCACCAGAGTGCATGTGAGAATAAGCAAACATATGTGTGTGTGGGTGGATGGCAGTTTGTGTGGGTACAGCAGACTGTGTGAGTGCCACAGTGCATCTTTTATTGTTTGTAAGTAATGGCTGTGTGTTTATGTATACAAGAGGAATTTATGAGCCAGGGTGAGAATGGCTGTCTATTGTGTGTGTCTGAGTAAATGGTTGTGTATGCATGTGCAGGTAGTAGGAAGTGGGCATGGTCTATCTATGGTGTGTATGCATGAGGCTGTGTACATGTATGTGTATGGTATAGGCGGGGAATGTGACTGCATGATAAGTATGGGGTGTACATGGGGCGTTGGTACCTATGAGCATGTAGGTGTAGTGTGACTGGTGGAGTGTTTGCATGCTTGGCTGCCTAAACATGTAATACTGTGGGGGGAGAGGTGGGAGGCAGTAATTACAGTGGTTCCCAAACTGCTGCTTTAATTAAAATAGCTCACTGTCACATGTATTAAACCCCTAAATGTTTCAAAGTGGCCATGGGATGCTTTATCTAAAGCTTATATGATGAGATTTAGATAAAGTGCCCCCATGGCCATTTTGAAATGCATGGGGGATTAATACACGTGACAGTGAGGTGACACTGGAGCATTCTAATTACTACACGGTGTGTTCTAATTAGAACGTGAACAAACACATCTCTAGGCACCCCATGTGACTAGCTGTGTGTGCATGGGATGTGCGACTGTCTCTGAGTGTGGGCCACTCTCTGCTGGGTGTGAGGGGGTCTCTCTGCCTTACTGAATTCCTCAGAAATTGTCATGCATGGAACTGGGTTTACAAGCTCTGAGTCAAGATGAAGGGCCCTAAACTGTCCCAGCTAAGAAAAGGGGAAAGGGAGCAGACCTGGGGGCTGCTCCATGCTGGCAAGTGTGTTTAGTTAAATAACTAGTAAAAGGGCAAGTGCTGCACATTGCCACTTCAGCTACAGTCTGATGATCCTGATGTTTTTCCTGAATACTTCTTTCCTTCTGGCTGCTCCGATGATGGGCACATACCCCTTCTGCCCTACAGGCCTGTCCCTTGCAGCATTCAGCCAGATGAGCCTGGGAACTTCAGTTCACCACTGGTCTTCACCTCCATTCCCCATATGGCAGCTACATTTCTGAGGTTCAGGAAAGGGAACTATAATAGCATCTCTCCCCTTGTGCTCCCTCCTGACCCCACCAACCATGCTGCATGGTTTGGACTGGGGTTTGCTCAGTCTGATGCAGGTGTGTACGTCTCTGGAAACTGTGAAGCTTTGTGAAGCTAAAGCTTCCTGAGTTGGCCGGACCCCAGGCATCAGGTTACAGGGAGTTGCTTGTTGTACAGCTTTAATTATGTGATGCAGTTTCAGTTACCAACAGACTTAATTGCAGTAACAGTAAGAAGCATCAACAGTCACTGTCATGTGCGTCTGCTTACAAGAAGCTGAGTGGTGCTCAGGCCAGGGAAATCCCCTAGAAAGGCCACTGCAAGGTTTTGCACGCTGGGCTGGCCTTTTCCTGTGTGCGAATGAGCTCACGGGCACACAGAGCTGATACGCTGCCTAGGGTGGAGCTGCACAGTAGGCAAGCCAGTTCTGCAATGTTTTTCTGGCACAGGAGCAGCCTCTGCTTTAACTCCTTCCCCACTGCCAGGATGCTACAGAGCAGAGCTGTTAGGCTGCCTTTGGTTCAAATTCCCTGTAGGTCATAAATGAAAGGAAATGTAATGGGTTCTCCCTCTCCCCTAAGGGCTACAAATCACATGGGCACTGGAAGATCTGGGGTTGGAACAGCAGGGGTTGCTGCAGAGTGGGACAGGCAGGGCTGCAAAGGAGGGGCAGCCAAAGGCTGGAACAGCAAGGAGGACCGCAGGTCAGAATTGAGGTGGGTACAAGCCATGGGGCAGGTGTCCAAGCAGTAGTGTTTTAGCATAGCTGAGGGGTGGGGAAGGGATGAAATAACAAATGGCACTGAGGGTCAGATAGCTGAGCAATGCAGGAAGAGCCCAGGATCGGATAGCAGGGGTTGTGCATGGTAGCATTGGATTGCATGGACTCAACTGCATCAGCAAGTTTGCGCTGACTACACTGTAACTGTCCCATACTTCTTCAGCCAGCCAGTCAGTCTGCTCCACAAGGCAGAATATTAGGGATTGTCTACACTAGGGAGTTGTTTTGAATTAAGGTTGTGTGAAACCGTGTAGTGATGGGTAGGCAAGCAGGGCATGAGCCCTGGGTGCCACCAAAGGGGAGAGCAAGAGCACCTCAACCTCCATCCCCTGTCCATCCTCCTCCTTTCCCCTCCATCTTGCCTGGAGTGGCTTTAGCTCTGGCAGCTGGAAGGGCAGAGAAGCAGTGGTGGCACTCAGGGTAGGAACAGTAACTGGAGGTTTGCTGCTGCTGAGGGAGATGTCGCCTTTTTATGCTGCCGAAAACCTGTGCTATTTTGGTCACTCATCACTTGGACAGGAGGTGACATCTTTCCCAGCAGCAGCAAACCTCTGGCCACTGCCCTGCCTGTGCCACCACTGCTGCTTCTCTGCCCACCCCCTTGCTTACCTGCACAGTTAATATTATTTTAAAATAAGAAGGACTGGTTCCAGATTATCTGAATACACTGCCAAAGTGCATTATGGGTTAGGGACAGACATTCAAAAGACCTGAGCCTGAATTGATTCAATCTTTGTAGGTTAGTTTAACCTGACTAGGCTGAATCACTTTGTAACTGCACAGACATCCCTGAAATGCTAGCATAAGCCTGCAGTGGCTCAGGCTACAAGCTGGGAGGTGCTAGAGCAGCCCTCCCTTCCTTTGCATAGTACTGAGCTGACGGCAGGGGTCTGATTAGCTCAGCAGGGAATTAATAAAAGTGTTTATCACCCTAGTAAGAAAACAACAGAGGGACATTACTGGCTACCTGTTGATTATGCCTGTTGATTCAGCAGGGACTGTAGCCAGCATGAGGACCGCTAGCTAATAAGCAGACACCTCTCCACAAGGCAGAGGGAAGGGGGAATTCCTGCTAAGCAGGGAGTGGTGAGGGGGAGGGGAGCAGCCCACAGTCTTGCCCGAGCTGCAGCCAGGGAGCACAGGGAAGGGGGCAGCCCTGCTGTGGAGCAGAGAGCCATGCCCAGCCCAGAGAGCATACTGGGATGCTGGGGGAGTCTGATGTATCTTAAACCAGCAAGGGGTCTGGGAAAAACATTGGATGAACTGGCTTGACCTACATTGGTTAAGTCTGATGCTACATTCAACCAGGTTTAGCTCAAACAGGTTTCAGCCATTTTCAAACTGGTTTATGTGCGCTGAACATCTGTTCTGTTACAGGTTTAAACCAGTTTCTGATCATTTAAACCAGTTTATGTGTAATGTCTGTTGCTAGCTTATCAGTCATATCCATGCAGCGAGTTAATCGGAAATACTTCACTGGGAGCAGCAACCCCGTATATAAACCAGCCCTGAGTCCCTCAGTGTATCTGGACACAGCAAGCTGCTGGGCTAGGAGGTCTGAAATTCTCCTATTACCCAGCAGTTGGCACCTTTAAAAAATAGGAACACGCAGAATTACAAGGTCCTTCTCTTACCAAGTCAGGCACCCACAGCATATTTCCAACTTCTAGTAGGCAGTGTTAAATATTCCTGGTGGGGAATTAAAAGATTAACTGCCTTTATTTGAAGGCTGGGTTTGCTGGCACAGACAGAAGAGAACCAAGTCCTGTTCTGACACATTCCGTCTGTCCCTACACACACAAGTCCCCCAGGGACCCAGAGGCAGCATCTCAAAGCAGTGAAGTGTTACATCCTCAGAACCAACCATCATCAGCTAATGAGTGATTCTAGCAAATGCTTAGACACTGATGCCGAGCAAATCTAGATAGATGACATCTTTCTAAGGACACAGGATGGGGAAGGTCCTCTTGGGTCATTGAATGTAGCCCCCTGCATTCACAGGAATCTCCAAAATTGTCATGTCAAACCCTCACCTACAAATGCAAGGAATAATGTCTGAAACACCAAGAATACCATATAATGTGCCCAGCATAAAAGCTGGGGAGATGAGGGCATTGGCAGTGCTTTGCCACTACAACAGGGATGTGGTTAGTTAATATATGCTCAGAAGATTCTAGGCAAACGGACCGTGCCCAACATTATACATTAAGTGCCAAATTCCCAGCAGTCTTCACTAATCTGACCTAAGGAAAAATTCCTTTCTGACCTCAAATGTGGTGACTGGTATGGCCTTGAGCAGAACAGCAGGACCTCTAGCCAGGAGCCTTTGGGTTTCTTGTACTGGCAGAAGCATCAGTGTATCTTAGTTAAACCTCCCCAACTTTAGCTGTGTTCAGTGTCCCAGTACCCTCCACCCCAAGAAGCCAGTAGCCATCACAAAGGAATATATAAATTTCCTGACCCCAGTTGGTAACCAGCAAAACCCTGTGGCATGAGCTTATCAGATGTTTGCCACGTTACAGAGCTAATGTCATACCTTAACCTGGGAACTGCCATTGCATGACTGTGTCTTGTACATGCTGGTTGGTATCCCAGACCTCCCTGTCCTCTCATCGTATCCCATCCATGAACTTAATCACTGCCATCTTAAAGAGATGCCTGCTCCTTGCCCCTATCACTTCATTGGAAGAACACTCCGAAACTTCCTCCTCTAATAGTTAAAGGTCTAATTTCCGATTTAAATTTATTCCTACTAGCCAGAATTTTTTTTTCTCAGACTATTAAAAAGTATTAGAGCATATTACAGACTCAAACAGCACTTTTTAAATTTAATTTCTTTTCAAATAAATTGATTGTGAGTCCCACCAATGATAAATACAGTCTGAATCTGCTACATGAATTGGTTCTGACCTTCCTTTGGGATCAGTGTTGAAATCACTGGTTCACACAGCTGAAGATTTGGCCCTTATTTTTGTATCGCGTTATAGTCTCATGTATTGTATTATCATAAATAACTTCTTTAAAATAATATTACTAAACAGTTGGGGACTGATTTGTTCACAGGCCCAGAGTTTTCAGGCCCTTGATCAAGAGTGGAATAGGTGAAACACAGCAGGTGGTATACTGGTTTGAACCATTTCTCTGACAGTGGTCAACAGCTTAGGCTTTTGGTGAATGCTGGAAAATCCCCAAAACGGACAGTTGTGCACTCACCTGACTATAGGGGAATTTCTTCCAAATGCTCAGGCCCTAGATGTGCAGTGAAGCAAAAGAGCTTGAAGCCCACATTTTTGTCTCTAATGTCATGGAAAATATTCCCATTACTCAGATACTTGTTTAGCCCTTGAGTCCTGGTGTGATCTTGGCCTCAGTAGTGTCTTGTGGCAGTGAGAATTGGGGCCTGAAGCTGCTAGAGGCAGATCAGGGCAGAGGATTCTCCTGCTCTGATGCTGAGAGGCAGATTAGGTTGATCTGTAAATTGCAAGTCTGTCAACAGGGGTGGATCCGAAGAAGGTGCAGTGGCACAGATGCACCCCCTTTCAGTTGGTAACAGCCATCAGGGACTTTTTCTTAAGTCCCTGAAGGAAGTAAGAATCCTATCCCCTCTTTTCACCTGCATGCCATGTCCTGTCCCTCCCATTTGCCTCCTTCCCCACCCGCCACCACTCTGTCCTGTCCTAGTTGTCTCTGATGACCTGAGGGTGGGGAGGCTCTGCAGCTGCTCCTACCCCACTTCAGCCAGGCCCTGCCACAAGCCAGGTGCAGCCAGGGACAGCAATAACAGTGGGCGGTTTTCCCCTCCTTGCTCAGTCCCTCCAGGTGTTTTCTGCAAGCCCAGGAGCAGGCACAGGGGAAGGGAACCTGCCTGCTGCCACTGTCACTAGTCACCGCTGTCTCCAATCAATTCTGGCTCCCCATACAGTCTCACTGGAGCCTCCCCACCCCTGGGGCTTCTGGGAACAGTTGGGGCAGCAAAAGTGTTGGTGGCTGCTCTTGCACCCCTCTTTACAAAATGCTGGATCCACCCATGCAAATCAAGAAGGGACTTCAGAGTCTGGGTTGTTCCAGGTGGGCTCCAGTCAATGACTGGGTGACTAACGATGGCCTTAGAAGCTTTCCCCCTTTGCTGTAGTTTGCTGTTTCCAGTCTGGTTTTTGCCATTAGGCACCCAGGAGCTGTTTATACATGAGGGCACTATTATATGATCTCAGTCCAGTTGGTCTCAGGTATGATAAAATGAGATGTATGTAAATAGAGACGTTACCTCTAAGTGATAACTCATTGTGAAGCCTCAGCTGTGGGGAGAGGGAGGTATGGAACTGCTACAAGAAAAGTGGGAGCGCTTCCCTCCCAACAGCCCTCACCCAGCAGATGCCTGCTGTGTTCATGTGATGGCTACATGCACAGATCAGGCCAGTGTCATGCAGTTCCCATGATTCAGCCACTTCCTAAAGCTGGGGTTTTGTAAGCTAAATCATATGTTGCATCCAGTAACCTGATGCAGCAGTGACTCAGATGAGGAGTCAGCTTGGATATGATGTAGGAAACAATCTGCAGTGCTCATGAGCCCCACGGATTCTCGAGTGCAGCTCTGGGAGTCATTCACTTAACCACGGAGACAGAGACCTCATGGGTTTTCAATGCAAGTGAGGCCTAACGTTGTTGCTCTTACCAGCACTGCTGCAGCCCCTCAGGCAGCCGCAATCTACTCTGCTGGGGCACCGCAGCCGTGCAGCCTAAAGCCCCTGGTGTCAAGCGACCAAGCAGGTTGGCCCCTCCCGTGCAGTGCCACGAGGCAGTGAGATCCACTCCTTCCTTATTCTGTTTCCCGGGGCTGTAGGTTGCATTTGGCTTTGTGTCAGCACAGAAAGCTACAGCACCTGAGCAATTTTGTTTCCAGCTTGGAAAGCTCACGTGCCCCGTCCTCACAGTGCAGCAGGCACTGACAGCGTGGAAGGTCAACCGGGCAGTTTATGATGTGGGACTGCGATAGCACAGGCCTGGACTTAGTGACCCAGTCCTGTGCCCTTTATTTGTATGCTTGTGCAACCTGGGGGCTAGCGAGGCAGCTGCTTCCGCTCGATCTCCCTGATTCCTGAGATCTCAAACCAAGATAAACAAATGCTGCTGCCATCCTATTCAGATAAGCAAGGGAGTCCCTTCACTGCCCTCAGTAGACCCAGCTCTTTGCTCTCCTCTCCACAACACTGGTTCTCCCTTCCCCTCTCCCCTAGTTTGTATATGAGCTGGGAGCTCTTGCTTGAGGAAGGGGAAGGGGTGCAGGGACCTGACTGAGCCTCCTGAGGGCTCCAGTATGGTGTCCACACCCCAGAACCTGGTCCCAACCACTCCCTTCTCTGAATTTTAGCTGGAGACAAAAAAAAGAGAAGGAAGCCATTAGATCAGCAAAAGAATCACAAAAACAACCAAAGAAATGAGGGAAGGAAAAGGACCATGCAACAGAATACATAACCCTACAGCCGACAAAAAGGAGAAGGAGACACAAGCACAGAAGGCCTGGTGCGCCTCAAGCACAACTGCACACAACTGCTGGGGTTTCACTGCACGTGACTGAAATTCATGTCCTTCAGCCGTTGGGGAAGCTCAGGGTCACAGTGTCACTAGCATCTGTGGAGACAGGAAGTGGAGCAGTGCTAGGGTCTTTGGCTGGGCTCTTGCTGCCAATAAGGATGGTGTGAAAAGCAGAGGGACCCTATTGGACTGGAAGAAGGATACTGCAGAGACCCTGGTCTTTGTGCCACTGCTGTGAAACCAGAGGGGCTCCCTTGAATATTGTGATGGGAATTTGGCCCCTGTTGCAGGATCAGAAACTCCTGACCCCAGTGCTGTTTTATCTGCAGTCAGACATGAAGGCCAAGGGATTTGAATCTGAGAATAACAAAGGCAGCAGAATAAAAAGGACCAGCCACAACGCAGGCTAGGAACAGGCCTGCTCCAGCGAACCACAGTTGTGCCTAGAGTTGGGAGAACGCAACAGTTTAGGGGCTCGCACCAGACATTGGGCAGCCACATCCCCCCACCAGTCATGTCACCTATTGCTTTGCTCAGGAGGCAATAGTATTTTTAGGTGAACTTTCCGCATCCCTTTCTTTGCAGCAGTGGCTATTTCCTTGGCCCAGGGCTCACATGGTCTGGACATAGCCACCACCCATCCTTTTCTCCCCTTCCTACTGCCAATGGCAATGGGAGGTGGCAGCACTGAATGGAGCCACACCTGCTCTTGTTGCTCAGGTACAGGAACTACTGACATTAAGCTTCTTCCATCCAGCAGTCCTGGAGGGGCTATCCCTGCTTGTTAAACACTCCCAGGTACTTCTACTTGGGGCATGTTGTACTGCTCTTCCCTTGAGTGTAGCTCAGGCTCCTGGAGACATAGCTGAACACCTAGTACTTACTGCTCTGCAGTAAATGCTGTACTGGGTTAATTCCTCATCTAAATACTGGAAGATAATTGGCTAAGTTTTTTCTAGGATGCCCAGAGATGCCTGGGGTCAGGACACAAGCTATGTGAAATTGTTCACAGTTGCATAAGTAAAGGGCTAACCCTGGCACACTGTGTCTGCAAAAGCCATTTCTGTGCACCTCACCTGCTGTGACCTCCCTAGGAAGAGGTAAATACTAGGGTGTTAGAGGCATCAAGGAGTCTGAATAAAGCTTTGTGAAGCTCAGGGCCTTCATTGCTTTTGGGTTCATGCTGCCCTTTCCTTTGAGTTTGACCTTGATGCTTTCCTACCACCATGCGTCCTGTAGCCAGCCAGATAGCCACATGTCTGTCCACTACATGCTATGTTGAGGGTCCCAATGAATTCCAAATTGCAAACTTAGTGGGACCTGCTGGGATCAGCATCAGAACCACAGCATGCTACACCGGTAGGTCAGTGGAAAACTCTACCTTGTCCCATGTGGACTGGACTCTGAGTCCAGGTCCTTTCAGGAAAGGGTAGCCAAAAAGCAGGTGAGTTTCTTGTGGCTTGGGGCCTGGTTGAAAACGTTTACCTACTTCCCAACCCTGCTGACCCCATGTATATTTTGTGGGAGCTCCATTGCCAACACTCAACCAGTGCCACTAAAGAAACCCTTTCCCCCATTCCCAGAGCTGCTGTGGCTCTGTGAGACGTGGGTGGGTAGAACTCACTTTTCCTTGTTTTTTTTCTTTTCTCTTTCTTTTCTTTTTTTTCTGTTTAACTCCAAAATATGTTGTTGCTCTCTTCACGAGGCATGACCCAGCCTGAGGCTCTGTTGCATCTTTGTTTTTCCCTGGAATGAGGCCACTCTTCCTCCTTTCTGGCAGCCTGGGCTTCAGGCATCTCAGCAAAAAGTGTGTGTGGGGGGGTCTGCTTGCATTTGTTTGTGCAGCTCATCATCCTGAAAGCTGTGGGGACACTATTCAGTGCCTTGCCCATTCTCCTCTGCTGTCCTTTCAGGCACCCCGACAGACCTTTCGTGACATTGGCTGACATGCTGAGCTTCTCTAACATAGGTCAAAATTCTTGCTGTTTCTTTTTCAACTTGTTTTTCAGGTAGTTCTTGCCCTTTGAACTCTGGCATTTTCCAGACTGTCAAACAAACACATCATCAAGAGGGAGAGAGAGAGCAGAAGGCCTCAGCCCAGCCTGCAAACTTGCCCTCACAGTGTTGCAGACATAAAGTTTGGGAGAGAAAGTAACACAGGGTGGAAACTTCTAAAGTGCCTAAGGGAGCTGAGTGCCTGCCCCATTGACTTCCAGCTGGAGTCAGGGGCCTGACAAGGAGTTAGGTGCTCTGGAACATCCCACATCTGTGTGCTGCAGGGCCATGTGTAGCACTAATTGCTCCACTCCCCCCCCCAATTTTGTTTTTTGGAAAACTCAGATGCTTAGGATCTGTGGGTGCTCAGTGTTTGCCCTCTCCAGATCTGGCAGGAAGATTGTGAATCTTGAAAACCTGACCAAATACCAGGATGCCATAGCTGTGCATGAAATAAGATTATGGTTGGGCATTTCAATGGAACCCAAGGGAGTTCTGCCTCCAAGCCCCACTGAACTACAACAGGTGGAAGGCACCTTAGGCAACTTTAAAAATAGCAATTTGTATCCCTATGTGAAGAATCTTGTTCTCTATTAAATTTGATGGGGCTTGATCCCTATTAATTTGACAAGACAGATCTACAAGGAATTGAAGATCTTCACAAAGGCAGCTTGGCTTGGCAGCATTTGTTCTCATACAAAACCACTGTGGATGCTTGATTTGAAAGGAGGAGTCTGCAGTTCCAGGTGCATGTGCCTGGCAGGAGCTTGCTTCCTTGTTACTGGCCACTGAACTGCATTTAAGTAGCTACAGGATCTGCTCCAAATGGGAAAGGGGAAGATTATAAAATATTTCCTTCCTGCTTCTTCCACCTTAAGCACCCTAAGCCAGTGATTCTCACCTAGGGTGCTGTGGCACCCTGGAGTGCCTTGAGATCCTTTTGGGGATGCCACACAATGTTAGCACTGTTAAATGCACAACCATAGTTCACAAGATAAACCCAGTGATTTCTGATAGGAATCTATAGTGTTAAGAACATTCTGACCTGCTGTGGTCATTCTTAGTCCTTTGTAACAGAAAAGCTGCTCCATTATTTTTCTGTAGTCAAACCATGAGTGAAAACAAAGAGTTGGCATTTTCTGATGGGGGTCTTGAGTCTATTGAGGGGTGTCTTGAGTCTGAAAAAGTTGAGATCCACTGCCCCAGGCAATAGATGCTAAAGTCTATATCAGGTTGTGCCAGTCTGCATCAGGCAGAGTTTCTGTGTAGGAAAAGTTGCTAGCTGTGGGGGAGAGATCCTGATATTACAAACTCCAGTCCAGCCAGGGCTTGGCACTGACCACAAGATGGGTGATATTAGCCAGGGAAGAGGCAGAGTTGGTAATAAGTGAAGGAAACTAATTGAACACATGCTTTCCGCAGTTACCTGTACAAGTGGCCCCGGCTACAACTTAGATTTACCTTTGACTACCAACCACATGCAAGAAGTAACAACCTGAGCCTCCTGCTTTCCTTTGTTGTGACTCCCTTGAGAAACTGAAATACCCTGTTACACAGTGAACGTGTCTACACATTCACATTTAATTTGCATTAGCTCGATTTAAAGCACACTAAGGGCATGGGTCTACAAATGCATGTCCTTAATGCACCTTAAAAATGGCAATTTAAGACTATACAAGCCTAAATCTGATACCTGAATAAAGCAGGTATCAAATTTAAGCACAGATAGCTAACTTGCATTAGCGAATGTGTAGATGTACTAACATGGTGCGTGTTCATTGACTTGGGACTAACTTTAGTCCCACGTCGGTCCGCACACACCCGCGTTAATGTGCATTAGTGTATGCATGTGTAGATGTGCACTTAAATCGCCTTAATGCGCATTAGGCCAATGTGCATTTAGTTTAGGCACATGTAAAAGCACATGTAGTCATGCCCAGCATGTAATTAAGCTGTAAAACTCAACATGCCTTGAAACTGAGACCTCTGGGAGATGCTGAAAGGGTTTGGGTAGAAATAGGGCTTCCAAAACTATTTAGAGTTCTAACTGCTAATGCTAACAAAAGAGCTTTGGAAGGCCTCTAAAACCTCATGTTGCTTTAGGTTAAACCTCTAGAGATTAAGATAAATCCCTCATGAGGGGCACATTATCACACATTTACCTCTTACGTCTTTGGAAGCATCTCAGGCTGCCACTGTCAGAGATAGGATACTGAAGCAATATACCATAGGTCTAATGCAGCCTGGCAGTGCCTGTTAGGTACAGCATTCCAGGATGGGAATCACTGCATCCTGATCTACTGTCCAATAATATTGCTGCTTTCACTTCTGCTTGTGGCTATTTCAAGTAGCCAACCAGTAGCTCTTTGGCTGGTCTCCACCCACGCCTATGGTGTTGCTTACTCACTCAGACTAGCATAGGCCTTGAAAGTGGGGTTCAGGGAAGGGGAAGAAGGCTGTCTGTCTCGATAGACAATGAGGGCTTTACATGAGTGGGAAAACAGAGAGACACAGAAATATGGTATTGTCCATACCTGTGGGAAATGTCTGGGAAACACAGAAGCAAAATCTCAGTTCTCTCCCATGATCAGAGAGAACTGAGTTCAACTTTGAGGCAATTGCATGACTGCAGTATGTGCTGCATCAACAGCTAGAGCAGGAAGGGGCTGCTGGCTGGGCTGTACAGATGCATAACATCTGTGTACATCTGGCCTCTGGAGAGGATCTTAGTGATGGATCATTCCAAGCGCTTTATTGGATTTATAGCTTTTCTTTTGACCATATAAAGAAAGAATACTCATTTAACGGCCACCTTTGGTCAAAGACTTCTGCTAGTTTAGCCCCAGCTGTGGAAAATTCTCTACTGGGGAAGGGAGATTATAGTATCAGATGAAGATTATAGAAGTCCCAGCTGTCAGTTTGAGCATAACGCACCATTTTTCCAGGTAAAGTTCCTAGTTCAGAAAGGAAAGGGAGCCTCCATGTAGCGTGGGAAGAATTGCATCCACATGTGGAAGCCAGAGAGGGGACTAATGTACTCCCATGATGTCAGGCATCGTATGGGCACAGAATGAGACAGCCCAACCATGCCTCATGCTCAATGGGGTAGGAAAGGGTAGCCAACCCTGCCAGCCATTCTCTATTCCAAGAGGACTGAAGGATGCTGCTCTGGTATGGAGGCAGTACTCTCAGGCTTGGGGAGGTAAGGTGAGCACCCCTGGAGAGATTTCACTTTTTATTGCTGTGAAGATCCACAGTATCTAGGTGGAACAGCTAACATAAGGACTTATTTAAGCAAGCCTTGCTTTCCTCAGAAATTCAGCTTTCCAGAATCTAGTACCCATCAGAGCAGCCCTTAAAAGCTGTTCTGACACCCAGGAATCAACATGATAAAATTAAATTCAAGCCACATTTTCCTTTCCTTAACCACGGGGCTCCCTCTCCTACTGTGGGCCTAGTCAGTTGACATCCAGGGCCTGTGATAAGGTCCCAGGATTTTGCCTACACAGGACATGGTGGGGAGGGGTTTTGAGCTCAGGTCTGCGAAGGTGATTCACTCTCTCTTTGGTTAACATATCCTGCAGTTTCATAAATTCCACTCTGCATGCTCAGGCAGTGGGCAGGTCAGATTGTAAGGGAAGTAAATAACATGCTGATTTCTGGGTTTTCCACCCTTTCCTCAGTCTTGGGCAGGCATTCGTCATACAACCCTCAACCCTAGAGGGACCCTTTGTATGAAGAGAAAGTATATGTAACCACAGTCTGCACAGATATATCCAAATATATCAAAGTATTTTACAAAGGGAATTAAGCATCATCCCATTTTACTGAGGGGGAAACTGAGGCATAACACAGCTAAACCCATTGCTGAAGTTCCTTGTTGAGCCAGTGGCATTATTGGGATTGGAATCAATCTGACACTGAGAACACTAGGCAACATTGCATCCAAATGACATTAAAGCAAAACAAATGTATGTGTAGAAAGGAGCAAGTATATCCCTGGCTGGAGTGTTACTGGAAGCTGAGAACCTAGGAAGAGATAAGGGACTCTTTTTTTTTTTTTTTAGCTGGGGAAGGCAAATTTCCCTAGCTTTCCCCTCTGAATAAATGAGCAATTTGAGTACAATGTGCCTTGCATTTGGTATCTAAACTTTTATCTTTTTCTTCCTCCCTCCTTTTCTCCTCTCCAAATCCTTAGATTAGTTGGTCTGATTTGCATGAGTCTTTTCCTCATGCTCAGGGCATTCATCAGCTGCTGCCGTGTCTTTGTCCCTGCCTAGCTGTGTACGTGGTATGTGTGCTGATTCCTTGTTACTTGCATCTCTGCACTTCATTTGACACCACGTAGCCCAAACGTGCAGATTCCGGCAATGTACAGTTCCAGATATGGTGGGGCGGAGGGTGGGTAGCACACTCTTAGCACCCGCTGAACAGCTCCTTACTTCCTTGCTTCCCCTGCCCATAAGTTCTGTGGTTTCATTGTTTCATTCTGGCAAAGCTCCAAGAGTATGAAATCAGCTCAGGCCAGGGAGTTGGCAGATGGCACGGATGGTGGAAGACTGGGCTCAGACTTTTCCTTGTTTAGTTTGTCTGCTGACGGATGAAGATTTTGTCCCGCTTTGTAAAGCTAACCACTGCTATACTGACCCACTCTCCAAATCCTGATTGCATCACTGTCCTGGAAAGTACACTGTTGCCGTGTGAATCTAACAGGAAGCGTTTAATGGGTAATTTCCAGCTTCTTTTTATCCACTGTGGGACACAAATATACTAGTGAAAGGGCACAACCCCAGACAGAGGCTGATTTTACATCTGCATGTTTGGGTTTTGCCTAGCACAAAGGGCTTAGTCTCGCGGAGAATAAATATTAAAAAATAATTGCAATTCTACACTTCTCTACTAAGAGGCTACAGATTTCTTTATGTTTGCAGGGGGCTGCTAATCAGAATTGCCACAGTTTCCAGCAAAATAGCCATGCAGTGCTCAGACAGAAGAGGGGTGCTGGGGGAGGCATATTATCCCCCCTGAAGACTAGTTCCTAAAGTGTATTGCAGGCTGTGTACGTGTTTCTTGTCCAAAATGCAGAGTCAGCACAAATCAGCCTTTTCCATCCTAGCATGTCTTTTTCCATACTGAGCACCCATGGTGCCTCTTTCCAATCTACCTCTTTTCTATCCAGGGCCACCTTCTGCGTTGCCACACGGAGCAAGACATGTTAGGTTCTGTTCTGGCCTATTCACTATGGCTTCTCTATGCTTCCCACTTATCCCCACATTTCCCCAAGTGCAGGGTCTAAAAGCCACATTAAATTCCTGGATCCCAAGTCTGTGGCTCCAGCATACTCCTGGCCCTCCTGCTTTCAGCAGTGCTCTTAGCCTCAAACAGTAGACGTTCAGCATTCAAACCCTTGAAGGTCCCATAGTCCCAGTCCCCTGTTCTTAAACATGGCATGGCCATGTGGGAGGAATCTGACCAAAACGAGCTGTAAGAATCTCTCCCTGCTCTCCTGAGCCCAGCCTGTTCCAGACATTCAGTCCTTGTTTGGTCTTTCATGCTTGGTCAACTTGTGTTAGATCAGGCCCTATACAGCAGTGCTGATTTGCCTTGTCCCGTCACATGGGCAGTGCTGTTTGGGTCAGTGCAACCCT
Organism: Crocodylus siamensis; assembly: GCF_052110815.1. Lineage (NCBI taxonomy): Eukaryota > Metazoa > Chordata > Crocodylia > Crocodylidae > Crocodylus > Crocodylus siamensis. The sequence goes on along the minus strand of NC_143404.1, from coordinate 60,548,076 downwards.
GCTGTCTTCTGAGGCTGGGGGGATGCTGGTTACACATTTCTATTTCTAAAGTCTTTTAGCCAAACACTATGCCGCAGTCACTCTTCCAGTACTGCATCCAAAACAGGCTCATCACAGGGAGAAATTCGACTGGGCTGCGATCTATGAGAGTCACACTTGATGGTGCTTTCTGGCCTTAAAACCTAAAATTTGTGAAAATGCCCAGCACAAGAAAGGTACAAAGTGCAAAGAAGGAGCTAATCCTGTGAATGTATTAAAAGAACAATGTAAGAACTGCCAAAATGGCTCAGACCAAAGGACCATGTAGACCAGTAACCTTGCATTGACAGTGGCAAGTAGTGAATGTCTGAAGGAAAAGTGTAAGAAATAGGGCGTGTAGAGTTATCCATCCCCATTATACACTCCCCATCACCGTAGAGTTAGGGCAGTCCTGAGCCTGAGGTTCCATGCTTGGCTTGTTTTAATCGTCCCTTCTCCTCCATAAATTTGTCTAATCTGTTTTTAAACCTGATTGTACTAAATCCTGTGGCTACGAGTTAATTATGTATTGCTAAATGATACTTCCTCTTTTTTGTTTGAAACATGCTGCTTGATAATCTTACTGGGTGGCCCCTAGTACATAAATTAGAAGACAGTAAAATGCAGTTCCTTATTTGCTGTTTCCACACTGTTCGGATTTACAGGACTCTACTCTATCCGCTCTCAGTGGCTTCTGTTTCCTGCTGCAGATTCCTAGTGGAAGCCATCCAGTAACCTTCATCATCTTTGCCCTTCTCTGGAGCTCTCCCAGTGCTACTATGTACTTGTTGGGATGGGGCGACTGGAATTGCACACAGTACCATTGTAGAAATACCAGGGATTTATACAATGGCATAGTGCTACTTTCTATTTTCCTTTCCTAGTGACTCAAAAAGAGATGTTCACTTTTAACTACTGAATTAAACTGAAACACTACTGTGATGATCCGTTCCAACTGGATCTCAGCAGGAATAAGTGATTTTTACTACAGTGGCAAAGACCAAGCAAAAGAGCCATGAAACTAATGAGAACAACTGCCCCTTTTGGGATATGCAATCTTAATTGTAACCTTTAAAAATCTTTAATAAACCAAGTGTTTGTGCAAGAGACCATCACATGTAACAGGAATTAGCTGCCATTTGATAGCCTCGATGCAATGGTGGTTTTGATCTTTCACTGGAGTGTTGTACCTTTGTATTTACCCACATGACTGGTTTGTGCATTTTCAAAGATTACTCTCCCTTTTCAAATAGAAACCAGTGACTGAATCAACAGAGAGCATTGTCTAAGAGAAGTGCCCATGACTATGCGTATGTTTCTTGTAAAGGTTAAAGCTGTTGTGATGTTCTCCAGAGGTAAAAAGTGTCTGATGTTAGGGTCTGAAAGCCTCTTTCATGGGGCTGGGTGAACAGGAAATGAAGAAGCTGGTCAAACACGTACTCTTTCTGTGGCGATTACCTCTGTCTTGCGAGTGCTTTGTGTGGAAGTCAAGCTGAACACTGATCAAGCACTTATGAAAGACATTAATATTGTGTTTGGCTGCATCTATCCTCTTGAAGCTGTCACTTGTGAAGATGGATGCCTACATTTAGGAAACATAAGTGTACATTTAGGCACCCACAGAAGTAAACTGATTTTCAAGGCTGCTGAGCTCTTGTAGACTTCAGTGGAAAGTGATGGGTCCTCAGCACTTCCAAGTGGCAAATCCCTTGCATATCTAGCATGCAAGGGAACCTGGCAGGAAAGTTTGAAGGCCAGGGCATGGGAGGCTGATTTGATTTTTGGTTTTGGATTCTGAATAGAGGGGCTTCCTCCTTAAGTAGCTGGCAAGATGGGAAGAAGGTTCCCAGGAAGACACCAGGTATTACTAATCCTCCACACCTTGCTGAAAAGGGTGAACATGGATTTTATTGTGTTGTTTTTCTTTCCAATAGCCAGTGTGTGCATATTAGTAATAAATTGCTTAGTCTAAATGTTGTGCCTGCCAAAGTCATGTGGGGAGTTGCCAGCTTTACTTCTGAGAGCTTAACACTGTCACATTCAAAGTGATTTTTCCTGAAAATCATTGTAGGCACCAGAGAGAAATCCCAGTAAAAATTGGCTTGATGGCAAAGACCCAGGTTATGCATACGCATTCTCTGGTACTAGCAGGAACAGGTCTGATACATACCCGCAAGCAGAAAGCAGAGCTGATGAAGAATTTTTGGATGAATATTTTTTGGGTCAGACTATACCAGTTCGTAGAAAGCAAAAGCCGTTCACAGGAAACTGTGTGGTTCCAATGAAGCATATTGATCTGAGAGGGAGGAAATGGAAATGCATTTAAAAATCATCAGTGTGAAATGTTTCAAGTGATCTGAACCAATTCCTCTTAATGCATTGTCAAGCCGTGCCATTTCAGGGTTTTGACTCATCGTCACAATTTAGGAACCCGCAATTTTTTTTGCAGGATGGGAAAGCTGTTCCCTGCCCAGCTGGAATTGAAAAGACTCATGGGAACGTGTCAATGTCGGTGACGTTTTGACAGAAACCAGGCAGGTTTCAGAGTGCCTGCCAGGCAAGTTTTGAAACCTGCCTGGTTTCCTGCCAGGTTGCCTGCCCAGCTGCTTGTCAGCCTGCCTGACAGACTTAACAGGGAGGTGAAAGCCAAGAAGCCACTGGATCCCTGGCTCTCAGGACGGGGGCTCCTCAATAGCCTGAGGGCTTTCAGGGTCTCCGTTCTAGGGCAGCCCATCAGGTGGACTGCCACGGATGCCGACTTCATCTCTATTGTCACCAGTTCTAAGTCAGCCCATTAGTACTAGGCCTGGAAGTACCAGCCAAGCCAATAGGGAGCATTGAGGCAATCAGGACTCATAGTAGAGATGATATCTTTTATTAGAACAACAAGATTTTGGCCAAAAAAAAAAAAAAAATCTTTAATTGCAAGCTTTTGGGCACAAACACCCTTCCTCCGGCATTGGAGAAAAGATTGTAGAAGTTCTCCTGGGTAGAAATGAAAGTTACATAGGGAGCATGGGAGCATTAAGAGCCCCTCTTCTAACCTTGTGAGTTCTTGGTACCACCTGGGCTATCATAATCCCTGGCTCCAAGATGGCCTGCCAGGTAAACCCCAATATGCCAGCTGCTCAGGCTGGTGGGATAGTTGTTGCTGCTCCACTACAGAACGAAAAAAAAAATCTAGACTTTTTTGTATAACCAAAAATCTTATTCCATCTCCAATTCCAAGCAACTCCTAGCGATCCTCTCAGAAGCGCAGATCCAACTGGATGGACAATTCCTACGAGGGCTTCACCAAAATAACTCAAACTGGGTAGATGGTGAATGTCTTCCAGGCAACAGTCTGTCTTTCTACAGCCTATGGGGCTACGTGACGCTCAGGAAAGGAAACATTTGGAAAAGGCAGCTCTCCAGCACTTAGAAAGATCCCACAGAGTTTCTGTGCCGTAGGTCAGTCAAGCCTAGCCCAGACAAGGGCCCTGTTACTCACATTGTCTAGGTTGTCTTCACCTAGAGGACCAACTTCTGTGAAAGATTCTGAAATAAGGAAGTCCGGTCTCGGGACAGTACAAATCACTGTGTTTTCACATATGAAAACTGTGCTCATGGAAGTTACCGACTGAGAGCTCTGGAGCCCAGCTGCTTGCTGACGAACAGAACAGGCCAGCGAAGGCAGCAGGAGTGCAAGCTTTCTCACCCCACTCTCAAGGTACCTCAGCTCCCAGACTCCATAGATGCCAGAGGAATTTAGGCACTGCACTCCTCATGTGGGTCTTATATTAAACAGCTATGAATATACAAACCTTAAACTTACAGTTTCTAGAGAGTGGGAGTTGACTGGCACTAGCCTTTGCTAAGCAAACATATTTAATAATTGGAGTCTTAACGGGAAAGTCCATTGGGGGCTGTTGAACTCTGGAATTTGCTGCAGGGAGGCACGGAGGAGATTAGAGCCTGTGGCTAATCAAAGAAATCTGCTTCACATTGCACTGGCACTCGCTGCCCTCAATCCGTGGCCAGGGCTCCCTTTGTCCTGACAAGAAACTGCATGTGGGGACTGACTCTTTGCTTGCCAAATGTTCCTGAGTGGATCCTCCAGAATGACACTCTACTTCTTAGTGGTCCCAGATCTTCAAATCCATTCTGCTGACAACAAACTGCTAATAGCAGAGGTGTTTGCTCCTATTGCATTCTCCCTGCAGGCACTGCGAGGCAGGACTGTCCATTCTGGTTCTGCAGGAATCCAATAACACCCGTATTCTCAGTGGGAGGGGAAAACCAAAAGGCCCAAATATCTTTGCAGGGAAAAAAGCCCTTCTTCGAGTGTAAACAGCCAGCAGGGAAGTCCCTACCCAACTTTTCACCACCCACTCTTGCAGTCCTTAAACAGGGATACAGCACCAGCTGCAGAGATGCCTAGATGCAGTAACAGGCTGCACATGGATTAAAGCAGTGTTCAGGAACCTAGAGTGACATCTGGGTGAAAGGGGCAGAAAAGTGGCAGGAACTACTTCTGCTTCCCATTATAATTATGCAACATGTCATAGCCCAGGAACACCAAAATCTGATGAGTGCCAAAAAGCACATAACAACTCTAGCCCCTTGCATGTTTCTGTTGGCAGCCATATTTTACCAGGCAGCCTTCTGCCACATCATACAATCACCAACTAAACTCTTATCACTACAATTCTATCAACAGGAAACCAGTGAGGGAAAAAAAAAGCACCCAACCCATATTCCATGTTATCTAATCTCCATCCAATCTGCCTTCTGCTTGGGGACATGTACAACAAACTGTAGCAACTGTATGTCAGAAGGTCAAAGAATACAGCCAGGGGACAAATGCTGAGTGCCCAGCTGGGGCTCTGCAATTCCAAGTCAAAGCAGATTTTAGACGCTGCTTAATAATCAGCATGTCTCACAGTGAAAAGCAGCCTGTTGCTCTTGTTCATGGCTCCTTTCATGGCTTCTTACTCACTGGAACATCTGTCATCAGAACAAGCAGGTGAAAATAGAGACCTGGGTTAGAGAGGCACAGAGGAGCGGGACAGTTTCTCAGAACAAGAACGTCATGAACCAGGGAACCCTTGCATGTGTCCGTCATGCGGGTAACAGAGCAAAAAATTTTAACTTTTTACTGCAAAATAAACATTGCTTGTTTGAATTTTCTCATAGTTTGTTGTGGCAGTTAAAATATTGATTGAGTTTTTAGTGCCATGGTGGGGCTGTATGAAGTTCCAGCTGGAATGATAAAGCGACAGGGAAAGCGAATGTGCAGTAGAAACAGGGAAAAACGATGAAGGATGGGGGATGAGAGTGAGGCAAATAACTTGCCAATAAGTTAATCATCTTTTACATTGTGAATTACACCGGTGACTCGAGTGGTCTCCCGGTGTGAGGCTGTGGTCTCTACAAAGTGACAGGCAGCTTTGTGCTGTACAAAATCAAACAGAAAGTGGAAACAAGGGACACCTGTGCCATTCCCAACCCTGAGGAAGGAGGGACTTGGACGAGTTAGTTTAAAAGGGATAATACACATTGCTCCCTGAGAAGCAATGCAGAAGGGCTAATGGCATCCCCTGTGCCTCCCCAAGGCAGCTTGGACTAGCTCAAACAGATGGCATGATTCTCTCCTCATCCCTTCTCACTGACCCTGGGGTTGTCTTAAACCTCTGTAATGGGATTACCAGCATTAATCTGATTGTGCTACTGCTCTAAGTGTATTATTTCAAGAACATGTGGTATTGTTGGAATATGTACGGTGCTTTGTAAATTAGATGCATTAATGCAAGTGGGCACTGGTGCATGTTAATAATCCACTCATACAGGGATTAAAAAGCACCCTAACTGGGAACATCAGGAGCATCTTCTTAGAGTGAATAGAGTAGTCACCTATCCCCAGATTATGAAGTTAACTAGCTATGGGGGCTGCTGTAGAGAGGTGGCGGTGTGATTTAGAAACCAGGCTATGATCTGGGACCCCCGTTGCTGGGCTTTATTTCCTATTTAGGGAATTACTGGAGGCAAATCACTTAGGCACATTTTTTCACAAAATAGGGAGATCATTTACTTACCTAATCTGCATAGGCCAGGGGTGTCAGTGATACAGCCTGTGGGCATGGCTTGTAGCATGCATTGGGCCAGTGGACCAGATGAATATTGCAGAGCTCTGAGCCCAAGAACACAGCTCAATAAATGGCAAATCTGCTAATCCGCTAACCTAAAGAGACCAAGGTGAAATCCTGCCCACAATACTCATGTGAGTAATCCCAGTGCAGTTAAACAAGTAGGATTTGGCCCTAAAGATCTAAAAGGCACTCCAATCATTGGGAAAACTACCAAAACTGATCACAGGAATTGATTTGAGTCCAAAAATATCATTTCATTTCAGTCCAAAAAGATCTTGGTATGAAAACAGCACCCACAAAATATGCATATCCTAACCCACCCTTCCTTCTCCTGGACTGTGGAGATATAACCTTTCTGTGTGAGAGAAACATATTTTAGTATGCTCTTATCAAGAAAAGAATTGCTTCATTAAAATTTGCAGAAAGAATTTGCTTTCGGTGCTTATATGGACAGGTGAAGAGAAAGAGAAAGACATACAGTGATGCAAGCCAGTGGAGAAGGAAAGACTGTAAAGATGAAAGGCTTTGCTGCCTCAGGAATTCGATTATGAAGAATTCCGAATCTTTCTTCTGTTGCTGCTTCTCATTTGTTACAGCATTGTGTTAGACCAATGCAAATAACAACAACAACATAGTGCTGGCATAAATTCATGGCCATGCACATAATTCATTAAAAAACAAGCAAAACACCTGCCCCCAGAAGAGGAAAAACAAACAAAAACCTTACCAAACCACAGTAATCCACTATATGCACTTCTTCCCCTGAGAAGAGGATGAGAAAACAAACCCATGAGGGGATAATGTAGTCAAATAGCTTCATGCACTACTGAAAGGTGCTCCGACTTAAACGGTGCTATGTGCACTATGAGAACTTGAACACAATACAATAGAATTAACAAATCTTCTCTGATGTGAGAAGCTAAGCGGTCCCATGTCTGGGTAGTACAGGCACACAAGCCTTTTGGGAATCCTGAGTGAGTAGGCAATGCAAAGTCATGGTCATAAACTTTGCCACTGTTAGACAATAAAAACTGCTTAGCTCAGTTAGAGCATGGTGCTGTACCAAGGTCGTGATCCCTCGTTGGACTAAATGATCTCTCGAGGTCCAGTCCAGCCTTATTTCTCTATGAATCTAAAATGGAAAGGCTTTGTTCAGTCACATCATTTCTGCTGCCCTGATGGACAGGAATAAGAAAATTCTAGTTGAGAGAGAGGGTAAATAGATCAGTGTGGTAGGACACGGACAGGGAGAATTAGAATTATTTCGCAGATAGAGCATGGAACACAGAATTATGAGTAGAGATCTACTTAATTCAGTTTTGCGGTTTTCATGGAAACCATGAAAAACGACATTGGCCGTGATTGTCAAGAAATGTTGTATTGGCTACAATTTCCCATTAAATCAACCTTATTCCCTTCCCCCCGTGAATTATTCCTATAATACACTACTTTAGAACATCCCAGTGCTTCCCAGAATACAAAGACAATGCGGCAATCACTGCAGCCATACATCAAGTGATTGAGAGTTACCGTCTGCGCCAGTCAGCGAAGTGAAAATGTTTCAGCACCATCTTTTAAGAAGTTACATGCAATGCCAGTGCCCCTCCACCAATCAGCGGTGAGGAGCAAGGTCCTTGGGAAATGCCCACGAAATCAGCGTTTTGTGCTGCAAGCAAGCCACAAAAATTGCTTTGTCGGAAGTGAACCCCTGGTTAGGAGACATGGGTTCTCCTTCCTCTGCTGTTGGCTCATTTACTTAACTTTCATAAACTTTAAAATTAAGTCTCTTCATTTCTCCGTTTTTCATTTCTCCTATGCAGCTTTGTAAAGCTCTCTCAGCTTCATAGGTGGAAACAGCTACCCCAGAAAACAAGTCTTGTTGCTAGGGCATGTATATCCAGAGGTGTGTGGAAGAGTAGCTTCTAAAGGGGGGAAGTTTGAATGAATACACAACTGCTTGGATTTAAGAAGGTGTTTTTCTAGTGGATCCTTTATTTGTATTTCCATTTCTTTAATTATATTCCTTTTCAGTGTCATACCCCCTGCCTCCTGGCTGGTTGTAGAAGTGCCTGTGTCAGCACTGGGTATATTTACATTTCACACACAGGCAGGCCTATCAAATCTGTCTCCACACCAGTCCTGTTTGACAAAGGATTTTCAGCCTGAGCAACCAGTCACTTGGAGTGGCGAGCCATGAAGTCACTTCCCTTCAAGTGGTTAACTTAGTGGTTGTCTTGTCTCTGTAATTTGGCTGTGGGAAACCCGTCGTCTTAGCAATGTGTTACCAGAAAATTCCCTAGAATTAATGTTTTTTCGTCCTGTTCAGGATTGTGAAAACTTTGTGGTAAACTAGTGAATGCTCAACAAATGTTGTGTTATGAACATGTGTTGATAACAATACTAATATCTACTTCCATAGTTTACAGACATGAATGAATGAATCATCATAACATTGCAGTATGCATAGTTATCACCGTTTTATGCATGGAGAAGATATGACAGAGGGCTTGCAATCATGGCTGCACAGAAGTCAACCGCCAAGGTCTCTTTAACTGCCTAGGCTGGGATTTCACCCAGAGAGTCAAAGTTTTCAGTCCTGCAAAGACTCACATACAATTTTAATGTCTCACACACACATTATTTATTTGGTGGCCTGCAGTGTGATATTGTGCAGGGCCCCAAATCATCATCAGTGACCTATTACTGGCATTCTACAAGTATATAGCAAAATAGCCCCTACACTAAGCAACCTATTGCAGGCTAAGGGTTTGTGCCATTTCAACTAGAGAAAATGGAGCAGCAGAAGCATGGTAGCCTGCTATCACGGATTCAGTCACATTGGTACAAAGGTTCATAGGAACAGTTTCCTGCATAAGAATAGTTTGTCGAGTTATAATTTGCATCTAGTTGGGGGTAGGGGACATTCATACTTTAACTAGACTAGTAAAGTTAAAGCAATAGATTCCTGTTATTTCTGTAGCCTTTTTTATCCAACTGACTTGTGCAAACAAAAGTGCTAATAAATGGAATGGGGTGGGGGGGGGAAACCAAAAATATTTTTTTTAATGGATGTGGGTAAAGTAAGTTCTGATTGTAATGTGGCACTGCGTCACTAGGCACTCCACACATTTTTCTTTTAGCACTTTAAAAGATGTGCTGGCAAATACAGTGAAAAAGCCAAGATTCACTGTTCAGTCACAGGTTATGCCTGTTCTGTCTTTATGCTTCACCGTGTGTGTTCATATCAAATAAGAAAATCCAACACGTCACCAATCAGTTTTCCTTCTCTTGGACATGAGGCTGAACGAATTGTCTAATATGGCTGATGTGGTGGTTCGTGACAGCGTTAAGGGATTAACTGATCCTTGGCTTTCCTTTTCTAGCTTCAATTTATGCGGTAAACTGGAATATGCTAAAAGCTAATGTATCAATAACTGAGTGACACGATTGGAGGGGCTCCACCTCAGCGCTAAAAAGTAAGCCATTTCTTAGGGTGGATCATCCTTTTTCTTCCACTTTAAATAAGGCCTTGTCTACAGCACAAAAAGTTACATAGTAGCTTCTGCTTTACTGCATACTGATTATTCACATAAATTGGTTGTTTGCATAGTTTCCTGTAGGACAAAACTTGTTTGCAATATCCAGTTAAATGAGATACGGGCTACATCCAAACTACCTGCTTTTCAGACTGGCCCCTGAGATGCTTTCATTTTCTAAATCATGTGAAAGTGTAGACACATGAAAGATTAGAGTCCTTTCAAATTGTTAGGTATGAATAAGCGGAGAACAGTTCAAATGTAGCAACATGCTCTAACTTCAGCCCTGGGTGAAGGAGTGTTGAAAGTTGGAGCAAGATTTGACCACACCAGCTGCTGCCCTTCTGAAATTTCCCCTTTTAAAAGCGCTCCCAATGTGCGTCTGCACCGTGAGAACTGAGGCCAGCTAGCGTGAAAATAAAGCGAAGGGAAAATGCAATGGTTTCTGACTTGACTTCGGATTCTTCCACGCGGGTGTTACAAGACTGCTGTCACCCAGCTCTTGTGTTACATTGCTGAGAAACCCACAGCTCTGTTGGAGGAAACGTCTCAGGAGAGCAGTGCTGGGGGCTCGGTGAGGAAGCAAGGGCAGAGTAAACAGAGCAATCTGTCCTTAGAGCTGGAAAGAGAATATTTATGAATGTTTCTTGTGAAAGGAATGCACAAAAAACCCCATCGAGAGGTGAAAGGACACGTCCAGCCACCCACGCCCTCCATATCCCTTCCACACAGTCACTGCAAAAACAAACAAACAAGCCAGGACTGGCCTTGCCAAGATGATTATGGAGCTTGACTCAAAGGAGCCCGGCGTCCTGGCTGTAAACAAATGGAAAATAAATCAGCTGGAAAATGAAGCAGCTTGATACAAAGAGCCACGTGCAAAGAGGATTAGTAGAGGCAGTCAAGGGTGCCCAGCACAGCACCTCTGGAGTGGGCGCAGCAGGACCAGTGTGACTGTCTCCGTGAGAGCATGGAAATGTGCGCTTGTGTATGCTGCAGCTGAGCAGGAGTACATGCAGATATATACGCCTATACTTAAAGAAGCGATTAAGAAGGATGGCTATGTGCCATAAACTACAGGCTGGGAGCCGGGGCTCCTGATCCTGGGATCTTTCTGAGTCCTGGAACCTTTTCCTGGCTCTGATACAGACTCGCAATGTTAGCTTTTGGGTGTGCTGTATGTCTGAAATTGTATATGAACAGGTGTACAGATGTGTGTAGACAAATTTTTTTAGATGTGATCTCTTTTATTAGACCAACTAAATTGTTGGCAGAATTGTTCTTTGTAAGTTTTTGGGTGCAAACATCTGTCTTTGGCCAGAAAGAGAGCCTGTACAGATGCGTGTAAGCATGCATAGACATGTATGGGACTGTGTGCACTGCACGTGTTCTCTGATTAGATATATAAGTGAGTGTGTACCCACATGTATTCAAGTGACTATGAACATCTGTGTTAAGACATGTGCATAGCCACGAACACTGCTTGTGAGTATGCAGGGGAACAGTGTGGATACACATGAGTGGAGTGCATGCAGCTATCTTTGTCTTGGGCAGGGGGACACGTGGAACATCAGACTACTATGGTAGCGTGTCTTGCTCCATCTAACAAAGACCAGTTGCAAAACAGCAATAGGAATAGAGACCGAAAAGCCTATGCAAATCACAGGAGTAGGACTGATAGCTGGATTTTGCCTCACCCTGCGTTTACATGCATAACTCTAGGCATAGGTGCAAGGGGCAGTTCTGGCTCCACCCACATTGGACTCACTTTATCTGCTTTGATAACGTCTTTGGAGACAATTAGCCCTGAGGTGTTTATTTAAGGATGTGTCTTTTCTGCATGGCTTATTGGAGCCTTGTTTATAGAAACACTTGCTTCAAAAATCCCGAGTGGGAAGGGCTTGGGCACTAGCTCTTACTGGAAAAGAAAGCATATATGATTGAAGCTTCTTCTGATACCACAAATGACATGGGATGAGTTCATGGAAAATTCCTAAGCTCCATGGGAATGTCAAACCTACAGTAAATAACTGGTCCCCGAAGGGGTTGATACATGTATTATAAAATATATTTTTAAACAATTACGTGTCTCAACTCATCCATCTCCAATGTAACTGATTGTGTAATAATAATGTCCTAATTTTTTTTCCTATGTCATATTTAATATGTCCCCTTCTTAGTGTCTTTTGGCTTGTCAGAGGGGTAAATAAAATCTTACATTGAAATACAGTCAATTTTTAAAAGCAGAACCACCGCCCCCATCTCCCTGGGACCCAGTAGAACTGCCCGTCACTTTGGACAGCGTTATCTTGTACCTGAGGATCTTTCTGAGTCACTGTGCTGCACTGTGGAGTGAATGGTGCATTGCGGTAGCCAGCTATTCTGCCTATCCACTGTGCAGTACCTTCACTGGACTGTGAAACGCTTTGTTGTAATATTGCTCTTCCATTATACCACTGCTGTGTTGTGGTTCTCCTAAGGTACTTCTGTCTAAAGCAGAGGTTCCCATTCCCAGCCCCCAGGCCACGGCTCAGTACCAGGCCACAAAAAGTTGCCTGCCAGTCCACAGGAGGGTTGGCTGCCAGACCGGAAGTCCGGAAGTGACCGGCACACTGCAGACCGAGTTGGCTGCCGGTTTGCAATATGCTGGTCACTTCCGGTCTGCAGTATGCTGATCCACAGTTTGCCACTCCGTGGTCTAAAAAGGTTGGGAACTACTGATCTAAACAATGGAGTGCTATCTCCAGAAGAGCATAGGGCTATGGTAAGTTTGATCTGGAGGCCACAGTTTCAGTGGAATCAAATGATTCTCTCTCAAATGCTGCAGTTGCTTGCTGTAGCTGAGGGTTCCTCTACTGGGCAGTTCAGTGCTGAGTTTCACTGTGTTTGCACAGATGTGCTGTGTTGTTCTGTATTCTGTCTAGAAAATGTATCTGAGGGCGCTTCTATCCAACAAGTGATAGTACAGAGATATGCTGAATTACATCTTCCTTTCTATGGACTTCCTCTGATTTCTCTGTAGCGGGGAAGATGGTTGGATGCTCAAAGTAGCCTCACAAGCTAATTGCCTGTGTCTGTATTGTAACTGTTATTAATTTTTAATATGCATTTGATTCCTATGGATGTGTAATAAGCTAGCTTCAGATCTAAAGGCATCCATCCCTCTAAGTTAAGGAATCATACAAATGTAACCTAATAATATTACATTTAGGTAATTTAATTGCATAATAACCTTATTCATCTCTTCTCTGGCTCTTAAAGCATGCCAAGTATTGTTTAATGTTTTTTGCCTTTTTTTGACCATGACATAAGATCTGTTCAAACAGGTTTCTGGATAGGGCCAGAGTCTAAAAAAAGAAGACAGATGAATGACTGCAAGTTAAAAGTGCACATGCAATTTGTTGCCTAATTTGCATACACAATTACTAGGACTGCATGTATAAGAGCTATAATTGCAAATACAGTTGAATGTACAAATTAAGTGCACTATTGCAGCTACATTTCTGTGGTCCGCAGGCACAGAGCTGTGCACTTGTCAAGTGAATTTAGTTGGTATAAAAAGTGCTAGTCTGCCAAGACAGAATCTCTTATTTGGCAACAGGGCAGATGCAACACAAGCATATGTAACTGTGTGCTATACCACCACCCTGACCCGGAGGGACAGGCACCAAGGGTAAAAGTGGAGTTCAGTCTTCATGGTCCTGACCTCTCACCAGCCATGTGGCTGATCACTGTTGAACACAGGGATATTTTGGTGTCAGGCTCACCTGTCCCAAAGGAACAAGTATAATCTCTTTCCATATGTTCAATGAAGGGAATGATTTCTCTGTGCAAGGTGACTGCAGCCCAAACCAGCAAAGGTTGTTTCAGGTGATCTGTTTTACTGCATCCATTTCTGCCTCTGATGCATGATCTAAGCTACTCCTGTGTGTTGTATTTCAAGTTGCTTTAATGCATCATTTGTTCAGTTCCATCAGGCTCTTTACTGTTCCTTTGCTCAAACTTAGTATTTTCCCTCTTTCCTTTTTTTCTCTCACTAGAAGCCCACTGAATCTTGACCTACTGATGGGGGTAGTCAAGCATTGGGGATCTAGTTTTCAAAATAGTTCAAAATCACCCACTTCTGGGACCAGATTTTCAAAAAAAGCCCAACAGTCCTGTGTGTAAATAAATTAAAAAAAAAAATTCAAAAGGAGTTCATCTTGAAAATTGGAATGCTCTTTTGAAAATCTGGTCCTGTCCATATGGTGCTTTCCTTTCACCAGGGGGAACTGCCCTGGCTTAAGACACATGTGGCAAGGTAGGCAAAAGTCAAACAAAATCGCAGCATTGTTTTCGTCCACTTGCTAATAATTATTCCTTTAATGAGGCTGGACCATATAAGTTATTGAATATCCTTTTCTGTCTGTGGGTAACATTTGTTGGTTGACATTTTCATCTCCAAAATGTGATTCCTTGTATAGACACCTGCTTAGCCCATCCATCTTCAGGCTCACATACCTGATTACCTCTATATCCCTTAGACTTTATAATCACAAGTGGTGAATGTTTAGAGGGAGAAAGAAGCTGCATGGATTCGTCATCCCATTGTGGGTGCATCTTGGATAAAAACAGAAAAAGAGCAGTCCCTTATTAGTCTCTTTTACCCTGTCCCTGTCACACACAAGTGTTTTCTAGATGAGATATAAAACAAAACCCTGTTCACCTATGGCCATTGAAAGGTTCCTTGGTAATTTTGCAAACAGAGAGGTGTTAGACTAATAAGTCTTACCCAAATGCTTCTCAGTTCATTTCCTAAATACCTAAAATGTCACTTGCAGCTGAGCACAAAACACTTTCCTCTGCTAACCAGTTGTAAAAATGAGCTCTATATGGCAAATGTCCTGTTCTGCTATAGAGGTGGCTGCACTTCAGCAACAGGCGGTGTTTCTTGTGTAAACGGCTATATAAAGTAGTTCAGGGTTCTTTGACATTAAGTCCCTTATGGCTAACTACAGACAGTCAAAAAGCCTGTGGCTGAATCAGTTCAGCCTTGGCAGGTTGCAAAGGCTAAACTGCAAAGATTAAATGGAGAAACAACTGCACAGACATCACTTTTGATTCAGGAAATGCAGCCACATACCTGCAGTGGTTCAAGCCAGAAGCCAGAGGACACTAAAGCACAGTTTTCTGGCATATAGCCAGCATGGGCTGTGTATCTGCTTCCTCTTCCTGCTGCCCCTGAGGTCTCTGAGATTTGCAATCCAGAATCACAGCAGCAAGCCTCTGCAGGGTTGCTCATCGCTTCTTCTTCCTGTTTCCAGGTGCTGCTGGGATTTGTAGTCCACACTGGCAGCCAGCAGTAAGTTTTTAGCAAGGCAGAATAGCTCTGTCTTTGGGGGAAGGGAAGTTTAACCCCTGCTCCTTGGTTCAGCTGGGGTTTGCCTGGTAGGGGGTAGTTCCTGCCTCCCTCCCCCCAGCCCTTCTCTGCTGGACCAGACAGCCCAGCCCAGGGTTGGAAAGCATGCTGGGGGACTGTAATTTAACTTGAACCAGGAAGGGGTTTGGGACAGAAGTTTCATAAACTGGTTTGACCCAAATCAGTTAGGTCTGATAGCAGGTTTATCTTAAACTAGTTTAAGCCATTTTGAAACCAGCTTATGTGCACTGTGCTTCTGTTCTGTTATAGGTTTAAACCAGTTTCTGATTACTTAAGCATGTTTATGTATAACTTCTGTCCCTAGCCTTTAAGACTGCAGTGGTTTGTTTTGACTACTTTCCTTGTCATGAAATAGACTTTTTTTTGTTGTTCTCCTATTCCTCTTTGTTTTCCTGAGTGCACTGACAAAAGACTTTCATTGTACTTCCAAACCACAGGGTTGGATTCCATTCCACCTTTTAGCTACCTAAGTGAGCTTGGGCATCGGTAATGCAATTCTGTTCCACCTTGCTTGAGTCCCTGAAAACCAGTTAATACAAAAGGTGACTGTGGCTTCATTTGGAGGGCCAGATAATGGTGTGTTACAAAAGTAGATTAATTTATGGGTTTTCAGGGTGTGAAGACAGTGGAACAGGATGACACTTAGGCACCTAAGTCTACTTGGATGCCCACTTGTTGGAATAGTGCAGTATGTCCCAAATTTGACTGATTTGAACAGCTGAAAAAATACTTTCTCTGTCCACTGAGTCCAGTGCCTGATAGCTTTAGCATGCACCGCTCTAAGTGCTGAGTCAGCCTTTTTATATTTGTGTACCACACATGCCTGCTACTGTAACCCAGAATGATTCTGTTTCTGCAAAGGAGCACTCATTGTCTTGTCTCCAAAGCTTTGCACATAAAGCCCTGACTTTATGATTCAAAGATTCAAATTTAAGGGGCATCTTGAATGAAGAGGCCTGATGCAGTGCTTAGTGGACCAGCACGTACGATCATAAGGCTACTTCTCACATCTGACGGAGACAGGCAGGCCGAGGGAAGCTTTTCACTTGTGATAAAGATGGAGTTGCAGAGTTTCTCCACCTTACAGGTCAAACCTTGGGTCTGCAGCATATCAGTAACCAAGAGAGGCTGGTGTAGCAACTGCTTTCACCAGTGGGGCATGTCTAAGGATATGAGGTAGGGACGAACTATCACTATTCAGCTCTTACTCACTTTGCATTAGGGCAAAACTCCCTCTGGCTTTTATCTGCTGGTGACTGGCTTCAAAGGGAGTCTTGCGTGACTAAGGAGTGAATAAGAAAGGTAGAATAGGGCTGCTGTTTTGCTAGGGGCCAAATTGTGCCTCCTCATAACTGCCTGCAGGCTCTTCCTCTTGCTGAGCAGGAGTCTCCTCTCACTCCTGAGCCCAATTTTAGGCCTGTGTAACTCCACTGAAATTACTTTTGATTCACACCAGGAATGATGAGAAGAGAATCTGGCTTAGTGCATTTGTAGGTATTGGGTCACAGGAGCAGTGTGCACTTCTGCCAGGCTAGCCCAGCTCCCCTGGATGTACAGAGGGTGTGCACAGCCCTGGCTCTCTTGCCTCTGACAGCAAAATAATTATTCCCAGGGTGGGGAAGGATCAGGATTGAAAGTATCACACTGGGACACAAGGGGAACTTCATGTTCCTTCAGCTTTACTTAAGGTTCTGCTCAGGCCTAGTCCCTTCTTGCCTGCTCAGCCCCAAGTTCTTGCTTCAGAATGCTTTTAATATGTCCATGTTCATCCTCTGCCTGTCTTATCTGGCCCTGTATCACACTTACACCTACGAAGTGCAGGAGGTTATAATGATTCCTAGTAGAAGACTGAGGGGATTAGAAATTGCGAGGTGATCCCTCAGTTAGGGAGCAGCTAGCTAGTTAGAGACAGTCTGCAGAGGTTCCCTGCTGCTCCACAATTAAAGTTTGTTGTTTAGTTCTTCTCATTCATGTATGCCTGTGTTATTGAACCTGGTGATCGCTGCAGCCTGTACAGCAAGGGCGCACAGACCTGCAGTGAAAAAGAAATTCCACGAGCCCAGTTCAGCTGGGGCGGTGTGTAGTGTGAGGCCCAGGCTCTGAAATCGGGCAGAGGCAGGCATGCTGTGGAGGCAACACAGTCACTATCCAGCCGGGGAAAGAGTTTGCCCTTTGTCTCCTCACTGCACCGTGCAGGGTGAGTCATGGGACAGTGCTGCAGGTCACCGTGGCGAAAGAAGTCGGTGAGGTAAGAGCACACAAGAACAGAAGAAGCTATTCCAGATAGGCGGTCACCAGACAAGCCCTGCATTAGCTGCTGTTGCCTATGGCTGGCAATGTGAAGTAAAGTCACCGTCATAAATTGTGCATTTCCTTGTACGTCTGTGACTCTACCTTGAATTTGACCAGCTCACAAGGAAAAATATATTCTTCTCAAAGGCCCAGTGCTGCAGGCCATTCTTTCTGTCCTTTCAGACAGATTCTGCTACTAGACCTAAGCTTACTTTAGAGCTGAGTAGGAGATGGTTTTCCTGGGCCTCAAATCTTTTCAGATGTTCATTGTTTTTCATTTTGTTTTGGGATGAAACCAAGGCCATTTGAAGTTTTGCATAAAAACACATGGGGGGAGGCAGAGAAGAGAGATCAGCCAGTTGTTCGGTGGTTCTGGCACTTAGCTGTCATAAAGGAGACCCAGATTCTAGTGTCTGCTCCACTAGCGTCCAGAACCCAGGGCAGTGCTCTGGTCCCCGGATATCGGTTATTCTGGGGTCCGTCTTTCTCTCTGCCTTTACTGTTGTGGATCTGATGAAAGTTCTTGGATGAACGTTATGTTGAAATAGGTACATCCCCATTAAATGCTTTGGTTTCAGTGAATCTGCATAGTCCAACGAAAAACAATTTAACCAGACAATTTCGCACCAACTTTCATGAACACTTTGTGGACAAAGCACAAGCCAGCCCAGGATCCAGCTCTGCCAGTCAGAACTGTGTTGGCTGCGCAGAGTAGCAGGGAGCTGACAGCTCTGTGCTCCAGCGGGGTCAGCTACTGATTGCAAGGGCCAAAGAGGGGCAACATCCTTAAGTAAGGCCATTACATTAGTTCCAAAACTACTCATTCCTCTGACCACTGCCATGCTGAAGTAGTGTCCCAATTTGCATTGGTCAGTCCTAGGCTGCCCAAGATAGTCGCAGTATTCTACCTCCTTCTGCTTAGCCAGGTCTAAACTACCATTTTTTTAATTCAAAGCTCTCTTATATAGGGCCTCCTCATGCAGGGGTATGCCAGCAAAAGCAGCACAGGTAAAGTCAGGCATACTGGCATAAGCACACTTACTTGGGCTGTTTATAGTGCATCCACACTGTAACTGCTTCGTCAGTAGAGTGTACCTGTACAGCTATATACCAGCACAAGTGCTCCTTGTGCGGTTCAGGCCATACACCAGTAGTATTTGAATCAGACGCTGTGGGCTTGTTTATGAAATGAACAGCCAGCTCTATCAATTTATATGGCTTAGCCTGTCCTTTTTAGTCAAGAAAAAGGCAAGTGTGTCAACAGAAGGATTCTTAGTATCACCTGTATCAGTTTCTTGTCATCAAAGTCTAGCTCAGTTTATTTACTGTGAATCTAACCTTGGACTAAGGCTGAGAGTGCTTAGATGCCACATGATAGGCACTTCAGAAAAGCTAAGGCATAGATAAAATGCGTGAATTGAGTGAAGTATATAGAACTGGCCCCTTCACAAATATCCTGAGCAAACAATAGTGATCTTTGTACTTGGGCTGTAGGCGTGTTGTCAAGGTGAATGAGTCCTGGCAGAGGGCCCCATTGTCTCCTTTCCCACAACTTGTTAAGATTGAGTTGTGTTATCACCAATGAATGTAATATCAAGAGCTCCAATTATTCCACAAGGACAGCCCAAAACTAATGATTCACACAATAGAGATTACATTAATCATCAAAAGGGTCTTCTCAAATGATGCCTCTTGTTTTAGCAGGCTCTTTAGTTGCATGAGGAAGACCCCAGGGATAAAGTTGCACATTTGCATAAGGTCCTAGTATTCCATTATCCATCACTTTTACCCCCTTTCATTTACTGGTGACACCCTTGCCTAATGCAGAGCATCAACACCCATTCATGGAGGCTGGGTTGTAATAGGACTGGAGGCTATTTCACTTCAGAGTCTTTGCCAGCAGGGATTGCAGCACGATGTGAGTCAGCTGGCTGTGCTTACCTAGAATAGGGCTGCTGAAAACGCTGACCTGATTTCCCCAACACTCACAGATCAATGCAGCAGAGCCAAATACATGATGCTGTAGTGTGCCACCAGATGCATCTCCAACCCATACATCATTGTTCTTCTACAGTGTCTTTCATCAGGTACTTTATGGTCATTAATGCAACAAGTCTTCTGAATAAGATAAGTGTTATTTTCCATGTTAGAGAAGGATAAAACAAGGCATTAAGAGATGAACAAGATCACATAGCAGGTCAATATCAGGAACATGTTAGCGTCCTGGTCTTCTAACTGGTTGAGAACATGCTCCCAACAAATATCAGTTACAGAAAAAGTAGCTAATGTACTAGTGCATAAAAGCTGACTCCACTTCACATTTCAAGTAGGCAATATCGAAGGAGTGGTTACAGTTGCTCTGGGATCTGGTCCTGATTCTGTTGGTGTCAGTCGTACAAGATCCAGGCATGTTCATCTCTGGATCTCACTTTGGGGTTCTGCTATCGTCAGTCACATCAGAGAATTCACTGTTCTTTAGCCTTCATTTGTTGCATATAAATCATTTAATAAACCAACTGTTGGTTTCTTTATTGTAGTACTTGACATCTTGTCCTGTAATGTTGGGAAATTATATTTAAAAAGGTCTTTTTTCCCCTTTAAAAAGATAGTAGTAAGGTTTTAATTGGGCTCATCAACCCATTACTCAGATAGATTGTACCCACAATTAAATTTATCATTGCAAGTTCTGCATTAGGCAGTGTTGAGATTTTGGAATACAAATCTCTCCTGTCTGATATTTAAGAAAAGTAAATGTTAATGTATTTTTAGAAAGCTGGCCCTTTGTCAGCTTGGGCTTCTGGTTAGATAATGCAATCGGTTTCTGCAATGTGTGATGAAAGGCACATTTATTCTTTATCTATAAAAAAAACTTGTTTCCCTTAGTGCTAATGAGAGCTTGGAGCAGTTGTTCTGATTCTCTCATGTTGTAGACTTCCTCTAGTGAAGATAGGGAAATTGCAGAGCATTCCTATGGCTAAAATATCAATTGTTTTAATTTAATATGATGTAGCAGCAGGAAAAGCCATGTAAAACTGTCCGTTTCTACCCCAGGAAAGTTGTTGTGGACCCTTTTTGATCTTTCCATCATCACTTATGGCTGGGTGCAGTAGAATGTACAAAGAGTATCAGTGCTGTTCCAAACCCAGAGTTCTGTTTTATTCTGTTCAATACAGGTCCTTATGCCACACTCATCACCATTGTAGCTGAGCAGCTTCCAATATCCCAAAAATTATATGACTGACATGTCAGGTGTTGTTTATTCCTCATCCTTTCCCAAAAGGGAGAAGTGCATGCAATGGACTTGGGGAGCCAGGGGGAGGTTCTACTCCAATCTTGATCGTGTACTAGCTAATACAGGGTAATATCCATGCGTGTATCCTTTGTGGACCACGACCTTGTAGTGATGGAGAGGCTTGTGCATCCCAGTGATCCTCAAATCTATTTTGCCCACAGCCTCACACTCCTGGTAGACACACCCATGGCAAGCAGACCTGAGGGAAGGTTCCAGACAAACCACAGTCCAACCCTAAGTCCTCAACGATGGATCAGGCAGAAGAAAGTGTCAGGATTTCAATGGCTGTAAAGACAGAAGGAGGCTGCAGCAAGATGAGGTCTCCTGTCTTCTATGATTCTCCCTTGCCACTGGACTCGGATCTTCACCTTGTCAAGATTGCATAGCTGCTTTTTCCACACATCAGCTTTCTCATGTTAAACCAAATCACATGCAGACTGCTACTGCAGAAAACAGGCTTTCCTTTACCAACCTTCAAAGGCCCTGCAGTGACAGACCAGTGGCGATGGAGATGAGAGTAGTGAATCCTGAAGTTTCCAGCCCTGAATTTGCACACAGACAGGAGTAGCCTGGTGATAACTGTCTTGCACCTGAGTTGAGATGGGGTGCCATTCAGCAGCTGCTACCAGAACCAAGCAGTCCAATTCAGGATCCCCTCTGCACATCCCACATGGGGAAGAGGATAGAAAAGAAGCCTTAAATCTGCTTCTGGCTGGATAAGCACACCCAATGGAATAATTTTCTTTGCTGTCAAAAACTTCATAACAAGACAGTTATTTTTGCAACATGGAGTGCTTGCAGCTTGATGGATAATCAAGACAACGAATGACTAGACAGAAGAACTGCCATTGTCTCTAGAGAACTAGCAAGATGCAACATCAACATTGCAGCTCTAAGTGAGACAAGATAACTGGATGAGGGTCAGCTGAGGGAAGTGGGTGGAGGCTACACCTGGAAGGGGAAACTGGCCCAGGACAGATGCATTAGTTTTATCATCATTCAACTTATGGAGCTCTCTGTGGGCATTAACAAATGTCTTATGATCCTTTGTCTTAAGACCAATGGGCACGTCTATACATGCAAATAGTCATGACTAAATTTACTGCGCATTAACAGTTTTTGGCCAGTGTCTACTAGGGCTGTGTGAAATTTCTATGGTCGTTTTGTTTTGATGCTGTTTCAACTCATTTTGAGGTCAAAACAGCAAAATTGAAATGAAACAAAGGTCGTCAAAATAGTCTCAAAGCAAAGCAAGTCCAGCTGAAATGTTTCAAAAGTCGAAATGTTTCGACCATAGCACTGGGGATGGGAAGTCAGTCCAGCTGGGCTGACCTCCCATCCCCAGCACAAGATCTGGCAGGGAGGTGGGGATGCTTCTCCATCCCCCCGTGCTATATCACAGCTGGGCTGCCTCCCTGCCCTCTGCAAGATCTAGTGCTGGGGATGGAGAACCCCACTCCCAGCACGATCTAGCACGGGGGATAGAGAGGCAGCCCACCTCATCCCTGGTGTGATCTGGGAAGTCATCCCCTGGCTGACTTTTCCCAGCCCCATGGTCCAGCAAAACAGGATCAAAACAGTGCGGCTGTTTCAACTTGAAATCATATTTGATACAAAACACTGTTCTGTCCAGACCTGAAACCTGAAGTTGCAATGAAACACTGCCATATGGCACAGCCCTAGTGTCTACACGTGCAGAGAACTGGCATTAAATTTAGTGCCAGGTCCCTCCTGCCCTGCCATGTCCCCCTGTGGCCACCAGGGAGAGCTCCAGCCTCCATCCACATGATTGCCAACACTTGGCATCCATGCTGAAGCCAGACCCAGCTTCCAGCACTTGGCAGCCGTCTTTAAAACACCCTACCACCGCACTGTGAAGTCCTGGTAGACTCTTCCTCTGCTGAGAGGAGCAGTGTGGCACAGACACAGGCAGTACGTGACAGCTCTGATCCTGCCCCAGCTGCGCTTCTCAGCCATGGCTGCCCCAGCCCCTCATGAGGGTCCCCAGATCCTCAGGGCCTCCATAGTCATCCTGCTGGCCCACTGCCATCATCCCACCCCTCTTCACTGCAGACCCAGCCCACCTGCATCTCCCATAGCTCATGTGGCCCTACACTGGGCCCTTGGACCCACACCGGGGCCATTTTAACCAGTGACTCAAGCAAGCTCACACCCTCATTAAGTGCCTCTTTGGCTGCCTCAAGGGCTCCTGGCAGTCCCTCACAGCCTGCCTCAAAGTGGCCCAGAGAAACCTCACCTGGGTCATTGTTGCACCATACATGATACACAATATTTGTGAGGCCTGGGGAGAGGCATTCAGGGGGGCCTGGGCAGAGGCACACTGGGTGGAGGTGGCCTGGTGGTGGGGGCACAACCTGCAGCAGCAGCACCAGTGGCGAGTTCCCTCTGGCAAGGCCCCAGGTAAGCCACGCACCTACCAGTAGGGGCCAGGGCACTGGGTGTGGGAGGCCCTGGCAGACCACCTCTTACAGCACCCCCCCCCAGCCTGCCTGCCCTGCTGCCCACGCCCCCCCTACCCCCACCCACCCGCAGCACCACTCTCAGGACGCATACATGTTTGAAACAAAAAGATTTATTCCCCTCACAGTTCCCACCCCCATCTCATAGACCCCGTTCCTCCCTCCCTCCCCAACAGAGCCCCTTCACCACCTTTCCCACCCACTGAGAATAAAAAGCCTTATTCCCAAAGTGAAAACTGTATACAACAGTCTCAGGCTCTGTTTGAGCCCTGAAGTGGGCCATCAAAACAAAAGCCATCTATGGCCCAACTTCCCATGGCCCTACTTTCCTGTGATTGCAAGATGGTTAAGAGCTGTTCAAAGACAACGAATCTATCCAAGCTAGATGGGAAGTGCACTTCAAGGCACTCCTGGACTGTGAGTCGTCTGTGATAGCTACCACAATCTAGTCCATCCCCCAACACCTTGCCAACCCTCCTGTCCTAGAAGTCTGGCATGCCATCAAGAAAAGCAAGATCAACAAAGCTACTGGACTGGAAGACATACCTGTCGAAATCTACCAGGCTGGCAGCAAGGAACTGGTACTGAGACTCCACAAAATTATTCTCTGAATTTCCCCTGGTGACCTGAGGAATGCCAAAATCTGACTATCTTCAAGAAAGGACATAAGTGTTTGTGTAGAAACTATTGAGGTATCACCCTTCTTTCCACCACAGGGAAAACCATCACCTGCATCCTCCTGCACTGTCTTCTACCTCTTGCTGAGGAAGTCCTGTTAGAATCTCAGTGTGGTTTCAGACCATCCCATGGAGTGATTGACATGATCTTTGTTGCCCATGAGAGCCAAGAAAAGTATCGGGAATGACTTCAGGACCTGTATATGGCTTTCATTGACCTTACTGAGGCTTGAAGCCTTATGGAACTTCTTATGGAAAGTACTGGCTAGCACTGGATGTCCTGAAAGTACATCAGGGTCCTGAGGCTCTTCCATGAGCAGATGACCATTCCATGTAGTTGATCAGAGACAGATCCATTTGTCATCCAAATTGGGGCTAAGGAAGGATGTGTCATCCCCCCAGCTGTGGTCTCCATTTTTCTGACAGTCATTATGGTTATCATTAAGGACTGACTTCCTTCCAGAATTGACATTGAATACCAAACGGGTGGAGGGCTTTTTAATCTGGGTGGTTTTCACTTGAAGACCAGAGTACTCAAAACAGCCATCCTTAACCTTCAGTATGCCAATGACTATGCCATCCTCATGCACACTGAGGAAAACCTCCAGACTGAGCTGGAACTTTTCAAGGAAGATACTGAACTTTGGGCCTTTCTCTCAACATCAAGAAGAATAAGGTGTTCTGTCAGTCTGCCTCAGGCCATGAATGTGACCTCCTTTCCAAATTACCATCAAGGGAAAGACCCTGGAGGTAGTTAAGCACTTCTCCTGCCTGGGTAGCCACCCGTCTCGGAGAGTAAATATTGAGGCGACCCAGCACAGGATTCAGTGCGCAAGTGCCTCCTTTGGGAGATTGCTTCAGCATGTCTTTATTTATCATGATCTCTGGAAAGACACCAATATCCAGGTTTACAAAGCAGTCATTACCCCCACTCTCTTCCACAGATGTGAAATGTGGGTGACCTACTGTTGTCAGTCCTCTCAAGAGCCTGAAGCAACTTCTCAGTCTTGTCATTCTCTTCCTCCTTCTCTTGGTTTAGCTGTACATAGGGACAAGGAAGCTGTAGCTGAATCTGCTGTTGATATCAAAATCACAGCCAGATCTGCTTGGGAGGGTGGCAGTTGGCTTGCTTAGCTGTAGCTCTCCAGCAGTGCCATGTCAACACATCCACATAAGCCTATGTGTGTCCCCGACTACCCACATGACAGCACAGGGAGCTCTTCTGTCCTTAACAACCCATATTTTGTCCATAATGATCTGTGTGGAATTTGAAAATGATGCCAACCAGCCTAGAAGAAAAGGATTATGGGATAACAAAGGAATCATGGGATTTTTGGTTTCACTCCCAGAGGCAGACTGCGTGACTTCTGGTTAACTTCTGCTGGATAGCCCACAATACATAGGACCTGGCAGCACTGTAAAGGACATGTTTTGGAGGAAATCCCCTCCTGTCATGTGGAAGCAATGTTTCATAATGAAGTAAAAGCCAGATGTTCATTTTGATAGGCCTACTTTCTACCAGTTAGCATGAAATAGCTTTATGTCAGTGTCAAAAAAAATCTGATTTCTACCCTCTTCTGCAGAGAAGCCCTAAGGCTTTGTGTGAGGGGTTGTTTGAGTACAGCACATGCACCACTCAGCATCTCGCCAGAATCTGCCTTTTCTTCTTCCAGTGTGAAATACAGCTGAGCCAACTGATTTACCTGATGAATTGCATCTTCTCTTTGTGAATTACCTGCCCACAGAGTAATTTTTACCATTTGTTGAATGGTTACTGCAAACATATTTCAGCCTCTGTGTCACCACATGCTACATCTATTGCTTTGAGCATTTGCTACTTGTAATGACCATGGCCTGGTCAACAAAAAAAAGCACATGGCATTCCTTCTACTCCCAGAGTTGCTGACTCCCACAGAGATTTCAGGCTGTATGCCTACTGTTGCAATAAGGATATTGTTGCAGGTGTATTCCTAGCATTTGCATTTCTGTGAATTTTCTGAGTCTGAACTTTTTATACAATTAAAACAGTTTAGTTCTTCTAGGGCCCAGGTGCTGGTATCAGAGTGGGAATGGGACACTGCTGTGGGGAGCTGGGATTTATTCTGTTGGGCGACACTCTAATCTTCAGTGTTTGGAACAGCCCAAGTGCACCATAGACTCCCACTGATGTCTCCTACCCTGTGTATTATTCTCTGTGCAAAAATATGGAAAAGGTCCCTTAATTAGTCAATTTGCAATCTGCAAAACTTGCCAGGCTTATGTGCTAGGTCTGCTTAGTTCCAGTCCCAGAAGATTTAACAGTGAAAGGAGAAAAGGATACTGAAAAAAAGAAAATGGTTCTTCTGAGGATCTTCTGAGTGAATAGATGCAGTCCTCGGACTTACGACACAATTGGTTCCTGAAAACCACGTCTTAAGTCGAAATGTTGTCATTTGGAACCGATTTTCCCATAGGAACAACATTATAAATGAGGGGTTGGTTCCTGAGCCAAGCCAATTTTGTACTCAGTCAAGTATAGATGAGCAATATAGCTATATTAATGTATTTATATTGTAAATAGCAATCACACTGATTCTTTGAGGTGAGTTTGCTGGACTTTTTGAAGGGCTCTTAGCTGGAGTCTTCTCAGGAGTCTTGTCTGCAGGTTTTTCTGGAGTCTTGTCTGCTTTCTTAAAGAAAGTGTGCAAGGAAGTTTGGACAGATGTTCTCCAGCGAGATGGGTGACACAGCAAACTTGCTTACTGGTGTGGTGTCGCATCGGGTCAAGCGTTGTAAAGTAAAAACTGACGTCAGAAAGTTGAAACGGTGTCAGCTTATTAACCTTTTAAGTGCCATTTGTTGTAACTCAAAATGTCTTAAGTCAAGGACTGTCTGTACCACACTTGGTGCAGGACTGGTAATTCAAGTAGTTCTTGGAGATGGAGATCTCTTAGGTTGGACTGAAGTTATGATGCTGCCCCCTGAGCTAGCTGTTCCCACACCCTGAATCCCTTTGAACCCCAGTAAAGTTAATGAGGTCTAATTCCAACCATACAAGTCGGCTTAATATGTGGGATAGGGGCAAAGTGCCGTGTGGGAAATTAAAAGTTTACTTACTGTGTTCTCAGCCTGTTCTGGACAGGGCTGGAACCAGCTCTGCCCCCTCTCTCACACTGATATAGGCATCCAGTTCTCATGTCCATCTGCAAGGACATGAAACCCCTGTGCCCAAAGCCTGTACCCTCCCTGCTGCATGCCCAGCTGCATGGCCAGTGCATGCCCAGGCACTGCTCCTGACACATTGGGGTGAGCTGGCTCCCTGATGTTGTACAGAGAGGCATGGGGAGCGGAGACCAGGAGAAGGTGCTGCTCCTGCCACTGGCTCTGTGGGGTGAGCCAGGTCTGTGTCACTGGCAGTCTTGAACAGCTGATTGTCAGTGCCAGTCCTCACACCCACTACACTGGACGCTTGAGCTGATATTCTCTCCATGAAGCACTCAGACAATAGTTGAAAACCTGTTATGTAATATGATCTGAAGATACTCCTTCTGGAAGAAGTTGCAATTTTGCTATGATGTGATTGCATTTAATATGTGTTTTACTGTTTGAACACTCAGATGCTCATGTTTTAAGTGTAGCTAACATGTCCTAACTGCAACGTGCAACACAGCTCTTAGTCCCAGTAATTTTGGATTGCAGGTGAGCCATCAAGGAGCAAGTGATGGGATGGGGCAGAAGGAGTCCAGTCAGGCTGAAAAAAGAAATGTGTGAGTCAGGGACATATATGTATAAGGGCATAAATTCACCAAGGGATAAAAGATGGAGACCTACACTGGTGGAGAACCTGTGTAGTGAAGTGGACCTGCTAAAAGAGACAAAAAAGGCTGGATAGAGAGCTAGAGAGAAGAGCAAGAAGGAACAGAACTGAGAGAAGTGGCAGCATTTCCTTGTGGGATGATGTGACCCCAGAATCCTATGCTCTGTATGCAGGGAGGATTATCTATGAAGGGCTTTCAGAAGCTTTAATAAGAAGTATTTTGGAATCCAGTGCATGGATTTCTATAGGATGGCTTGGGATAGGAATGATCCTGTCACAGGCAAGGGGTTGGACTAGACCTCTGAGATCCCTTCCAGTCCTACTTTTCTCTGATTCTGTATTTCAGTATTTAAATATTCATTATTTCATATATTTCAAATACAACATACAAACACTGTCATCCCTTAATAATATATTAACCACGTCTTGTGCTTGACTCCTCTAGGATGATGAGAGGTTTAAGGTAGGTCTTATTTAATCTTTGACAGTCTCAACAACATTTGCCCAGTATGGTTCTAGCAGAATGCCCAGATAACACGCCAAGGCATTGGGACTTTGAACACGGCCTGGAATGGAAACAGCAGCCATTCAGAGCATTATTTTCTGTGCTGGGAATCTATTTGGGCTCTCCTTTCTGAGCTCCAAATGCAGTCATCAGGAGAGTGCCCAGCTCAGATCCTCAGCTTAGTATAAATTAGCACTAGGAACCTTTCCTCTGCACAGGAATGCAAAGGACGTAAAGTACAGCTTGTCTTTGTTTTGCCTTGACAAAGGTGTTGTTAAGGATGATGCTGGGTGTATACAGGGTGTGTTGATGTTGGGCATTGTGGGTGAGTCTGTCCAGAGGCTGAATAAGACAGCCTTACGCCCTAGTACTACTTAGATTAACTAGATAGGGTTAAGTAGGGATTTTTTTATTTGAGATTAATATTAGTTACTGTTTCTTTTCAAAGTCACTCACCAGTATAGCCTAACTATTGTATTTATCACATCTCCCTTGTTGGGTGTCCCATGGCATTTCACCTGAGAATGGAAGACTGAGGCAGGGAGAACAACAAGAAAAAGCTCATGACCAGGAGCAGTGGGAAAATTCAAGAGCTATTGAGTCATCCATTTGGATGGGAGGGGGCTTGGCAGATAAAGGCCCAGCCTCTTTCTGCAATTCTCCCT
This sequence comes from Crocodylus siamensis, assembly GCF_052110815.1. Lineage (NCBI taxonomy): Eukaryota > Metazoa > Chordata > Crocodylia > Crocodylidae > Crocodylus > Crocodylus siamensis. Next base: position 60,519,268 of record NC_143404.1, on the reverse strand, counting down.
CCTGTGAGTGATTGTAGTGGCCTATTTAACTCCAAAACAGAGGGCCCGGGCTATATTTTTTTGGTGCTGGAGGAACATTTTGTTAGAAAAGCGGTAGCCAGGGCTGCTGGGGTAGTACCCCTGTGGGTTGTTCATGAGCAAAGCGTAGGCTGAAGCCTGACCTTGCAGATGTACTTGAGAGTTTGACAACCTTTAGAGGTAACAAGCTTTACCTTCTGTAGCTAGCTCTTCATTTATACCCTCCCTCATCTTGCCAGGTCACACTCCTTCTAGCCTTCTACCACCTTCTATCCAACCCTCTCTTGGAAATGGGGGTTCCCTGGGGCTTGTTGAGTGGAAGAGTCTGTAGCTGTCGATGTATATAGGCAACCATTGATCCTCTGGATCACAGTGTATGTGTAAGAGGTCTGGTTAGGTTCCTGGTGTATCCACTTGTAGCTGACAAGCCCAATTCCAGAGCGACACGGCTTGTAGCAAGGTTCACAGATACATACGTGGTCTGAGTTTACACCTTTACAGTCCATGCTTACAGCACACCACTTCCTTCTTTCTTGCTTTGCTTCCATCCTCTGGATCAAAGCCGCTACATGTTGAACTGCAGCCAGTGTCAGTCATTCCCTGCAGGTCAGACAGGATTTTGCATGCTCCTCCCAGCTTTCTACACTGATGCTGAACAACTTCATATCATTTTTGCACACATCATGGTACTGCCCTGGAGGGTGACCTCACTTTCTAGAGCCATCTTGAATCTCACTGTACAAGATGTTCTTGGGGATACGTCTCCTCATGTCCAGTTTGCAGCACTGCACTGAGGCATCCTGTGCACTGCTTGAGAGAAGATGAGGCTGGCTGGTGGTCAGAGTACAGGCTTGGGATCTAGGCACCTCCGAGCCCCAGCCCCTCCTGTTGTCTCACATAATCTCTCCCTGCTTTCCTCAGCTTTAAAGCATGCAGGATAATACCTGTTCCTACCTTGCACTGGGTTGTGAGGATTCATTAATCCACCCAAACTCATACCTCCAGAGCCAGCCAAAAGAACTGGTCCCCACTCAGAGCAAGAAAACTGAAAGGAGCTAAGAAAAAGGAGGACAAGCAAGCAGTGGCCTGCGGTAGAAAGAGATGGAAAACCGTGTTTGTGCCCTTAGCAACATGGGGCCAGCAGACAGGCTTTCTGATTGGGATACCATGTGGACTGATGACTAGAGAGGGCCCCAAGAGTTTTGCCACTGACCTGCTCTGATACTTGAACCTCTCTGCGCCTCAGTTTCCCCATGCCTTAAATGAAGGATAACCCTTTTGCAGGGTGTTGTGCTGCTTGATTAATTACCATTGCTAAAATGCTTTGAAGATGAAGAGGGCTACTCGGGCAAAAGATGTTAATTACTTTAGACTGACAATAAAATTCTGGTACAGGCATACCTCAGAGATATTGCGGGTTCGATTCCAGACCATCGCAATAAAGTGAGTCACACGAATTTTTTGGTTTCCCAGTGCATATAAAAGTTATGTTTACACTATACTGTAGTCTATTAAGTGTGCAATAGCATTATATCTAAAAAACAATGTACATACCTTAATTAAAAAATACTTTATTGCTAAAAAAATGCTAACCATCATCTGAGCCGAATGGCGCCGATGGAAAAATGGCGCCAATAGACTTGCTCGACACAGGGTTGCCACAAACCTTCAATTTGTAAAAGCGCAATATCTGTGAAGCGCAATAAAGCGAAGCGCAATAAAACGCTGTAGTTACATGATGTATCAGTGGGGGCGGCGGGGTGGAGTTGGATCCCTCTGTTCTGATCTTCTGTGTTAGGATTAACTGAATAAAATCAAATCTTTCCTTCTACGGGGAACTTGCTCCTGAAGCTGGCAGCATCACATGCTGTATACGATACTCCAGGGATGGCAAGTAGCCACAGTACCTCTGTTAATATCAATCCCTGCCCAGCCCATGAAACTCACCTCACCCAGAACTTGTTTCAACTTCTCCAACTGTTCTTGGCATGTGCTCAGATTTCATAAAGTTGATGCCATCCACTCCCACACATATGGCAAGGGAGAGCGAGAGAAAATCTACACACAGCAGCTCAATTATGGGGAGAAGAGGCATTTGAATGGAAGAACATGAACATGAGCACAATCATCCCTTATGGTTCTTAGCACATCTTAGCTTGGCCCAGAAGTTCCAGAAATATGGAAGTGCAAGAGTAATTCTAAAAACATTTCCCAATGCACAGCTCAAGGATGATGCCTCGTGGCTTAAAAGCTGTGGGTATGTCAACCCCTGTTTCAGTCCTTTTTTAGAAACACAAATGCACCATGTTTCACAAGACCTCAGCCCCTGGGTTTTAATCCACAGATTATTACCAAGAAGACACTTGATGAAATGATTTGCTGGGGTCTTTTGATCTCATACCTTAGTGGTTGTCAGCTGGGGCTACACATACCCCTAGGGGTACTTAAAAAGGTCGTAAGGGGTACACAGAACTGTGGCCGATAATGTGGCTGATAAATACCACTTGCCATTTACTGGCAGCTTTAGCACAGCGCACAGGCAGCCAGGAGCGCAGCCCAGCAGCATGGAGAGTAGCTGGCTCCAGCTGGCAAGTCTTTCATGAGGGAAGAGGTATGGGGAGGGAGTGAGGCTGGGCAGGGGCAGCCCACCCAGGGTGGGGCATGGGACTGAGCCATGCGCAGAGGGGAGAGGCAGCTCCCACTACTACACACACCTGTGGGAGGGCATGGGGGGCATGTGTCCCTGGATCTGTGCATGGGGTGAGGGTGGGCTGCAGCTGCAGGCTGGGGCCAGGGCAGCATGGGGCTGTTCCCAGTGGGGGTGTTTGGCTGGGCTGTGCTTGGGGCCAGTGGTGGCAGTGCTGGGAGCGGGTTTGGAGGGGCTACAGTGAATTTTGGAGTGGCTGCAGCCCCTCCTTTAGCACCCCCTCCCAGTGTTGCCACCACCCACCCTGAGCTCAGCCCAGCCTAGCCCAGCCCTAGCCAGGAAGAACCTGGCACTGCACCAGCCCCAGCCCACAGGGTCAGCCTGCCTTAAATGCTGATTTGGGGGCACACGCCCCCCCCATGCCTTCCCAGGGTGTGTGCAGCAGCAGGAACCAACCCCACTATCCGCGCCACCTGGATGAGCCACTTGCAGCTCCATCCAGTGCCCTGCCCTGGCTGTGTAGCACCTGCCCCAGTCCCACGCCCTTCCTCATTGCAGAGGCCTCCATCTGTGCTCCCCCCATACCCCTCCCCTTAAAAACAAGAATAAAAATATAAAGGGGTACATGAGCTGAAACTTTGAGACAGAAGGGGAGGGGTACACTTGTTAAAAGAAGTTGAAAACCCCTGTCATACCTGTTTACATATGCATAATCTTCCAAGCAACTAGAGGCTAATGAGGGCGTGTGTGCACAAAGGGAAGCTTATTTGCAAGGACAGATTCCTACTTGTGCACTCAAATCCCAGTGTAGGATGGGGTTTTTGAAAGCGATCCACATCAACCTAACTTGCCTCCTGGTGAAGTCAGTTCTTTGCTAGAGGAGTGGGTAGGTGAGCACCGAGCAACTTTCAAATTCCCACTATAATATCTAAAATGCAAGCAGGCAAACACATAAAGGCCAGGTTGAAACCATTGCAAACACACGGTCCTCACCAGCCTAGGTAAACAGTAAACTAGACTACAAGTAGTAATCTTCCATGGAGTTCACATAGACTGGAATGAAGTTACCTTTGATATAATATTATAAATGTCAGAATGAGATCCTGGTTCCTCATCTTATCTAATCATAAAGGCCCTGCTCCCCCACTGGCGATTTCAGGGACAGAACAGCTTTGGACCAGGCAGATTGCAGAATCCTTCTCTTCCATTGTACCACTGCTTGGAGAACTGGGCTCAGCTGATTCAGCAGCAGTAGGCTTTTGGCACAGGCTGGATGGCTTCAGCATCAGGTCACCCTTAGCAGCCAAGAAATATATGTAGCTCCTGCATACGCCACCCTGACTAGGGGTTGGATGTATCTCAAGACTCAGAGCTGTGGTGCTAGTGGGGCACCGAACTATGCACTCTCCTTGCTGGCCTCACATCATTTAAGAGCCAGAAGTAGCTTGGAGCTGTGTGGCAGCAGTGTTGTCCCTCACGCAGTTGTTGGTTCCCTTGAGCTGCTCAACACAGCTTACCCTGCATCAGGACCTGTGCTTTGCTTTTGCATAATGCAGGATCAAGCCTAGACTGTGTGAGCACACGTGCATTCACTGCTCAGTGCCCACTTGGATGCTGCACACAGCTGTATACTTGGATGGACTGATGTTTATTTTACAGGGACTGTGACAACACTGCCAGTTTATTAACTGTAACCCCACACACCAATCCCAGCTAGCAATCCACTTTATGTTGGGGTTCAGCAGATGCCAAATGGGGCAAACTTACGCCTCCTTTTTTTCTTTGTGCCATGTAACACTATGGAATGAAAATCAGATCTTTAGAGGTGACTTGTTTATTACATGTATTTAAAACAATTACATTTGCATTTATTAATTTTGTAGCAAAACTGGTATTACCAGTTACTCCAGAGTGTAAAAATTACTGTCACAGATTTCATTGGCTACCAGACCAGTTATCACTCTACACAATAAAACTACACTGATAAATTTCCTACTGAGCTCTGCAGGCCCTCCTGGGCTGTTGAAAAGCTGCTCGCTTGATTTTCCATGAGGAGTATCTGCAGCTCTCACTGGGTTCAGTATGAATTTGGAAGGCTCAGCACCTCAGAGAACACATACATATTCTTTGTAACAGCGCACACATACTATGCATGAGAAATCCTCATGCTGCTGTTGTCATCTCCCATCAGCACTGCTCCAACCATGATGTCTGAACCTGCCGATAAACTCCTCAGCCTTCCCTTTCAAGGTTCTTGCAGCCTCATCCCTACATTATCACCCCATCATTGTCTCCTAGTTTTTGTCTCCTTTCCAGCATTTCTATCAACTCTCCCTTCTTCTGGTTTCCTTCACCTCCTTCTTTCATGGATTCTTTGATTTTAAGGCCAGAAGAAGCTCTTACGTGTGTATAATATGACCTGATGGCCACAGACCTTCACGCTGGGATTCCTGCATTAGGTCCAGTAAAATGCCATTTAAATAGTGTATCTTTAGTAAAATGTCCAATCTCACTTTAAAGACAGGCTGTATACTACATTCAGCTCTGTCCTAGTTCTCAGTGGGCATGTCTACACATGCAAATACTCGAGAATAAACTCTCCTGGGTATGTGTCTTGCAGTGATGCAGGAACAGATTTGCTGCTTCTGGCAGTAAATTGCTCCTGCTTCCTGTGACCCTGCAATGGGCCCCTGCAACAGTTGGGGGGAGCTCTAGGCTCTGGGTACTAGCCCAGGGGCCAGGAGACAGTTGTCTCCTGGCAGAGGTTGAAACATTGCTCCCTGCCCTCAGGAGCTGCCTGCTGCTGGGATGGGCTACACCACTGGAGCACAGGCAGGGACAATGACTCCCTGCCTGGGCAGCTGAAAGCTCCCAGCTCCCTCTGTAATTGCAGATTCCAGCCTTGGAGATCCTTATCTCTCAGCACCAGCTTCTCAGTCAAGGGACCAGTGAGATTCTTCTCTCTCAGCCCTGCAGTCATGAGACCTGGTCTGGGAGATCCTTCTCTCCCAGAACCTGCTCTCCGGTTGTGAAGCCAGCACTGGGAGTTTCTTCTGTCCCAGCAGCAGCAGCTCCATGGGTCTCCTAGCCCCTGTCTCCATGACCACAGGATTTGGGCTGGGAGATAAAGATCTGCCAGCCCTGGGACCATGGAGCGTGGGCTGGAAGCTCCTTGCTGCTGGAGCAGGGGGACATTGTCTCTGCTTGGGCTTTGGTGGCAGAGCCCGGCCCAGCAGCAGGCAGCTACATCGGGCAGGGAGCAATATCCTGGCCCCTGCTGCCTTGCTGACCAGGGGCACATTTTGCTTCTGGTCAGGGAGCTACACATGCACTACTGCATGGTAAGTAATCTCGAGTAAATTTGCTACTTGCATTTGCAGGTAGCAAATTTTCTCTTGAATAGAGCCAATTACTGCACAGTAAGCATCTTCACATGTAGACGCAGGCATTTACTGCGCAGTAATTAGCTCTACTGTGCAGCAAAGCATCTCATGTAGATGCACCCAGTTAAAAGTTGGCACATGTTTCCACTTGGAAATGTTTAGTCTCCAGTGTTGAGCCATTGGGTCTGGTTATGACTAGAGGAGAAAGTTCTGAAGCATCTTCTTCCTGGCCACAGTTGTTATGGCACAGTAATTTAGTACTTGCATAACCAAGTACTAAGTGACTGCTCAGTAACCAGTGTCACTGCGCAGTAGTGTCCCTGCACAGTTTTTATCTGATGCTACTGCGCAGTAGGGCTGTGCAAAATGGCACTGTTCCATTTCGCCTTAAGTTTTGAGGTTTCGAAGAAACAGCATTTCATATCAAATTTCATTTTGATTCAAAACAGCTGTTCTGTTTTGCTTCGCTGAAACAGCGAGGCCGTTTTGACTTGTTTCAACATTTCGCTAGATCAGCGGGGTGGGAAGTCAGCCCAGCTGAGCTGACTTCCCATTCCCGGCGCTAGATCCGGCAGGGGACAGGGAGTCAGCCCACCCGAATTGGGCTGGGGGCAAGAAATCAGCCCAGATGAGCTGACTTCCCATTCCAAGCACTGGATTGAGCAGGGGACAGGGAGTCAGCTGGGCTGGGCTAGATTGGGCTGAGGGTGGGGAGTTAGCCCAGCTGAGCTGAGCTGACTTCCCATCCCCAGCGCTAGATCCAGTGTCCCAGTCAGCCAGCCGCTCCCTGTCCCAGTCCCTGGCCTGATCTTGCGCCGGGAATGGGAAGTCAGCCCAGCTGGACTGACTTCCATCCCCAGCACTATGGTAGAAACTTTTCAAGTTTTGAAACATTTTGAATAGCCTTGTTTTGTTTCAACACTGTTTTGAAGCCCTTTGTTTTGTTTCGATTTTGCTGTTTTGACCTTGAAATGTGCTGAAACAGTGTCAAAATGAAATGGCTGGCAAAATTTTGCACAGTCCTACAGTAGCGTTGCATTTTGGTTAGTGCCCCCCCAATGCTACTGCACAATAGTGTCTCATGTGGACACAGCCCCTATATAGTAGTCACTTCTGACTTCTGAGGTGTAACAGGTTATGATTTCTTTGGCTAAGTTAACATCGTTAATGTTCCTGTGGTTAACATAGGTTAGCGTTTGTTGTTAATGTTCCCATATCAAATGGTTCTGGCAAGCTTTGGTGGCCTGGCCTCATGGGTGTTACTGAATTTTGTAAGGTGACTCTGATGCATTCTTGCTAGGAATGCTGTTCACACTAAAGTAGCTGTTGAAGTAGAAGGGAAATTCTTCAGATCTACAGCTAAATTTCTTATGGATAAGAGTACAGTCAACTGCATCTTAGTAAATGCAAATGCTGGTTTATTTTACATGGCAGAAGTGATTGGTAATGTTGTTTTCCTGGGCTGTGGTGGATAGCTGTAATGAGAAAATTTCAGTCAGAACGTTTTTACAAAGTTATGAACTATTTCCAGATTCTAAGGCAGCCTCAGGCTTCACCCTATGGAATTTATAATTCTCATGAAATAAGACACATTACTAGTGCCACAGAAGATCTGTGATTATCTTCTAGTGACAAGGAAAGTGTCCCTAAAATACACAGTTTATTTATTCCAAGTTTGAGGAACAGTGAGGTAAATTTTAGGCTAGGCCAGCCTCCTGTTGAAACCATCTGCCTCTTGACTTGACAGTCTTATCTATAATAGGACCAAGATTTTCTGGCTGTGGGCAGAAGGACATAATGCCCTGAACCTAAGTTACCCAAGCATCCTGTACTACAAAAGAGAAGCTTGCGGCATTTTGCAACAATAACTATTGTGCTGCTTCTGTGGAATTTTCTGACCCCCTGATAGTGTCTCCTCCCTGTTACCAGTAAAAACCACACCACAGCTTGCAAGCTTTTCAATTTTTGTTCTTATCTATTTACCACAAAGGAAGAGGCAGGACTATCTAGTACTGAGAGCAGGGAGCTGGCAGTCAAGGTCCTCTCCATCGGTGACGTATGACACATCAAATCACTTAGACCAAACTTTTTGAAGGGGTATGGATTTTGGATGTCTGACCTGAAATAATAGATGACAGTCTTCAGCGGTACTAGCCCTACAGCATCCAAAGACCTCATTTGAATAGCTGGGTTCTTCATAGTTTCATAGTTTCATAGTTTCATAGTAGCTAGAGTCGGAAGGGACCTAGGTAGATCATCTAGTCCGACCCCCTGCCTTAGCAGGAAAGAGCACCGGGGTCAGATGAGCCTGCTCCCCGGGCTCCAGGCGCCGGTTGCAGCATTTACCCCGGGAGCCTGGGGGCCTATCCGTGTGGGGCCGGAGCCCGCTTCCCAGGCTCGGGCAAGCGCAGGGCCAGCCCCCAGCCCGCAAAAGGGGACGTACCTCTGAAAGTCAGAAAGTAGAAAAACGTCTTTCCTTTGATCATCCCAGATTATTCATTCCTTTGAAAAGACCTGGTTGTTTTAAGGCCCAAATTTTATATTCATCCATCTTTAAATGCAACTTCAGGTTTCTAGGTACCTAACAGGGACTCATTCCTAGGTATGGTCACCCTTATTCTGCAATAAGAATGACACGTGGCATTTGGGTCTGATCTACACCATGGTGTTTTGCTGAAAGAAGTTGCATCTTGGGCTTGTGTGTATCCACACACACGTTGCTGTGAGTTGACAATGACGCAGCTTTGTGTTCCCTGAATAGATAGATCCACCTTCCTAAGTGAAACCAGCCCTCAGCCAATAGACAACAGCTGACAAAAAACCAGCCTGGACTTGCTCCGGCAACATCAGCAGTGGTAAGCCCTGAGCTCCTACCAGTGGCACCATGTCTTCTACTGATCCAGCCTCCCACCGAGAGGACTTGAGGCACTGGCAAGAGCTGCCAGGTGTGACACAGCAATGTCAGTACCTTGCTGTAAGACAGCAAATGTTCTGTGGCAGGACATCCTAGGGTAGTACAAGGAGTTTATCAGGAATAACTCCATGTGTAAGCAAGAACTTCAAGTCCCTTAGAAAATGGGATTTACCATCTGAGTCATGCAAGTTTTGCCCCACACAACAGATCAATGCCTTAGTGCTTTGAAGAGTATGGACCCCATGAGATTCTCCAGAGTGCATAAGTACCCACAGCAATTAGGCACCCGCACTTGTCTGAACCCCCCACTAGGTGCTTGTCTGTGTTCTAGGTACCTACATGGTTTAAAAAAAAAAAGCCTGGCCATTTGCACCCCAGATTGCAGACCTGTGATAGGAATAATGACACTTAGGACACTGTACTGTGACTATGCAGTAGTGTAGCTATATGTGCAGGAGCTTTAAACTAGTTGGCTCGATACTGGTAGCTGAACAGAGCTAAGCCCAGACTAGCCACCTAACTATTTATCCTGCTTCTCAGCACGTTTTGCTACATGCTGCTGGCACCAACATGAAAGTAAGCCAACTAACAGTTAAGTCAGGTAAATCAGCAGGTATCTCAGTGATGCAGCATAGACAAACACTATTAGCATTATCGCAGAGACACTGAGATGAGACCTCATTATAATTAAAATTTCTATATTACCTGACTTCCCCTAATGACAGTCGCTTTAATTGTGCAACCTACTCTTAATTGTTTTTCCAAGAATAATTAATACTTCAGAGTTCATGTTTTGCAGTAGCCTTTTTAGTCACAAATCGAAGAGTTACCTTGCTATGGACTTCTCCACGCCCATCAACAGCAACCTAATGAACTAAGACACAGAACATTTTTTTGTGAAGCAAGAGAACAATCTACTCACCCTAATCAAAATTGGGCTTTTTCACTGGATACCCAAAAGAATAATTAGCAAGCCTGCAATAAGTTTTGTATCTAAGATGATGCCATGGTGATTGTGTGGAATGGAGCTGATCATTTGATTAAGTAATTCATTACTCTGATACACAGATAGGACACTCAACAGCTGTGTAGGCTGACAAAAGACATCAGGTCCAGTCCTGTAAATAGTCAGATGTGTTGGTGACTTTACACACAGGTGTGAGTAGTCCCTTTGCATTCCATATTTAAATCTGTTGCATTGCTCTCAGGAGTAAAATTCCTTTGGTAAATGCTTGTATTTATTTAGTCCTGCAAATGACAGGTATTATCACCCAACCTGAGAACTGACCCTGCTCAGCACTCGATAAAATCAAGGTGTTCAGTCCCAGTTCACCAAAGCTTGTTAGTGCATGCTTGACTTCAAATCAGTGGGATCTGGGCCCGCATACTTAGGTGATTTGCTGAACGAAAGTGAATAGTTTATTCAGCACTTACCTAAGTTTTAATTGTGCTTTCAATTGTGTTTAACTTACTGCTGGTAGAGAAGAACCAACCTGAAGTTGATGTTTTTCTCTAATGAGTGATAATAATGTAGAGCTGGGTTGGGTCATTTTTGCTGTAGGTGCTGTACTCTAGCTCTAGACTTCAACAGGACAGTTCCTGAGAGTACGCTTTCACTAGAGTAAGGGGCTTTGATGTGTGATGCATTGTGGACAGACTGGGAATGTTTTATGCCAGTTGATGGGCAGTTACTCGTGCAAGTGGTCACCTCAGCATCAGTATGATACACCGTGTGACCCAAAATTATCTTAATGCTGTTGTTTATTGCTGTAATACTGACAAGACAACCAGACTAAGGCCCCATGGGGACGGCCAGACAACCACAGATGTGCAGCATGTGGCACTATAGACCCATCTGCAGCACCACACTCCACATATGTAGGCATTCCTTGTGCCGCTACTTTGCTGCTACTTTTGACCCTGGGGAGATCCTGGGGTGAAAAAAAAAACCCATGCCAGAAAAAGCAGGGTGATGCACAGGGTGGCAGCATGTGCTGCCCAAAACCAGAGCCTGCCTGGCCAGGCTCTGACTGCCGGCCAGGTTTTCTGCCATGGCTGCAGCTCCTGGAGGACTCTAGCATAGTTGCTGGCTCCAGCCTCCCGTTCCCTACCTGGGGTAACTTGCTGCACGCCAGAGCATGTGTGGCATGGGCATTCCCCGGGGACAAATAGCAGCAGCATAAGGTGTGCCACTGCTACTTGTCCCTGGGGAAGCAAACGTTCCTGCTCTTCTGGATGGGCCTTATGTGGTAGGTTTTGGACAAACATCGAGCCCTTGCCCCAAAGAGCTTCTATACTTTGGAAATGTTCTTTTTTCCTCCTTTGTTGGATGATACCGCTCTAGGGAGTATGTTCATTCAAACAGGAGTCTTAGAACTGATGACCATGGCATCAACTCAGAATATTAACACAAAACAATTTATTTCATTCTTATTAGCTCAATAATTTAATTTAGTATCGCATGGCTGAAGTGACATTGAAATTAGAGGACACGAGTGACATTAGGAACAGAGTTAACAGCAAGGTTGCCACAGGGGAAATCAGGGAACTGCAGGACTAACGTTGTAGTATAATAATAACATTCCTTGCAGCCTCTTTGCAGCGTGGAAAGCTGCAAGCCGACATTTTTCAAATGTCCCAAAGAATCTGAAATGTAAATATTTAGAGAAGTGTTTTTCTTGCCAGACTGAAGCTGAGAGGGATCATAAACATCAGCTCCTAATAGAAACATTTAAAAAAGCCGCACTCACCATTGCCAGCTTTTGAGAGCAACATCGTTTAAATTAGATAGGACTCTCCTCTAATTCCTGACACTCTATGTCCTCCTGCTGTTTGCCAAAAGTTGCTGGCTTAATGTAATGTTTGAAGTATAAAATATTAACTGCAATGATATCAGATATGCTGCTTATACATCACACAGATGAGCAATAAATGACCTGCTTGGGATTCAGCTCAAGGAAGACACAGACAGAAGGAAAATGCCAAGTGAAGAGAACTATTGTTTTAATCATGAACTACTTTGGTGACATGTGTTAGGGCACTTTCTGTGGCCAGAGGAGCCTGCAGACTAATTGAGACATAACTCAGCAACACGTGACAAGAAATGAAGGCCCTTCTTTGACTGTGCTCTGCTTCCTGGGATCCTCATAAAAGGAATAGGTCAGATAAACCAATAGCCATTTTCAGTCTATATTGAGAAATGCTAAAATCTTGCCTCTCTCACCATGTCACCTCTTTTACATATTAACCACGACCTTCTGGAGAGGAGGGGAGCAGGGCGAACTTTAGTACCTGAAAGTTTTTGGGTCCAAAAATGCAGATGTTGTTTGACTGAAACACTGAATTTGTGTCAGTTTTAGTGAACTGTTTCAGGACTTTGAAAAAAAGCAGACTGAAAAAAACCCCCTAAATCGGTCGTGCTAACATTTTTCAAACAAAACATTGTGATTTGTTCATCTTAGAACTACTGGTATGATTTATTTTGAAATTTATTTCAGTTTTATTTAATTCTACCCCCCTCCCCCCAAATATAAATTAAACATTTGTTTTGGGTCCAACTAAATGTTTCAGCTGGTGATTTTTTTTAAAAAACTTTCTGGTTCACTAGGAATTTCAAAGAATTTTGTCTTAGGTTAATCCCAAATGACATTTTCTGATTTTTTTTCAGAAATGCCAGAGAATAGAAACAATCAGCTCCTTGCTCCATGCTAGAAGAGAGTGCCATCTCTGGTCACAGACCAAAGCTCCTCTGTATTCACTGCTCATTCATGCTCCTCTTGTTGTGTTGTGAGAGCGCTGGAACCAGCTTGTCTGTTTGTGCTCCATAAGGACTCCTTGCAGCTTCTATTTTGATAAGGACTGACCCTAATAATTCTCCCAGATTTTATTTAAACCAATCTTTGCTGGGGTAGGGCTTTGAGTATTTAGGGGGAAGATTTTCCAAGGGCAGTTCTATAAAATCCTAGTTTCGGCTTCATCTCCCCTTTAGGCAGGGCTGTGTGGACACCTTAATGCTCACAGACCTTTATCAGGTACCACAAACCCCAAACATTTAGAAATTATTTCTCAAGTCTCCAAAATCATGAGATTGGCTTAAAAGTAATGAGATTAAGAAAAGATATATTTGGGGTTCGCATCTAGTTGTCTTTTGGATTTTGAGCCTGTGGAGTTTATGTAGGTTCACTCCTGTAACCATGATAGCTGAGACCTCGTGTTTTCATTTAAATGAAAGATGTGGTTCACCTGGAAACACAACTCCAGGAACTGGGGCTTTAAAAAAAATCAACTATTACAAGACTTAGAATAAAACTACAAAAGCTGGCAACATGGTATGTCTCAGCGAGGCTCAGTCCTTCCATTCCATTTAAAGATTTCCCAGCATGTGGGACACTACCCAATTCTCTTTTGAAGCTGTAGAGTGCAGCTATTTTATTTTCTTTTGGTCCATCCCAGTAGGCTCAGTACTCAAGAGAAGGTGGGCCAAGGATCCTGAGAAGAGCTGAACATATTCACAAGTCTTGTGATAAAAAGCAAGCAGGAAAAACTCTGTGTCATGAAAACCAGAAGTCAATCTGAGCAACATAGGAGCCAGTGAGTGAGTTCAATTAATCCTGTGGGTTGGAATTGACTTTTTGCAGGAGCCAGTTGGTCCCTTTGGTGAAGAAGTACAAACTGGGATCTGCAGTGCTAACTGTGTCAAGGAACAGAGGCTGAGAAGGTAGAGCAAATGAGGACTGGGCATCAATTCAGCATGAGTGAAAAAGTATGGGGAATAGGAGATGCTACAACAACATCAGTGATGATGGAGAATAAAAGGATTTGAACTCTATTATTTTCCTATTAAAACTAGTGTGTGTTTTACCATCAGCTACAATGGGAGGTACACTGGACCCTCTGCTGCTTCTTACATAGGAAAATGAATTACAAATTTTAAAAAAGAACTAAAATTCCAACCTGGTTTGCAGAGCTAAGAAACTACAAAGAGCTGGGCCCCTGCACTGCCAAGCAGAGTCCTAGCTCCCAGCACCCTCTGTGCATTGTTTTCTTCTTCTGTCCCCGGTAATCATACATCCCCTTTCACTCTCATGCTTACTCCCAGCCCTGTGATTTCACCACTAGGCCACACAAAATCTCATCTTTACAGAAAGGGCCATCCAGCAGAGATCAGCTCAGCAAGGCTTGTATGAGCTTGCCAAGGCCAGGGGCTGCCAGCCTGGAAGGGGCAGCAGGAAAAGATTGTGGGGAGAGAAGAATCAGGCATTTCATTTCAAGAGGGCTTAATCCCCCTTTTATCTTCCTCTTTGTGGTGGTTTACAAAATGCTGGGAAAGAATGCTAAGAGCCAAAAATACTGCAAGGAAACCAGTCACCTCCAGACCAGTGCCCAACAGGCACCAAATGTACCCACTGAAGAGCTCTGCCTGGTATTTAGAAACATGCTTGTAGAGCCCTGTTTTCAGTTGGCTAAGACTTGCCCTTCTTTTGCACTCACTGAACTGAGTGTGGGAGTAGATCCTAAGCTCTTATGCCTCTGCCTACCTGGTTTGGGCTGGCCAAATTACTGACTCAAGTTTTATGGGCATTATTTGGAGCCATAAAATGAAGACAGCCCTTTGGGCACCTGGCACTTCCTTTTCTGGGAGCTAGTTTTTATTTCACTACAACCTGATGCAGTCTCTCCAGCCATTTTCTCTCCCCTATTTTAAAGATTAGCCTTCCCAAAACGGCCACCTCTAACAGCCCAGAATCCATATGCAGACTTCACATCTCTATAATGGACAGAAAGAGGGCCCTGGGAAGAAACCATCTCAGAGCTTTGGATCAGGAAGTTAACCGAGGTCAGAACTTCCTGGCACTGGGCTATTCTTATGCATGGAGATAATACAAGTTGGACTAAAACCTACATTTGTCTCTAGAGCCTGGTACCAATTGACCAGAACAACAGAGACTCTGCGCCACTCCATATAAGGGCCAACTCCTGCTTTCGCCTGTGTGTAATGGTTACTCCCCACTGTAGGCCTGGTGAATATTCAAGGAAATAAGAATTCCATTTTGGTGCAAGGCTTGAATTGTAAGACAGAAAGTGTCCAACACAAGGAAGAAAAGAAAAAGAAAACCTTTTCAAGGGACACATTTGAATGTGGAAAATGTTTATGTATTTGTTTGCTTTTAACTGAAGAAACCACAGTTATTTGCTGTATAATCTCATGAGGACATGATACGACATGTTGCTTCCTGCTGGGACCTGGCTTGCTCTAAAATGATTTTGTGTGTTAATTATGTGGTTTAGATGATGAAGATTAGTTCTGAATAAGCTGGTTCAGATAAAAGGAGAAGAAATGGTGACAAAGCCTTGGCCCCAAACTCCACGCCAAACGTTTCTGAGCTTTGCAAAAAAAAAGTTCATTTAACTTTTCTTCATTGCTCCTTTGTTTTGCAGTTAAAATGTTATGCTGCAATGCATTGTTATTTTATTAGCTGGTTTCTGCAGGGATTTGAAGGAGCAAAGTGCTGTATAAAGGGTAACTGCTGTTATTGTGCAAATAGAGGAATGCATGTATGTAGTTCACAAAGTTATATTTCTCCCTGATGTCCTGAGCTGGCTGCTGAACTGGGTTTAAGTTTTTTTTAGATTCATTCCAGGATAAATAACAATAGCAGGGATCTCCTGCTTCAGCATGTTTCTACAGACTTTCACTTTCTAGATCTCTTGGCATTGCATGTTTAGTTATTGACTGACTTCCTGAGCTGGTAATCTAGCCAGCGTTTCTCAAAACATGAGTACATAAAATTAGGTTCCTGAAACTAAATGTAGATGCCTGCATGGTCAGATTTTTCCAAACCCAGCGAGAGCTGCTGGCTGCTCACCTGTTAGAAAATCAAACTACATTCTCAGGGAGCTAAACACAAACTGTTTTATAAATGCCCATTTTGAACAGTTGCCTTAGTCTACTGCAGACCCTGGATTTCATTTTAAAAAATGTTTGGCATTCAGCAATCAAGAGAAATTATACATGCAGTTACAGTCACTATGCAGACTGGGCACTGCATGTGCAAGTGCTGTTTGGATGTATAATTAGCCATTTGCATGTGCATTTACTTGGTTTGTACATACATACATAGCAAGCATGAGCCAGACTCTTCACTGTGAGGCACCCTCCTGTAGTCCTTTCCAATTATGCAAAGTGAGAGCAAAATGCTACCCGATTTGAAAGACAGTGCAATATATCCATTGGACTTATGAGACTTATGTATATATAAAACCCCTGGCATACATTAAATTTAAGACACGATTAGTCTGTTAATCACATCTTAAATAGTAACGCAGCCACACATTCGTGGAATTAATGGTGCCCCTAAAAAGGGAAAACAGCGCTTGTGTAATATTTTTGTGGTTGGTTTCCATCTTGCCTTAAACTGAACATGTGGCAGGGTTAGGGTTTCATCAAGGTCTCCAACCAGTCCTGGTGATGTCCCCACTGGTCAACAAACAGCTGGTTTTTGGCTGGATCTGGCACTGTCCCAGAGCTCAAACCAGCTTGTGCCAGCTGCCAATCAGCTGATTGTCGGCCAGATCTGGGACCGTACCAGGCCTCAAACTGTCCCCAGGGCGCAGCAGGGCCCCCTGGAACCCTGGTGCGTCCTGGTTCAGTCAATTATCAGCTGATGATCAGCTGGCTGTGAGGGTGGGCTGGTTCAAGCCCTGGTGCAGTCCCAATCCAGTCAACAACCAACTGAGTGAACCTGGGTTCCTGCTGCACTGGCAAGTAGGGCACAATTGGGATCTGATTCCTGATCCCAAAATCTTGTGTCCTGCCATGAATGCATGGCATGGCAGGAGGCATGACTATTGGGATTAGGGGTCAGATCCCATCAGCCTTTAAATGAACATCTGTCAGTGCCCTAAGACTACACACTGTGTAAGGCAGTATACAAAAATAAGCCTGAAGTGTCCAAATTAGGCATGTGGGTGACGATTTGGGGGTTCCTGATTTTGGATGGGGGAGGAGGAGACACAGCATTTTGTGTGAGGTGGTATGATGCAGAATTTCAAACCAGGTGGAATCAGGATCTATTAAAAATGCTGTGAGAGAGCCTGCTCTGGAGAAAGATTCTGTTACGACTGAACCACAGAGGCTTGAATTAACATGTGAACTGTTGGGATGCTTTTGTTAAATAATTGCAGAATCTTCTAAGAGCTTCTTCCATCAATAATTAAGACCCAGAACTATTTGTCTCTGTTTAGTGCGTGTTCTTAGCAATTTTTACTTCAAAGAGATTTGAGTGGAAAATAGTCCTCTGCCCTGGGATGAATGGAGTAAATTAGACTTGGGCTAATGAACTAAATTCTTCCTTGGTAACTTGTTTTCCCTGTCCGTATATAAAGGCTACCAACTAGTCAGTGCCAGCCCCCTTTATAAGTTTATACAAGTAATCTGCTACAAAACTGCACTGGATGACTTCTAAAATCTGGGTTTAAAATGCAAATTCTTTCCTCTGTAATGGCACAGCAAAACGTTTTGGTATTTGTGCTTGTGCCGGAGAGCTGGAATCTAAAAGTGCCTCTGAACAATAGTGAACCAAGAAGGCTATTTTTATTCCCCTGTTCCTCCCCTTTCCTGAGTGAAAAAAATAGAAATATTATTAGGAAAAAAGAAAATGAGAAGGGATAGCATTTTTTTGTTTGTTTCAGCTATTTAATTACTAAGCTAATACACTTTGTTTCTGCTTTGTGAAGCAATTCAAATTTTGGACATTCTTATATAAAAGTATGTCAGGCTTATATTTAGTTATACAGATGCTGGTCTGAACTTTTCATTAGCTGTTATTCATAGCACATATCAGCACAAGGAGATGATTGTGTTTTCAGTCGGTATCTGTGCAGTAATGCTCAGATATCTCTCTGGCCTGTAGCCGTCTGTATGTATGTATGCACATCCTCTGTACTTACATGCCAGAAACTACAGATCTGTCTTGTATCATCCGGGCAAGCAAGATGCTGTTCAAATAATGTACATGCCTTCAAAACAGTTCAGATCAAAGGTCTGCCTTCTGATAAAATTAAAATGACAAACTTTTAAGGCGGTTTTACCAGTAGGGCTTGCTGTATGCAAATAAGCTCTCTCAGTCACTCTGTATGATGCCTGGCTAAATTAGTTATACATCTAATCTTATCTAGCCATCTGCCTGTCTGTCTGTTTTTCAGCATTTCAGTACCCATCACCGTATTATCTAGGCGCCACCACAAGATTAAGGAGCTCCCATGTCACATTCACAGCACAGTCTGTTCAAAGGGCAGCAGGAGAGGATTTTATGCTGGGGAGTGTGGAAGAGGGCTGCAGGAGAGAGAGGGAAAGGAAAAGAAGGGCATAAGTGGATAGAGAAGCAGTGATTCTGCTGGTCTTGAGCTACTTAGCTAGTATTAAAATATAAAAACCTCATGTCAGCCCTCGGATTCTGATAAAACCAATTTGATTCTGATAAAAGGACTGTCGGATAGGAAGGTTCTTCTGTTCATGTCTCTTCAGAAGATTGCCTTTGCTTGGTCCTTGTTGGCCTGCTGCTGTTCCTCTTTCCTGATATTGTTCATGTGTGTTGGTGTGCACGGTCCCAATAGGTGAGATGGCACGGCCTTGCAGTTCTCCCACATGCAGCTGGGAACCTCTGGCCCTAATTAACAGAGAGGCAGAGTGCATTTGAGTTTTACCTTGTTGTGCACAGCCTCATAAATTACCACATTTGAAGAAATTTGGAGCATGTATTTAGATATGTGCAGAGCCACGGTCTCCAAAAGCTGGTTTGATGCTATGAAGGTCTAGACCTGTTCACCTGATTGCTATTAACCCCCACTCACTGCAGTGGGAATAGGCTCCAGCTGATCTGTGTAATTTCCAAGATGACCCTGCAGTATCAACCATTCTGCCATCATCAATGAGTTGTGTTGCTGACCATTTAAGCACATGCTTGATAAAATAAACATTATCAGAAACACGTTCCTCCATCCGTGACAGGAGACAGTGGGTATTTCATTATCAAGCCTCCTTACTGGTACTTCAGTGACCTTTTGTCCCTCTTTTTATTTCACTGAAGTGTTATCCAAGCGGGAAAGAAAGGACCAGAGTTGGAAAGTCATCATTTTATGTAGGTGTAAGTGAGTATTGAAAGCTTTATGAATATGGCCTCAAGAAAGTTTCCCTCCACATAATTAAAGAAGCAGATAAGTATCTAGGTGGAGGGCATAGATTGGTTCCGAAAGAATTATCAGCCAAGGCTGGTTCACTGCACCTATTGTTAAAGCCAACATAGACTATCAGATGAATGCATTATATTTGCCTATTATAACACTATGTCATTATATGACATGTTATAATTAAAGCCTGAGTTAGTAACAAAACTATTTGGCTGGGGTTATGTTGCCTTATGGCTTTTGTGGTTTTGGTTTCCACCTTTTTTTAACCCTTTACAACCTACATTATAGCTTTTGTCACTATATATATAGTTTCTAAATTAGAATTTGATTTCTGTACCCATTCTGTACCCAATGTCAAGAGTCAGAATCTAGCCTATAATCTGCCTGAATCTGTGCATTTGCTTGCAATGAAAATGTACAGTGATCTTTAGGACCTGATGAAGAATGTCTTGCATTTGAAAGCTTGTCTAACTTTGTCCCAGCTAGATAGTTGGTCCGTTAAAAGATATCACCCTAAGAAATCCTTGCCTCGTGCAAAACTTCTGGACCATCATGGCTACAACATCACTGTTACATTACTTTAAGATTAAGGTAATATTGAAGATGGACATTAGACAAACTGAGATCATGTGTACATTGCCTCTTCAGTTCCTTTCATTTTAATTTTGCTGTTTACAATCTCAGGGCTCCTCTTTTTCCTCTTGTTTTTCTCTCGATCTTTTACATAGGGAAAAAAGTGACAGCTAGACAATATTCTGGACCTAATCCCAGACAGCTTGCATTCACAAATACCAATTGCTAAATTGAGCGTGTGATTGCATGTACAAGATTACTGTGGTTACAGTTTGGGTTGCTGCATGTGTAAATGTGTTGAACTGGTGATTTGTATATGCAAGTATTTTAAATTTCAGCCATTGGTTATTTATGCATGCATTTAGCTAATTTATATGAAAATTAGATGCAGTGTAATAATCAGATGTCCATAATATTGCAGCCATGCCTCCCCTCCACTTCCCCCAAAACGCACAGAGCAAGTGTCATGGCAAGTCCACTAGCAGTGTTGTTGGAAGCATCCAGGCACTCTTTGTACTGGGAAGAGCCTGAGATATTTCAGGGCAACATGATACAACACTAGCTTTTCTGTTGTTGTTTAGCAACAACTTCTATTGATAAATATTTTGGAAGACATAAGTCCCACTGGTGTCTGTCTTTATATTGATAACTGGACTGAGACTCTTTTTGGACTGGAGATGAGGCTAATAAAGGTTATTTATTAAGAGGTAGCTGCACATAGCAAGAAACACTATCCCACCAACCTGGTAGATCAGTCAGTGAGTGTGTCTCTGGCTCCTGTGATGTTTTTAACTTGATGCACTGCTCTTTAATGACCTTTCTTCCGGGCTTGGACAGAACTGGATTCAGCCCCTGTAGATTGCTCTTCCAGTTTCAGCTAAGTGGAATTAAACTCTTAAGGGTAATTTTACCGTCATCACTATCACCTGGATCTTTTGACATGTGCTGTCTCATCATGGATAAGATTCTTCCCGTGCTGCCAATGACTATAACAACGGTGTTGCATCAATCATATGTCCTTTGCTTCATCGGTCTGGGCTTTATTTGGAGTGTGAGTGATCTAGAGGATGGGGAAGTTATTGTCAGCTTCTCGTCAAACCAACTACACAGTTAAAGAAAAGTGAACGTTTTTCTCTGGAAGCCTGATACTTTGCATGGAAAATTTCATTTTGTCAAAACTCCAAGTTTTCTTTGGAAAAGAGCTTTGATAGAAAAGATTTCAGCCTTTCCTAATTAGTGGCATGCTGATCTTGCCCTGGTCCTCTGCCTAGAAGAGGATTTTACCCCCTTACTCCTTTACGCTCATGAGCCAGTCAGTGGGCTTGTTCCCTTTCATGTGACTCTTGCTTGTACTAAAGTCAGTGGCCTGCTCCTGCTCCCATGTAATTTGGTGGGATTGCTCCACATGCCTACAGTAGAGGAGAGTGTGCTTCTTCCCACTACAATTCATTATTTACTCAGCAAAATTTTTAGCAATAAAAAACAGCTAATTTCTCTTCTCCCTGAAACTTCCCATCAATCTCTCAAAGCCACATTTACTGAACTCCATTGAGTGATTATTGCCCCATCTTTTTGGAGTCAGGCAGAATTACACAGATACTTTATCATGACACAGTCAGTGGACAGCATATTATTATGCACTTAATAAAAGTGTGACTGTTCTCATCAACATGGAATGATATGCAAGGGGAGTTTGAAGGGAAAATACAGAGGGGCCAGGGAAACCAACTTAACATAAGGTTCAACTATGTAGGGAAAGAGGACTCAGATTTTTGCTGTAAGAGTCATTTCAGAGCACATTTTACAATTGGGTTTGTTACCATGTGGAATGTGCTGGCTAAGCCATTCTCAACAAAATACATATGTATTGCCTGTAAATCACTTGCAATGAATTTTACCCCAGTGCAGAGGCACAGCACATGACCTTTGCCATTAAAACAAGGGGGAAGGAAGTGATGCAGAGGCCCCTCTTTAGCTTGCTTCTCCCTCAGGCTGCAGCAGCTATTTTAAAACTCCTCACCTACATTTACAAAATCTTAGTTTCATAGCTGGTAGGGTCGGAAGAGACCTGAGCAGATCATCAAGTCCGACCCCCCCATCATCAAATCTAACCCCCAAACATCTAATAATGTTTTAGTTTGCTTGCAAATGGATCCATAAATAGCACAATTGGTATTGTTGGCTCTGGTCCTCAAAAGGCTGGAGCTGTTTGGTAGTTGTTCTGCAGTGTATGAACACAAGGGAATCTCAGCTCTGTTTTAAGAATGTTTCTAGCCTTTCTCCACCACCTTCTGTCCAGCGAGCCCCTGACATTTTGCTAATATGAGTGAGTTAACCTCCTAGTCCTTGATCCTGGTGTCCCAGTCTCCATGAGCTATGTCAGCATTATTGCCATTTTTTTTTACAGATGAGGAAACACAAGGCCTGAGCCATGAACTGATTTGACTAAGGTCACATACTGAGTCTATAGCAGTGTCAGGCATGGGACTCTACGTTCCTTGCTCTGCACCATTCTTCCTACGTAAGTAATAAGGGGCAGATTCTTTGCAGTGGCACCCAGAAGGCAATAAGATGAAGCCTGATAAGAGGGAAGCTCTTGGCAAGGGGAGCTGTCCATTGGCAGCTGGTACCTGTGTCAGCCCTTACACCTCTGGCCTGGTACAGACAGGGTGCCTTGAGCATGTTGTGCTCCCACAGTCACCAGATGAAACCTGGCTCTTGGAGCAGTTAGGGTCAGCATAGACAGGCTTTTTATACCACAGCTTTGAACCTGGGGCCTCAGCTTGACCAACATGGCCACTCGTCCTGGCTTGCCATCCTATAGTTAATCACCCAGGCAGGTCAAGCCTGTCCTGAAGCCTCCAGCAGGGCCTGGCCATCCACTCCCTTGTTGGCACTGGAGTGGCTGGCCAGTATCCACTGGCTGGCTGGCTTCAACTTCCCCCATATAAACCCCTGACCCAGAAGCAGAAATGTCTGGAAAACAGGGCTCAACATGATCCCAGGCTACCTTTCTGGTCCCTTTAACTTGTGCTCTGACTTCATTCTCTGCTTGATCTCCTGAGTCCTTGGCCCCACTTGCTCTCTAACTCCACTATTGGCCTGATTCCCCAGCTTTCAGACTTGGCTAGTTCCTAGACCCTGCTCTTGGATTGACCTCCTGGTTTCTTGACCCAGTTTGTCCCTGGAATCTGCTTGTTTCTTCCAACCCCCCTCAACACCATGACCCCTTAGTAATCCGAGACCTGGCTGCCCATGATATGGTGTTACACAGGCATTGAGAGCCAGACTGCTATCATAGGTACTCTGAAACCCTACTGGGGAAAAAAAGCCCAATAAGCAATATGTACATACCAAATTACTTGGACTCTTCCCATGCAGTTTGATGAAGGAAGAGGATTTGACCCATCAGCACATAAACAATCACATATTCATTTCTTCCATCAAGGCTGTGTGGCTTTCAGCATGGGGGAGAATATGGGCCAGGATTTCTAACAAAGTTTATGATAATAAGCTCTTGAGAATCCTAAGCATATGCCTAGGAGTGGTTCAGGCTAGGTAGCGCCTGGGGATTCGAATGAAATTGTGGGTTGCGCTTGCCTGAGCAGACAGTTTCTAGGAAAGGAGATACGCAAAAGGTAGGTGTCACTGCTGGTGGGATTTTAGACATTATGAAATGATTTTTTTTCCATGGGAAGGTGATTCATTTGTTCCATTTGTCTATCTCTGCTTCCTTAGAGATGCTAGTCTGCCTCAAGTGTGCATGACAAATTCCTCTCATGGTAAATCCCACTTCAAGGGCAATTAGGGTTGTGAAGATCTGACACACCGATAGCTTGCTGAGAGCAGCAGGCTAAACAACAAAGGGTAAAGTCCTGCCCTGGCTGCTGTGCATGGATGATGGGAAGAGAGTTAGGGAGTGCAGAGAGATGATCCCCACCCTCATTCTTAATGACTACAACAGGGAAGAGTCTGCCTTGTGCTCTCTCAATCCAGGTTAGAGTTTCCCAAGGAGAAAGCACTTTTCATACAACCTTCAATTTTTCAAGGGGAAAAAAAATCTCCCTAAGCATGTAGAATGACCAGGACAACCTTCAGTACATGAGCTGGGCACAACTGAATTTGCATACAGCCCGAAAGAAGAGCTCTGAGAGGCGCTGGCTTCCCAGCTCATCTCAAGAACACATTGGCTCTGAAACCTAACAAGGTGAATGTACCTGTCAGCGTTATTAGTGATTTCACACTTTCATGGAAATGGAAGATTGGGTTGGTCATTCAGCATTGTGTGATGATAACTCAGGGAATGTGGCTAATGTATTCCTCGGTCCTTCGTGGCCCCAAGCGTACTTGGTCTGTTCTCCTGGGATGACAAGGCCCTTCAGCTCTTCTGCATGTCTGTTCGGAGGGCAGCTGGTGCTACAGGGGGACACCCGGTCCATCTGCAGCAGCGTTATGTGCATTGCCCCAGCTGTCTGTGTAGGATCAGGCTAGTGTCAGGCTTCACCACTCCAGTGCTTTCTGTTCCTCCAGTCTCCTCAGAGGAGGATGGATTTTGCCCTCAAACTTTTTTTTTAAACTTGAGCCCTCTCTACTTGTATTCACACCCATCAAAGCCTCAAGTGCCAGTAACATTTCCCTAATTGACAGGCTTGGAGTCTGAGCGTTTCAATTTATGCCCAGAACAGGTGGGGCAGCTATAGAAGCTTCCCCCATCCACCCCAGCTCCTCCCCACCAACAGGACTCAGCCCTGCCCTGGAGGGCCAGAGAAGGGAGTTTCCTCTCCCTGTGTGATGAAAGAGAGCTCAGCCCAGCTGATCTCCCAGCTGCTTCAAAGCCGAGGAGCCCCTGACTATCAAGCTCTCGGGATTCTGGGCACCTACTACTGCAAAATCTGCACAGAGCTGCTGGCAGCCAACCCACTGGCAGACAATTGCTCTGGTTTTGCCTTTAAGGATTTGGCATAAAAGGCTGGAGCAGAAGCCCTGGATCATGTTAATGAGGTCAGGGGCTTGGCTGTCCTTTAAGGAAAATGCTGCTCAAGTTTGGCTTGCCTTGTCCTCCTTTGTTTCCCTTTGCCATGAACGACCCAAGGCATATGCATTGAGTATGTTGGAGCCTGAAGGCCCTGCCCCCCCCCATCCCTAATTGGCCAGGACAGTCCCAAAATGGGAACTTCAAGCAGGGGTGAATTAATGCACAGGCCTGTGGGGACTAGGTCCAGGGACCTCTGCCAATCAGGTGCCACCTGGGGCACCAGGAACAGCACAGCTGAGGTGGGCATCCTGGCCATGGGCACCCGGAGTAGGCAGCAGGTACCTCCTTCCCTCTGGCCAGGCCAGGGCCAGGAGTTAGGGGTAGGTGTAGGGGCTCTCTGCAGGTAGTGGCAACTTCCTGGGGCCGTCTGCTGCCAGGAGGCTCCATGGGCTCCCCCTCTCCCTGCCATATGCCGGGGGAGGGCAGATTGAGGCCCCCGTGGTGAGGGAGGGAGTGGGACAGGGGCTGGGCCTTGAGCTGCCCAGCCAGGGCTGTGCATTGGGCCCAGGGTCAGGGAGGGGAGTGGGACAGAGCCGCGGGTGGCTTGTTCAGGGGTCAGAGGCAGCTCTCTACCACTGTGTGCACTACTGGGGAGGGAGAAATGAGGAGGCATGTGCCCCCCATATTCGTGTGCAGGCTCCCCACTGTGGCTGCGGGGCTCCCCACCCTGCTGACCTTCCCCCTGGGAGCCCCATGGCAGCTGCACTGCCATGGCGAGGCACTCCCTGCCCACTTGGCAGCAGCAGGAGCAGCAGCGTGGCGTTGCGCAGGCTTTGCTTGGCTCTGCTCCAGCCCTACCACTGGCAGGGAGGGAGGGGCATCATTTTAGGCCCCCCACCCCAGCAAAAATAGAAGTCAGCACTTATGACTCTAAGCCTTTTTTCCGGGCACTTCTTGGGCCTGGAACAGCTTCCTTAGCCCCGTGTGCCCTTTTGTCTCACTTCCCTCTTCTGAGGCCTCAGAGTTCAGTTCTTGTGGGAAGTTTCTTCTTAGCATTCACCCCACCCTTGACCTCTCTGTTCATTGCTTCAGACTTCATCGCGCCACTCTGGCCTGTGCTGAGGGCTGCCAAAAGGACAGATGATGGTAAAGGGCCAGCATATTGCCTCCCCTGGGCCCTTGGGTACATCAGTCTATTTCTCTGTATCTCAGCTTTTCCATCTGTAAAGTGGGGATAATGAGACTTGCCTGTCCAAGGAAAGTGTTTTGAGATCTGTGGGTGCAAAACCCTATATAAGTGTTAACTAATTATGACCTTACCTTTAGAGTATAGAGTTGTAGAGCTGTCATTATTATTCTGCCAGGAATCACAAGTAGTCATCAAATTGGCCACGGCATGCCTCCAGCACCATCACTTTTCTCAGTATTTGCTTTTTCCATTGACTTCTGAATCACAGAAACCTATGGATCTTGGCACTAGCCCTAGGTGGTCCAACACGGATTATTGCTTAAGAAGCTTCTGACCACCAGCCAGGTGCTAACATCCTGTCAGAAATGTTAGCCTGCCCTGACCTAGCCAGCACACACACAGACAGGGCTCTCTCTACATCACTGACAGTATATCAGGATTCCTTTTGGCCTTCGGAGTGCAAGCTGATTTACATCTCACTTACCATCTTTCTGGGCATTTAGCTTCTGCAGCACCCTTTCCTTCCAGCTGCCTGTGCATGTACCACAGCTACGTCATAGCCAGGAGGCCTGATGCCACAGACGAACTTTGAAAGTTCCCGTGACACCTGAGTATTTTAGCACACAGTGAACTTGAAGCCCATGTTTAAATCCACCTCTGTTCTGCAAAGCTCTTAAGCATGGGCTAAAGTTTTAATGGCTGCCTTGTTGAACAAGGCCCAACATGGCATCGGGAAGGTGTTTAGCATCTTATTTGTGAGATTCCTTCCTGCCTTGGGTAGTGTAAAATGTGGCGGGCCCCACTCCTTTTGCATAGGGGGAGCCAACCTACTGACCCTGTCTTCAGCTCCACAGGCTCATTCCCCTCAGCTCCCTCATTCAGTGTTCACATTTATCTCCTCATGTTATAGGACAGCCCCAAAAGTACTACGAAGTGTACAGTGGGACAGAGCCAGTATTCCAAAGACTGCATCCTCTCTGGCCCCAATCCTGCCAAGAGCTATGCATGTACTTAGCTTTCTTAACATGGATAGTCCAACGGATGACAATGAGGCTAGTGAGCTGTATATAATGAACTTGTGTGGAAGGATTTGTCTGCAGCACAGAGTTCTCCTGGCAGTGTTATGTTGGCCAGGGTGTTAAAAGATCAAATCCTCTTGCTGATGTAGCTCTGCTGGGAGACCCCTGGTGTTGACACACCTCCGGCAGAAATTTTCTCTCCTTTGGGGGAGCTGGACTAAGCCTGGTAGCAGAAAAACTCCTGCCAACAAGGCCTGGTTTATACCAGTGGGCCTAGCTGCTGTAGCATAACTGCCTGCACCAGCACCAGTCGCATAGCGTCTTCAGCAATCCCTCACAGTTGAGGATGATCGTCTTCCATGATTGTCTTATCTCTGTGTCTGTAGATGGCTGATGATGAGGCCTATCCACGACCGTCAAACTCTACTGCAGCTCAGACGTGTTTCTGTGTGGGGTGGGTGGTGCTGAATTCTTGATTTGGTCTGCGACGGGCTGTTTCTGCCACTCCCGCTTTTTCATTTCCTCTTGCTTTCGTGAGGTTTCAAAGTAATGAGATCCTTGCAGCCGACTTCCTCCATCTGGGGTGGTCCTGGGTGATAGCCTCCCAACAAATTGACATCAATGTTGCATTTTTCAAAATTTGCCTAGAGGACATCCCTGAAGCGCTTCCTCTGCCCTCCTTTCGAGTGTACACCTCAGCTGAGCTAGGAGAATAAAACTTGCTTCGGGAGTCTGGAGTTGGACATCCGGATGACATGGCTGGCCCAGTGACATTGATGTTGTTTGCTTGCACCTGTCTTCCCACTGGATTTGGAGGATCTTCCACTGGCAGCACAGATGGTACCGCTCCAACAACTTTAGATGTCTCCTGTATGTTGTCCATGTCTCAACTCCATGCAGCAAGGTGGGGATCATGGCTGGTGGATAACCATGAACTTGGTGTTGGATCTGAAGTCATGATCTTTAAACACTCATTTCATCGGGCAGCCACTGCACATTTGAGGCTATGTTAGATTTCTTTCTCGATGTCAGCCGACTGTGAGAGATGGCTTCTGAGGTACGCAACGTTATCCAGAGTTTCACCATGGAGCTCGATTACCAGAGCTGGGTACTGTTCATTAGGAGCTTGTTGGTGGAGGAACTTAATCATAGGTGATGCACATGTCCCCCCTAAAATTGGCCCTTGCCGGCCGGGGAGTGGGGATTGCTGCTGGTGCTCCCCTTAAGAAGTACTGTTGGCACTTCTGGTTTGCTGCCAGCACTTCTGGGGTTGGCGATCAGCCGCTGAGGGACTCCTCCCCCTCCCCAGTTGATGATCGGCCACTGGTGCCCCCCCAGAGCCAGGAGGCCCACCCATGACCTTAGTCTTCTGCATGTTAAGCATCAGTCCTGTTTTCTTGTATGCCTTGATTGTATGCCTTGGTAAAGACATTGATGATTGCCTGAAGCTCTGCTTCTGAATGAGCACACACTAAGCATCATCAGCATACTGAAGCTCAATGATTGGGGTAGGGGTGATCTTGGTTTTGGCTTGGAGCTGGCTGAAGTTAAACATCTTACTATACATTCAGTAGTTGAGCTCCACTCCATCTGGAAGCTTGTTGGTGGTCAGATGTAGCATCGTGGCAAGGAATATTATGAAGAGTGTTGGAATGATGATGCAGCCTCGCTTAACTCCCATTTTAGCCTCAAAGGGATCTGTGATAGAGCCATTGCTGAGAACCACCACTCACAAACCATGAGGGAACAGGCAGGAATGTTGACAAATTTCACCACGCTTCAGAAGGATCCTCCACAACACTTCTCAGCTGACAGTGTCAGAAGCTTTCATGAGGTCAGAGAAGGCCATGTAGAAAGGCTTATGTTGTAGAAGGCCATGTAGAAAGGCATGTCTTCTGCAGCTGGCAAGCTGTGAAGGTAATGTCAGTTGTGTCTCTTAATGCCCTAAACCCACACTAAGATTCTGGGGGAAGCTCTTCAGCAAGTAGAAGAAGACGGTTCAGGTATGCCCTACCCCACTCTTAGGCTCAGGGGTGCTTTGGCATGTGTAGAGCAAATGCGCATGCACCGTCATGCCATAGGAACCAGCATGGATGTGCCTGGTATGTCACATGGTTATGTGCAGTGAAAGCTGTAGTTTAGTCTTTTGCCTTCTGCTTTGCTCCCTCAGAATCAGGGTCCCAATTCAGCAGTGTGCTAAATACATACTTAAACACCCCAGTCCTCACTTCCACTGTGTTTCCTTAGCAGTAGGTGGGGGAAAATACCTTTCTGGAGCCTGCACAGATGCTGTGTGTTGAGACTGAAGTTTTAGGTGTCAGTAGCCAGGGCCCAGCTTGCATCCTAGTCACAGTCAACCAAAGTCCCCCCTGAAACGCAATCTTCTTCTCATTCCATTCATTATGCTAGAGTGAACTATTTCATTGGCTTCATCATGATGACTCCAGTGCTTAAAGAGTTAAAGGCATATTAAAGTTCTAAGCTTTCTGGCTTTTTGTTTTCTCAGACGCCTGTAAGAGTAGGCAGGGCCAATATTTCACTACCTTCCATAAGACACCAAGACAAGTATTGTCTATGGCCGGCGTCCGGGGAAATTAGCAAACCAGTGTTTGTGTTAGCTGGCTAACAGGGCTGTTTCCTTCTGCCTTTCAAATGGGCTCCGGTCACTTTCTCTTATTCCTGTGATTCCCTTCCTGAATTACTTCAGCCAAGTAATTGTTTCATCATGTTGCACAGAAATATTTTCCCATCATGTCACTGTGACATTACTGCCTGAAATCAAAACTCCTCAGCTCACCTAATACATAAAATAAGGCAAGCTCATAAGTTTCATGTAGTCCAGATCCCAGACAGCCCAGAACTGGAGGGGAACACAGTCAAAACATTACAAATTAAAGGGATTTTTAGAGTTTTGTAGAGACTACTGTACTACTGTAGACTCCATTGATGAAATACATACCAGTGGCTTAATGAAATGCTGTTGCAATAAACTAGGAAACCCAGGGTATTTATAGAACTCAAACGAGCCATAGTGCTCACTTTAAACAGGGACAGAGACCACTAGACTCTGTAAACCCTATCAAAGGCATGTTGCCCTCATTTCTTTCTGATTGGCTCTGTGTACTGACTTCTGCTGTGTGGAGCCCAAAATACAAACCCCAAATGGGTCTATTCACAGAAAAGCCCATATTACTGTATTGCACTGTATTTTGGAAATATGTGGATTTTAGATACTATTTTTCCATCATATTCATTGCATAAAAAGACAGCATGGGACCTAGCTAAAAACCCCGAATTCAAATACTCATGAACTTTGTGCAAGGGTGTTTTATAACAGTTGGGAAGGAGCCTTCAAAATCTAACAAGCTAGAGAATAGGGGCAAAATCAAGACTAACTCTCCCCCCCACCCCAACATTGTGCATGGATGTGTATGTCAAGACACCTTTTAGTGGGCTGAACATGAAAAGACTTGGATCTCAACACCCCAAAATGTGGGGAAATTGAAAGCAGATGAGAATCAAACTGTTGTGGTCCTGCCTGAAATGGGTAGCAAACAGCTGAATCTTTGGACCAAATTCAGCCCTAGTGTAAATGGCTGCAACTTTGATACCTTCCGTGAAAATATATCCATTTACACTTCATCTGAATTTTACTCCTGTTACTGAGTGCAGAACATTGCATTTCAAATTGTTTAGCAATTCAACTGCCTGTTTTCCAGGGCGGGGGAAACAAAGCCTTGATTAACAAGAATAGGAAACAATCTAGCAGGCAGGCAGGAATAGTCTCCAAATGGCATTTTAATTGTGAATGAATCACACTGACAAAAACTCAGAGTTAGGGCTGTGATGAACTTAGCAGCTTCACTTCACAGGTACTTGTACATACAGTCCTTTGGCTTTGGTTCACATTTGGGTGATATACCCCCTTGGATTGTCTTCTGGGCTTCAAGTTCAGCACATTCAGAAATTCAGAGAGAAGTTCATTTGGAGGTTTGTACAGTCTTACATCAGAATCATGTGGAATTATACATTTTGGATGAT
The DNA here is from genome assembly GCF_052110815.1 of Crocodylus siamensis. Taxonomy (NCBI): domain Eukaryota; kingdom Metazoa; phylum Chordata; order Crocodylia; family Crocodylidae; genus Crocodylus; species Crocodylus siamensis. Next base: position 60,488,321 of record NC_143404.1, on the reverse strand, counting down.
TTCAGTGTCAGTCCAAGAATACATTAGATCTGCTTGGATTAGCAGTCACCTTTGCATTCTGGTGCTCATCTATGCCAGCACAGATTGAAATAGGTCCCAGTTTTACCTGAAAGCTTCTGGAAACATAGGAAACTTTTGGTGGATGTGATGTCAGTCTATACCATTATTTTGCATTCTGTTGCAAACGCTTCCCAGGGCTTTAGGTAGATGTGTCTTGAAACACAGCAAATAATTTGCAAAATAAAATGTATTAGAGAAATACACCCCTCCTTTCCTCTTCGAGGATCATTGCCAGAAGAAAGAGAATGTTCTCAAATGTATTCACTGCTTAATGTTAGCTACATATTTATTATATATTTTACTTTATAGAGAAGTGAGCAATAAATAGTCAACATTGAGCTAAATGGTTTAAGTGTGATTAGTCAAGTAAATTATTGATGTTGCTTTTGTTTCCTGGTTGGACCAGAAGCTCTTTTAGCCCAAATCTGTGTGTAGGGTGTGGGGAAATTTAAAAGATACTTTCCACTAACACTGCTGTGTGCTGCTTTGAAGCTCATCTTTTTTTGTTACTAAAAGCCTGTCAATATTTGGAGATCTTAAAGGATGCAAACAAAGTTATCTTTGTTACAAAAAGTAGGGGGAATAACCATGGGTATTGTTTGTATTATTTCTGCTGCTTCTAACCTGTATTGGCATTTATCTGTAGCAAACGTTTTAAGGGCCCTATTTATCAGTACCGCACGTAGTCATTTTCACCAAAGGGAGTACCAGCCCTTGCCATTCTGATTTAGTACAGCCCCATTGTAAGTGACTGAATAAGGTGCAAGAGAATATTGAAGTGGTAATTAAAGAATGAGATATAATCTCACATCCAAATACTGTTTTCATTTTGTTTAAGCAGACATTTTGAGCTGTAGTATTCTGATTTATGGCTAATATAACATTGCTTGAAAACCAGGAAGATTGTTCTGTGTGTGTGCATGCATTTGTTCTAACAAAATTCAGTCATCAGAACTCTTGGATACAAATATTGCCTTATTCACAGTTTCCCCCCAGTGTTTTAGGTAGTTGTTGGCTATCACACAATTTCAACAAGAAAAGTGTGATATTATCACAATCATATCTGACTGAGCCCTGCAGTACTCCTTTTGTGCTCATTTACAGTGTGTAAGTGTTTGGTTTTGAGTGCTATAGGACAACACTCCACAACTACTGTAATTTCAGTCAACAGCTCCTCCTCCTGCTAGTTCAGGTGTAACAGGGTGGCCATTTGGTTCTGAAGCACATTTACGATGCAAAGCAATAACATACAATAGTAGCTGTGCAAGGGGCTACTGCTGTTGTATCAAGATAAGTGTCATATAAAATAGACAGCCCAATAGAAAGCCAGTTGGCAAATAAATAAAATTACCATGCTTTAAAATGGTAGTGTAAGAGTGATGTTGTAGTCATGATGGTCCAGAATTATGTGAGAGGCCAGGATTTCTTAAACTGATACAAGATATCAGACTAACTGCATAGTTGGATTAGTGCCAGACCTGAAAAAGAATCTTACTTTTGAAAGCTTGTCTAACTCTGTCCTGACTATACAACCAGCCCAAGAAAAGATATCACCCTAAGAAATCCTTGCCTCTTGTATGTTTTAAAACACCTTTTTGAGAATGAGCCTTTCTGTTTTGGGATTAAACAGCATCAAGTACAAATGGTCCAGCAGATGTTGAAGTGGATCTGGAGGCCTTTAGAAAAATAACGTAAAAATGATTTTGCTTCTACAGGAGTCTGTTCCCCCACACAACTGCAGTAGCCAGTAAGAATGACCCAGTAGGAATTGTCAGTCTGTACCAATATGAAAGAGATATTTGTCCAAACTGAATGATGGTGTATATTTCAAATGAGAAGACTGCGTACAAATTTGATCCCGATTCCTTAACTCAGTGGGAGCTGTGCTTGCATAGACAATACAGGGTCACAACTAAGCTATAAAATAAGCCTCTTCAGCACAGAGAAGCAGGAGAGACAAGGGATAGCTAGTGAAGTGCACAAGGATTTCCCAAGGTGCAGGAACCTATTGTGAGCAGGAACCTGCATCAGTGTTTCGGAATGAGTAAAGTTTGGGTAGGGATATATTTCTGTCTCCCTGGTGTGATTATAGTTGGAAAAATACAGATTGTTTTGTTTGGTAGTTATTGTTCCCTTCTTCCCTATGACAGTTCCCTAAATTTTCTATGAGGTTTCTCTGAAATAAAATATTCCATGACCCACACATATGTAAGAGCAGCCCAGGGCTGCTGAACTGTATCGAAGGTGGTTAAATATAAATCAGAGAACCTGAGACTCAGGAGTTCCTACCTTATTAGCCTTCACACAGACACCCTTGGGACCTTTGGCAAGTCGCTGCCTTTTGCCTTCAGTTTTGGCATCTGGAATATGTCCTGCCTCAAAAAAACCCAGGCTGGGTGTTACACTGACACCTAAATGGGCAAAACGTGGCCCAAGTCAGGAGGTGCATTGAATTCTGCAGCCATTATCCAAACATCAGTCCATGGAAAAGTGGATACTTTTTAAACTACAGCCGGTTAAGGCCAAGGGGCTTGGCTCATGCGCCTCTATTGGAACTCCATGGCTGGAATATTAAGTTGGGCCAGCAATTTAAGTATTAAAATCTTTAGTCTCCCCCTCTTTCAGTCCCATCCCATCCCTGAGTTTTGGAGGGACATTTTGTCCAAGAGAAATCCTTAGGGGTTATTCAAGCTTCCAGCATTTCTAAAACCAGCCACCCTCCCACATAACTTGGAAGCAGTACTCACAAGTTTGATTAATGATACACGGCCCTGTGCTCCAGAGAGTGTCTATCCCCATACGGTCTGTCAGTAGTAGGAGAGGAATGGTAAAAACAGCCTCCCCACATTATGAAAACCATCCTCACTAGAGAGATTCAAAGCAGGTTCTAGCATCCACCTACCACAATGCAGAGGCTGACTTTGTGATCCAAGAAAGTCCAATTCTAGAGGCTCGGAAAATCCCCTGAACTTCTTTCCACAGATTACAAAGCAGAAGGGAGCTACATCTAACTAGGACTCAAACCCACCCTTCCTGCTCTTGTACAGGCCCTGGTGAAAGCTACAGCTGGGCCTGAGCACTTGGCTGTAACGAAGACTCCAGCAGGAGTTTCACTTGCCTGAGGAAGACGTGCTCAGGCCCCATGACTGAAAATTAAACTCAACTTCTTCATTAAACCACCTACTCCACTTGCAAAAGTACTGATCAGTAAACTATTCACTCCCTACCCCAGTCACTGCCTTTTACAGCTTGACATATAACAGCAAGTTCAAGTCCACTATGCTTTAACAAAAAAAAAAAAAAGAATATTTGCATTCAACTGTCAAGCACAGCACAGAGCAGGGAGGGAATTTCCCCCTCTCTCCCACCCCAGGGACTATGGGCATCTGGATTTAGGAGCTGGAAGTGCCTAAAGCAGGTCTAGCATGGTGGAAAATGCTGAGTAAGGCCCAGTTCTTTACCCAAGCCTTTTGTGTAATCAGCTTCAGACTGTTAACACTGTTATAGGCACATACATATACTGTGGCCTATGAGAGAGAGCCAGGAAATGTGCAGTTCAGAGGCCTTGACAAGCCTCACATGATACATCTGTAAGCAAAGCCTCCTCCTTCCTTGGTCACAAAGTTCTGCCTCCATCCATGCCTCCTTTCGCCTTTACCTCGGTACCCCACAGACACATTCCTGACCCATCCTTCCCTCCAGCAAACACGCACATGCACTTTCCAGAGGAGCAGCGCTATCAGTACTTTGTTAGAAAGATGTGGCAGAATAACAGCCCAAAAGAAGACTGTAGGGAGAGCTGTTCACATGCGTCTCACCTCAGCTGGGTTTTGTGGTAGGTGTCTCAGTGCCGACCCAAAGTTCCCGACATTCAACACAAAAATTCTGTCATCTTCTGGTTTATCCCTGTAAACTACAGGCAGCAGAAATCCTGAGTCACATAACCAAGAAGCAAGGAACCTGGTTTAAAAAAAACGAAAAAAAAAACAAAAAAAAGAATCCCCAGAAAACCCCCAGGCAGCAGCAAAATCAAGGTATTAGAGGAAATTCAAGGAGGCAGCGAGGGGGAACTGGCTCAAACTCCCAGGCTCGGCTCTTCACCGGTTCTCTCTTAGTCTTCTGCTGAGTCACGGAGTTAAAAAGAAAAAGTTCTGCTCCCTGCTCTCACCGAGGCAGGCCAGAGCGCGCCAATTCGGTCTGCCTTGACAGTGCCTTGAAAATAAAACAAGCACCTCTTGTTCCTAGCCAGAAAATTTATTAAAATTGTTCATTAATGCTTCGACCGCAGCAAGAAGGCATAGATCCCAAAATATACACACGCTTTCTTATAGAAATAGATTACTCTTTATAATAAAAAAACAAAAAAAAAGTAGAAACATCTTTAAACAGATTACTCAATTCATGACTGACAGTTACATGAGATTGCATCATGTCCACAGCATTCCCAGCCATGTTTCAAGGATTGCATCACTCTCTGCTCTCTCTCTCTCCCTCTCGCTCTGTTTTAAATAACTCTAGCATTCACCAGCCTGCAGAGATTGTGCATCGGGAAGGGGGGAAAAGGCGAGGGGGGGGCAGGAAGGGGGACTTTGGCTGCTGTTGAAACAAAGCAATGGCCCCCAGGAAACACGGTTCCTCCGGCAGGGATGGAGGAGCCCGGGAGCTCCCCCCTTCCCGTGGAAGACGGACGCTGGGGTGGGGGTTTCTCCCGCCAGCAGGTACATACAGACACCAGCAAAGACAGCTCGAGGCTCTCCCCGGGTCTCCTCTGGCCCCAGTCCAGGCTTGTCTGGGGGGGGCAGGGAACAAGCAGCCACCAGACCACCCATACACACACATCCCATACAGACATACATACTCCACACACACATCCCTCATACAGACATCCCCCATACCTATACATACCCGCACTGCACAGTATACACATGCCCCATACACCTCTGGACACACACCCTCCATACACCCCCAGACACCCCTCTCACACACACAAATAGATACACGACATCCCCATGCACGCACACACAACACCCCTCACGCACACACACCCAGCCACACAAATAGATGCACGACACCCCCCACGCACGCGGGCACACACACAGATCCATGCCAGGCGCCAGGCACACAGTCAGACGGATACAGGACACCCCCATGTGCGCGCACACACACGCACACACAAATAGGTACAGGCCCCCGCATACACGCACACTTGCGCGCCCCCCGCCCCGCGCCGCGGCCGCGGGGCCGGGCCGGCTAGCAGTGTCCCGCCGTGGCCAGCAGGGGCTCGGGCAGCTGCTTGAACAAGTTCCTGAGGGTGCTGAGCTCGCGGGAGAGCTGCTCCACCTTCTTCTGCAGCCGCTCGTTCTCGGCCGTCAGTTCCAAGACCTTGTGCTGCGTCTCCAGGTTGCGCTGCTTGGCCTTGTCGCGGCTCTTGCGCACCGCGATGTTGTTGCGCTCCCGCCGCAGCTTGTACTCCTCGCTGTGCTTGTCCACGCTCTTCTTGCCCTTGGCCTTGGCGCCGCCGTAGCCCGCGGCGCCCGCCGGCTTGGCCGCCTCGGCCGGGGTGGGCGTGCCGGGCGGGCTGGACGACGAGGACGTGGAGAGGTTGCCGCTGCTGCCGCTGGGCACGGACTGGTAGCCCAGGTAGGAGCGCGCCGCGCTGCCGTAGGCCGCCGCCATGGCCCCGCCGTCCTCCTTGCGGCCGCCCTTGCACGAGTCCAGCGTCTCGAAGACGGGCGGCTCCGCCTTGGCGGGCTCGAAGCGGCCGGGGCCGTGGCCGTGGCGGGGCAGGCCGAGGTAGGCGTACTCGCCCTTCTTGGCGCCGCCCTTGTAGTCCTCGGCGAAGAGGTCGGAGAGGAAGTCGGCGCCGCCGCCGCCGCCGCCGGGCTCGAAGCCGCCCCCCGCGGCCGGCGCGGGCGCGGGCGCGGGGCCGGGCGGCGGCTCCAGGTAGGGGCTGAAGTCGATGGTCCGCTCGTGCTCGCCCACGCCCGCGCCCAGCTCGCTCATGGGGCGGCCGCGCGGGTGCAGCTTGCTGAGCGCCGCCAGGCAGTCCGCCTCGTAGTACAGGTTGGCCACGTCCATGGGCTTAAAGGCGGGCGGCTGGAGCGGGAGGCATGCCGCGTCCCAGGCCACCAGGCGTTGCATGAACGCGGAGGGCGGGCGCCGCTCCGCAGCCTGCGCCGGAGCCTGCTCGGGATGCGCTGCGCGGCGCTGCCCCGCTCACTGCCCGCGGCTCCTCCTGCCGCCGCCGCCGCCGCCCCGCGCTCGGACCATCCGGCCGCGGCCCGCGCCCCACGGCTCTGACTTGGGAAACTTTCTTCGCGCGGGGATTTATAGGCGCGGCGCTGCCATGGCAACAGCCACGTCACGGCTGGCGGGGAGCCGCGCGCTCCGCTCCGCTCCCGGCCCCGCACCGCACCGCGCCGCGCTCAGCGCCCGGGCGCGGCCAGCCGCTGTCCCGGCCCGGCAGGTGCCGAGCGCCATGCACACACCTACACGTGTGCCCGCACACAGACACGCGCCGATACAGACACCCTTGCACAAACACACACACGTACGCACACATACACGTGTGCCTGCGCACACATACATGCACCCATACAGACACCTTTACACACACACATGTACACCCGTACACACAGGCATGTACACCCCACCCTTATACACACACATATGTACACTTATACACAGGCACACGCACACACACACATACATATGCGCACGTGCGCACACACGTATCCATACACAGTTTCATAGTCGTTAGGGGCTGGAAGGGACCGTATAGATCATCAGGTCCAGCCGCCCTGTGCTTGGGCAGGAAATACTGCTGGGGTCAGCTGTATTACTGCAAAGGAGAAAACCCACCATGCACACACCTGAGCACACCTACATGCACAGACGCACATTGACACATGTACACATGCACATGCAGACATATTCACCCATACACACATACATGCACACACACATAGGCACATACATGCATGCACGTGCACCCCCCCGCCCCCGGCCCATGAGACGCAGAAGCTGCCCTTGTGCCAGGAGAAGCTGGGTCCTTTGAATGTGACAGTGTTTGAAAGCAGCACTCAGGTAGCACCGCTTATGTGTACCCTCCAAGTACTGCCCAACGTCGGGTGAGTATCCTTCTCCCCATTTTAGGCAGGGGAAACTGAGGCAGGGCCTGGGGAAATCGGGACACAGAGCAAGCGATTGATCCAGGGTCACTCATCAAGTCTGGGGCAGAGCCACACACGGAAACTAGATCTTCTTATTCCCAGACCAGCTCCCAGCTCAGTCGTCACCCTGGCAGGCAAAGCTGCTCCGTGCAGATGTGCTCATGACTGGTTATGACAGCGAGCAAAAAGGTTATTGCTGTGGAGTCAGAGCAGGGAAGGCCCCGCCACAAAAGCCACCTCCGAAGTGGAGGCACCTAGAGTGTCAGGCAAATCCCAAACTGCCCTCCCCACCTCTGTGCGGGAACTGTGGCCTCAGAGTTTGGCCTGGCGTGTTTACCTTGAAGGGTATGTTGCAACTGTCAGGGTACACAGGAGATACAGAGCTGGGCTTTGGAACAGCAATCTGCAACCGGAATGACTGGGGAAAAGGCAACGTACATGCACAAAGCCATGGGATACTCTCTTTCGTTCAACAAGATCGACCCAGAGGAGCCATAGCAAGTTGGAGAAGTGAGAATGAAACTCGATTCCCATTTTAATTAAAGACACCCTTCTTGGGAATCCAACTTATATTTTCCTTCTTTTACTCCCACATTTACCTGTTTACAAGCTGGTGATTCATGCCCAAAATAAAAGACATCAATTTAAAACAAAACATATAATTAAAGGAAGTAGGAGTGTCCTTCGCCTCAGCAAAGAAGACCCAGCACTGCAGGGAAAATGACACTGCCTCTTAGTCTACTGTGAAGCAATCCTGCGGTGTGGGAAATATTGTAACGTTAAGCCAGAGGAACAGGTATTGCATTATACAATTCAAACAGTCAACTGTTCACGAATGTTCCAACCTCCGGAGTTCAAAAAGAGGAAGGATTCGAGAATCGGACTTTCTTTTTTTCCTTTCGTTCTTTTGCTCGTTCTTTCGTTCTGTTTCATCCGGTCTTGTAAACTGATTTTCTTCCAAAGCAAAGTACGCTGACAGGTTCGGAGACTTCACACATTTCCTACTGCACATCTCTCTCATTCAGCTAATGTTTGGGGACGGCGCATTTCGTAATAAGGGCATTGAGTTGTGTGGCTGGGTCTGGATGTTGTAGCGTGTGGACATCCCTCTACAAATACAAGCTCCACACAGGATGCAGTTTCTGGCAAGTTGTGGTGAGCTGTTCACATTTATCTTCCTGATTTCTGACCTGACAGTTATAGCCAATTGCTGCCGTACGTGGTACAGTAGCTGAACACATCACAATCCACTTTGTGCATTATCCATTTCCAAAATGTCCCCCTTTGCAAGCACTCGTAGAGCACTTCTGGTCTATCGTGGTATTACATTTGCTAGGTCTCTGATTTACCATAACCATCTGATAAAACTAGTTGCCAGTAACAATCAGCTTGGCGAGCCTGTTCGGATCTACCTGAGAAGTCTAACACTCCCCCGCTTGGACACCTGCCTCCCTCTGCCGCTTGGCAGCAGCGTGCTGTGTTCCAGTCTGGGCCTGCTTGTCCCTCACGGGGTTGATCCATGTGTAGCTCTGTGAGACCTCCATATCAAGCTGTCTGCAGGCCATGCCTTCTCCCTAGCTACCAGTGCTAAGCGGTATTGTTTGCACTAGAAACATTTTAACCACAATGGTGACGAAGGTCAGAAGCTCACCTAACACCTTGCTGCATCTTTTACATCCCCTACACCAAGCTTTGGCACACTGATTTTTCAGTAGCATGGCAGAGACTCTCTCTTGCTGGCAGAGACTAAACACTTGCTTGTCAAAAGCCTAACTGTTCAGCGGCCCAGGTTTTGACCTGTGTTATCTGCTCTGGTCAGTGCCAATATGGTGACATCAAGTGAGGTGGGGGATGATCTAAACTATAGATATGGCCAAATGGAGACTTTGATTCATGCTATAGTCCCAGCCTGCTAACTTTTGTCTGGAGAATGTCACGTCTTGGCTTGGCTAGATGTGCATAATAAGTCTCCTAAAGAGCCTTTGCTCTGGAAACCTGCTCTTTGCACATGTTGAGACACAGACGTTCCTCCTACTGAAAAGCTGGGCGCTAGCCCTTGCTCTGAGAAGAAGTGAAGAGAAACAGCACTTCTTACCAGGGCTGCACGAAAGTTTTCTGTCCAAACATTTTCTGCAAGCAATCAGGTTTCTCACTCCATGGTTTTGGTGGGAGAGGCCTGCTTTCCTGGAAAATGTTTCTGATTTTTCATTGGGAGATCAAGAGCATTCAGTTTGGCAGCCAAAATTATTTCTTTTTATTCAAAAAAGAAATGACTTTCTCAGTAAGAAGACAGAAGTTCCCTGGAGAGAAACCCAGTTTTCTGGCCAGCTCTTGCTTCTGACTCAATAAAGTACAAATGTTTATGGCTTCACTTGACTGTAGATGCAGACGCTGGAGGGTAAAACAAGGACAATCTAAAAGGGAAAAGGTGAAGAGAACAGTGTGTCCTGATCTGCTGAACAGAGCTCTCTTCTACTTTCCCACCAGGCCTTGGATCCTGCTCCCTAAGCTGCTGCAGGACAGGAACACCCGGACTCCCAGTGCATTCTCTTCCCTGGATCAGACCTCTGCTAAAACCTTGCTGAAGTTCCTCTCCTCAGAGGCTCGCTCTGTCCCTTTTTGAGTGGTTCAGGATCTCTAGTTCTGCATCTCTAGTTATCCCAGTCTGACCCATGAGTTCATGTCAGCTTTGGGCAGAGGATGTTTGTATGATGCCAGCAGATCAAAGAGCAGAATATTTGCCAGCTGGGATTAAACTAAGTATTCTCTTGAGAGGTAAGATGGAGTCTGGCTCAATATCACAAACACTTCTCATTGCAAGCTGTCAATGTTTATTATTTATCCTTTGAATTGCAGTAGTGCTTGGAGGTCTCAGCTAGACCAGGGTCCCATTGCATTAGGCAGTCTTCAAACTGATAGAAACAATCTGTCCCAAAAAGCTGCAGACTAAAAAACCAAACATAACTGAATGAACCAAGGAGTGGGGGATGGAAGAGGAAGGGCGAGGCATACAAATTCATAGATGTTGTAGACATTAGTGGCTGGAAGGGACCTCATGAAATCATCGAGTCCAGCCCCTTGCCATAGGCAGGAAGTCTGCTGGGGTTAAATGATCCCAGCAAGATAAACATCCAAATGCCTTTTGAATGAGTCCAGAGTAGGTGCTTGCACCACCTCTGGGGGCAGTCTGTTCCAGACCTTGGGCACTGGGACTGTAAAGACATTTTTCCTTATGTCCAATCGAAGTTGGCCTTCCAGGAGTTTGTGGCCATTAGATCTTGTTATCCCTTGGGGAGCCCTGGTGAACAACTGTTCTCCCAGATCCTGATGGTCACCCCTTATATACTTATTCATTCCACCTGCAATAAGTTGCCACCTGCCTGGGCAATTACAGCAGGCTGTTTTGCAGACAGCATGCCAGAGGATAGTTAAGGAGAGACTGGAAGGAGGATAAAGGTCCTGGCTTCTTGTGGGGTGTGTTTGCCAGGCACTATGGATGGTCTCGGAGACAAGACAGAGGTGTCTGCTGAAACAGCTGCCTATAGGAAGCTTTTCTGGAAAAGTGAAATGTTGGCTCATTGCAACAAAGGCAGCAACTTACACAGACAAATGTTCAGCGTATTTTTGTTGCATTTGGACACTGTGCTCCATTTCATGCTGTCAAGATCCCTTCTGTAACCTTGGCTCCCTCTGTACCCTCTCTCATATACATGCACCCACCCGACTACTAGTAGCTCTTAACTTAGACACCCGCTGTGCTTCTAATCTAGCTCTGCACTCAGTTAACACTCTGTTCTACAGACACAGCATGTGTGAAACTTTGGACAGTGGTTAATACCTGAAGTTGGATCCCATTCAGGCTCTGTCCACCTTAACCTCTGCTTATCACTTAACCTTACCAGGGCACACAGAGCCATATATCCTGTAGTAACATAAGATTATCCTTCCCCTCTTAAACTCCAGGCCCAGTGTTGACCTTTGTGCTCTCCAGCAGCAGTGAGTTCCCCAGGCCAATGGTGCACTGATAAGGCAAGGCTCCATCAGTTCTCCCAGGTGACCTGGTGATGCTCAAGTATCCTTTACCCTCATACCCTCATATGTTCTGCTAACTTCTGACCAAGCACTCCCAGCCTTTGCAGTGTGTCAGGTTGCTCAATCACTGCGTTATCTATCTGCATGTTGCTCTTTGTCCTGAAGAGTGCTCAGAAATGTCACCTGGAGACCAGCCCTGTAGTCTGTGAAGCAACCTGGACAAATTACCTTCATTTGCCAGATTGGGCTGAAAATTTTCCAGTGAACCTCAGAGGTCAAGGCACCTGCTTGCCAGCCTCCACAAAAGAAAAGGAGAGCGTAAGTGGTGGAGCTGGAAAGCACAATTAACAATACCAAGTCAGAGCTTTCGGTCTTTTCTCCTTTTCTGTCACAGGCAAAGCCCCTGTTGAAGTCAATGCTCAGCACCTCTTGGGAAGTAGCCCAAAGCAGTTTTATCTAAATAGGCAGTAAGATCTGACCTGATGTTCTGCTGCTGTCTACCTGACTGATATTTAACTACCTGGGCAAACAAGTCCCAGCACAGCTGCAGCTTGATTGGGTCCTAGGGTTCTTGTCTAGGAAAACTGCCCCTGCAATTCTCATCTTGGATCTCCTCAACCCGTGTGCTGCAAATGATAACCGCAGCCATGGGAAACTGTGTAAGGATGGTGGGAAGGGAAGGTATTCCTGGGCTGGAAAGTCACTGACCAGTGAGTGGAAGATTCTCCCCAGTACAGGTGAATTGCTGGGCTGTGGGAAAAGCTTGCATGTTATTCCTTTGGCTTTTTCCTCATTTTCTGTGAAGTACAGCAGAGAGGATCAGCTGTCAAAGAGTCATTGAGTTGTTGAGTCTGAGCTCCAGTAGATTAGACCAGCCTCTGGATTGCCCGAGTTTGTGTCAGCTGGCTGCTGGCCTTTATGGGACTAGCTGGACTACTATATATATTGTACCCCAGACAATCCCCTCTGACTGCAACCCTCTCCACCCCAGTACAGCCCCTGCATTAAAAACTGTATTAATGGAGGTGTAGGAGCAGCCTAGTCTGGTTCTATCTTCTCTGGAAACTCCTCCCTGTTGGGGGTATCCTCAGGCAGCAAGTGACAGGAGTGACTGGGCTCTCTTTGTGCCATGTGGATTAAAGAGTGGATGGGGTGCAGACATTGGTCTGCAGTCTCCAGTCCTGCACTGCCACCGAGTTCACTTTTATGTCATAATGCTTCATTCCTTCACCTGAGGCACTGCACCTTCTGCTAAAGCAAGCAAGGGGGGTTGCAAGTTAGGGGCTTCTACACTGCAGTCTGTGGTGTGACTGAAGCAGGGGTAGAATGGGCTTCCAGCATAAGCTGTACCAACCTGCCAGAGTCCTGGATATGTATGTAGGTTGCTGGGTGATACTGAAGCCCATGTTACTGCATCTTCACTGCTGCTGTTACCTGTACTAGTTATAGAAAATCTAATGCAGGCAGGCCTACCTGTACTGCAGGCACACTTCAGCTTCCAGCATAGACATACCCACATTTATGCCAGGAGAGGATTTGGCCCTACAAGTCAAGTGTCTTTGGCAGCCCACCTTGTTCGGATTTGTAACTGCATGCCAGCCCCAGGGTTAGGAGTGGTGACAAGTCTTACTTGCATCAGCTGCAGATTTTTATACATGCTCCCTGATTTTGCTCCAGATCTGAGCTTTGTACTGAAATGCTTGCATTGCTGTAACAACAAGGATTTTTTTAACTAAGAAGAAGACATAATGGTCATGTTATGGTTTGTTAGAGCAGAATCTTATTAAGTGTAATTAGTGTAAGAGCGGTTGTAGATGCAGTGGTCCAGAAATTATGCAAGAGGCGAGGATTGCTTACACTGATATTTTTTATTGGATCAGCTAGGTGGTTGGGATACAGTTAAACAAGCTTTTGAATGCAAGACATTCAAAGTTGGTAAGCGGCAGGGATCTGGGGCTTGTGTTTAAACACAGTGTATAGCCATAGCCCAGGGGTGGGCAAAATGCAGCCTGGGGGCCAGATGCGCCCTGCCAGGCCGTTCTATCCGGCCCGTGGGGCCCCTAAAAAATTTAGAAAATTAATATTTATCTGTCCTAGCTGCCTGTCTTGTGGCCCTTGATGGCTTGCCAAAACTCAGTAAGCGGCCCTCTACTCAAAATGATCGCCCGTCCCTGCCATAGCCCCCGTATAGACAGGCCAGGTTCTTTGGGTAAAGGTGAGAGCTTTTACATGAATGGTGAGTGGTTTTGTACTGCCACCTAGTGGCCATGTGTCAAAACATTTATTTATACATTTTTAAAGGGTCAAAAGCACTTCCTTTCATTTTACAGAAACTGTTTTCACCCATGAAATAGCAGTCAGGGCTCGTCATAGAGATAATATCTTTTATTAGACCAACAAGATTTTTCCAAAAAACATTTCTTTAATAGCAAGCTTTCAGGCACAAACACCCTTCATCAGGCATCAGAGAAAAGAGTGTAAAAGTTCGCCTGGACAGAAATGAAAGTTCATATTTCACAGAGGAGTCGATAGATGGAATACTCCTCTGGGCAGGCAGTTCTTAGCTGGTAAGGTGTCTCTGAGCTCTCTTGTTAGGCCGTGATGTTGCAAATTACCTTGAACAAAGGCAGAAGCAGTATCTCAGGTGGTCGACATTGCTTCCTCTTTGTGAAATTATGACTTCATTTTAAAAAATCAGCTAAAATTTGATATTTCCCATGTGTCAAGTGTTCACGTTGTAGCCATACTGGTCTAGAGGAAAAAGCAATCAGGAAAAGAAAAAATGCCTGCCCAGAGGAGTACTCCATCTATTGACTCCTCTGTGAAATCCTATGAAATATGAACTTTCATTTCTACCCAGGAGAACTTTTACAATCTTTTCTACGATGCCTGATGAAGGGTGTTTGTGCCTGGAAGCTTGCAATTAAAGAATTTTTTTTGCAAAAATCTTGTTGGTCTAATAAAAAAATATCACGTCTACCATGAGCCCCAACTGCTTTCTCCTCTAGACCAGTGGTCTCCAACCTTTTTAAGTTGGAGATCCCTTTGGCATTTAAAAGCAACCTAAGATCTACTGCCACCCCCTTGCCCCTCCCACCTAGCAGGTATGTCTGTGGGGAGGGAAAGGGTGGAGAAGATTGAGGCAGAGGGAGAAAATGTTATTTGGGAGCACGTTTCCCCAGCAAGTAAATCCCACCCAGTCGGGGCCCCACTCAACTTACCCCTGCTCCTGCCTCTGTGGCACTGTCCCTCACTGTGGGGGCCTTGATCTAGCCCCTGCCTCTTCCCTCCCCCATAGACTGACCTGCTGGGCTAGGGCATGCGCGTGCATGCACACGGGCACTCAGCCCCCCACCCCAGTGTCAGATTGACTCCAGAAGGCTCCGAGATCTACTGCAAGAGGCTACCGGTGAATCGAGATCCACTGGTTGGTGACCACTGCTCTAGACCAATATGGCTACAACCTGGATACCTCACGCATGAAATATGTATTTGAATATTTGTGCCAGCAAAATAAATCACAGATGACACTGTGCAGATGCAGATTGCATCTGAAACAGGAGGTGGGACTTCTGAAATGCAGCCCTCAATACTAAACTCTGACATAGCACTTGAAAATGTTGCATGCATGTTAACTCATTGATTTTATGTAACTGATTTTCCTAGAAATCTCATGGATGGTAAATAAACCCAACAGCTGCTCTGTCTGTCACACACCATAAGGCAAATCAGATCCAAATATAGCTAGCTCTCTGTCTTGCCTTATTAAAATGGGAATCTGTTCAAAAGAAGAAGCTCAACAGCTGAGTTAAAGGAGCTTCCATGTATTAGCTTGAGCCATTGCTCTTCAATGCAAACTGCATATTTTGGACCAGGGTGCACAAGTGTTGTCTTGTGTCTTGGGTGTAAGCAGGTTGCTGGGAGTCCAAAGACCACACCTCATCTTTCAAACAGGTGTGTATCCTATATGGAGAGCAGCTTCCAGCCAGTGATGCCGCATCCTCAGTCAAGTGGGAGGCTTCGGCAGCCTAGCTTAATCTTGACCCAGTTAAGGCTCCTATAGCACATTTCTTTGAAATGTATCCTGCACCTGAAACAAGCTAAACTAGTGTTTAGTTCTCTTTGGGGCACTTTGCAACAATATTGTTCTGTTATTATCTGGCAGGGTTGTACTTGGTCTTCTTACATCAAACAGTATCAAGACTCAAGGGCTTCTTGCATACTTATCCACCCGAGACCCAGTACCTCTGAGACCTCAGCTGGATCTTTCTAAAACTCCTGGATCCTTCCAGATTGCTCTCAGATTGCTTGGTACATCACTTTCATCTTATAGTGGACTTTTTAATGACCGTTGTATTGGTATGCAGCACAGATTTATGAGGAGAAGCTGAGGGAACTGTGCTTATTTAGTCTGCAGAAGAGAAGACGGAGTGGGGGCGGGGGATTTGACAGCAGCCTTCGGTTACCTATAGGGAGGTTGCAAAGAGGATGGAGTTGGACTGTTCTCAGTGATGGCAGGCGACAGAACAAGGAGCAATAGTGTCAAGCTGCAACAATGGAAATTGAGATTGGATATTAGGAAGAACTCTCTCGCTAGGAGAGTGGGGAAGCACTGGAATGGGTTACCTAGGGAGGTGGTGGAATCTCTATCTTTGGAGGTTTTTAAGGCCCGGCTCAACAAAGCCCTGGCTGGGAATCTAATTGGGGATGGTCCTGCCTTGAGCAGGAGGTTGGACTAGATGCGACCTCCTGAGTATGTAGGAAGGCTGTCAGGAAGGCTAAGGCAGAGACGGAACTAGGGCTAGCAACAAGGATCAAGGACAACAAAAAGTCCTTTTTTAAATACATAGGGAGCAAAAAGAAGGCACCAGGCAACGTGGGGTCCCTGCAGGATACGCTTGGCAATCTGGTGGTTGCACCAGATGGAAAAGCAGACCTTTTCAACAAATTCTTTGCTTCCATTTTTCTGAGCAGGGACCAGGACTTCTCCTCCACTGGGATACAGGGCGGACTCAGGAATGACTCCGCCAGGCCTAGGGTCAGGGAGGACCGAGATAGGGAACTTCTGGAGGGGCTGGACATGTTCAAATCAGCAGATCCAGATCCTTTCCACCCCAGGGTGCTGAAGGAATTGGCAGGGATCATCACAGGGCCCCCAGAACAGCTTTACGAGCACTTGTGGTGCTCTGGCCAGGTGCCAGAAGACTGGAAGAAAACCAATGTGGTCCCCATTTTCAAAAAAGGGAGGAGGAAGGACCCAGGCAACTACAGGTCCATTAGTCTTACTTTGGTCCTGGGGAACCTCTTTGAGAAAATTATCCAGGAGCACATCTTGGAGGGACCAGCAGGGGGAAGGATGCTCAAGGGCAACCAGCATGGGTTCATTAAAGGCAGGTCCTGTCAGACCAACCTGATTGCCATTTCTGATCAGGTCACAAAATCATTGGATGCAGGTGTTGCGGTGGATGTAGTCTTTCTGGACTTCAGGAAGACCTTTGACGCTGTCTCCCACCCCATTCCCATTGAAAAGCTAGGTGACTGTGGCATTGATGCCTACACAGTCAGATGGGTCACAAATAGGGTAGGGGGCCGTACCCAGAGAGTGGTGGTGGATGTGTCATATTCAACCTGGAGGGAAGTGGGCAGTGGAGTCCCCCAGGGCTTGGTTTTCAGGCCCGCACTGTTCAATTTCTTTATCAGTGACTTGAACGAGGGGGTGAAAAGCATCCTGTTCAAATTCACTGATGACACCAAGATTTAGGGTTAGGTGGGCATGCTAGAAGAGAGGGACAAGTTACAACTGGACCTGGACAAGTTACAGTGGTGGGCAAATGTGAATAGGATTCGATACTGACAAGTGCACGATACTGCACTTGGGCAGGAAGAACCAGCAGCATACCTAGGCTGGGCAACTCCCTTCTTGAAAGCACATTGCAGGAAGAGATCTTAGAGTCATTACTGATTCCAAGACAAACATGGGCCGCCAATGTAAGGATGCGGTCAGGAAGGCTAACCGCACCTTGTCATACATCCACAGATGCATCACGAGCAAGTCAAGGAGGTGATCCTCCCCCTCCGTGCAACACTGGTCAGGCCACAGCTGGAGTACTGCGTCCAGTTCTGGGCGCCGCACTTCAGGAGGGATGAGGCCAGCATCGAGAGGGTCCAGAGGAGGCCACCCGCATGATCAGTGGGCAGCAGGGCAGGCTCTATGAGGAGAGGCTACGGGACCTGAACCTCATCAGCCTTCACAAGAGGAGGCTGAGGGGGAATCTAGTGGCTGTATATAAACTTACCAGGGAGACCAGAGGGGATTGGGTGAGACCCTGTTCCCCCAAGCACCTCCCAGAGTAACAAGGAACAACAGCCATAAATTGATTGAGAGTAGGTTCAGGCTAGACATCAGGAGGCGCTACTTTACTGTCAGGGCAGCCAGGGTCTGGAATCAGCTTCCAAGGGAAGTGGTGCTGGCTCCTACCTCAGGGGTCTTTAAAAGGAGGCTTGATAACTACCTAGCTGGAGTCATATGAGCTTGAACTTAGAACGGGTCATAAGAGCCCTGTATTCATTCCTGTCCAGGGCAGGGGGTCAGACTAGATGATCTGCTCAGGTCCCCTCTGACCCTACTTCTATGAAACTATGAAACAGTTATGTGCCTCACAGGAGGTGTAGACATACAAAAAAACTAGAGCTCTTGGTTCAAAAATAATACATTTTATTAGACCAACTGGAAAATAGCAAGAAAACTGTCCTTTTCTGCAGGAGGTATAGTTCATCGAGATATAGTGATCGTTATGGATCACCTAGCTTACCCCTGTTCCCATTTGTCAGAGTCCTCTGCAGCACAAGCTTTGCATTGCAAGGGAAGTGAGGGAGGCTTCTCAATGGCTTGTCTATTGTGCCTTCATAGGGACACGAGGCAGCAAAGGGTGTATGCATGGCCACAACATATATGGGCTATACAAAAGAATCCACTATCGTGATCGCTCCTATAGGGGCATTTGCACTGACTTCTGTATCTCAAAGAAACAGGGTTATTGTAAGGTTAGTAACTGATCTTTATGTGCATCCCATCCAGGAACAGAAACAGTATCAGGTGACTAACTTGTCCAATTAGTTTTCACCAAAGCAGCTTGAAATGCTAATGTAGAAAACTGGCCGCAACTGCTGACAAAGAGCAGCAGACTAACAACTGCTCAGATTTACTGCTATTTTGTTTGATGTTGCCAAACTGACATTTTTATAGCCAGACTATGGTGTTTAAATATCGTTAGGGGTTCTTTTTAATATTTGCTTTCCATGCAAGGCCTTTTGCTGTTTGCTGACCTCGCTCCTCCTTTTCCCTCAGGAAGGAAACCCAAGTAGGCAGGACTCACCAGCGATCGCGATCTCTTCACACAAACAGAGGATCCTCACATCATCCCGTCATCTGAGGTACCTGTATCCCTTTGGTTTGGCTGCCGGGCTGTCTCCCAGTCCTTCAACCAGTTAATCCAGTTAATCTGCCATGCCTTCACCGGGCTTGCATGACCTTCTGCTCTCCAGTGTGTCACTTCTCCGGAGTGACTAGACCTCTGGCCCAACTTGGGTTTTAACTTCCAGGTTTCCTCCTGGCACCAATAAGAACCAGTACTGCTCCCACGTTTCCCCGCCACTGGCGGTACAGGAGGCAGTCAGTGACACCTGGAATCTGGGCAGCGTGTGCAGTCCTATTCTTTTAATTTGCCTTTCACATACAGGTTTTTCTCCTTCCAACAGGTGTCAGGTGAAGCTCTCCCAATCATAACAGGCACTGAGGAGTTACAGTGGCTTTTAACCAAGTGTACATTTACATACACAAATCCAGTGCTCCACTGAGAGACCCAAGCCATCTCGGATCAAGTTAGCAGTACAGTCATGTTAGCATGGTTTTCCACACACGCTATTATAGCCTGCTTCTCAAGAGAGTCAAGAGAAGCACCATCCTAATATAGCCGTACTGCTTCTGGTAGCTAGCTATCAGTGAGCGCTATACAGCATTGCATTGGCAGATGTCAACATAGCCTGAGCCTAGTTGGTTTATTGGATCTGAGAATGATGTGGTTTAATAAATAAAGAAACTAAAAAATATTTTCTTGGTGTTGTAGATTAAACATAGGGACTTTTAGAACTATAATGCTGGGTATCCCAGGGGGATGAAGGAAAAGGGGTGGGAGACCCCTCCCGTGGCGTGGGTGGAGGCAGGGACAGCCCACCATAACAAGAAGAAAAGCCCTGAGAACAGGGAAACTTACCTTTCATAGATGCAGCTGGGTCGGACGAGCCGCAGAAGGGTGGAACGCGTGAGTGGGGTGGGCTGAGGCCCCTCCCTGGGATTTCAGTTAATTGTTTTACTTTTGATTCCGTCTAAGCTCCAGGGTGAGGGAAACGGCCACAAGCAATGCTCAGAAGGTAGAGTGAGCTGGGACCAGTTCAGGGACCCCAGCATGCAAAGGGACCCAACACACCACCAAGGTCATCTCACCACCCTCTGTACACCCAAGCATAGTAGAAAACTGGATCTGGAGCAACAGAGGGAGGATGGGAGGCAACACTGGAGGGTGACCGAGCTGACCATCGATTGGCTGTTCCAAGAGGTTGGCGCATGGCTGGGGTCTAGGGGAGGTGGAGCCCCAAGAGCATCTGTTAGTGACAACACCTGGCACGTGCACCGCTACAAGAGGGAGCCCCACTACTGAATGAAAGATCCAAGATGTGGCAAGCGAGTATTGGGGTATCTCTTGGTGAGAGCACGACCCAACATAGCAGCAGCAGGAGCAGCCTCCACGGCAGTGCTCCAGGGCTGTCAGAGAGAGACTCTGCAAAGCCAGGCGGCTACACTGAGATTCAAGATAATCATTACCACAAACTCTGTAAATGAAATTCATTTTGCTCCAGCTTTGTTCGTCTCAAAGCAGTTGAACACATCACAGAAACCAGCTGCACAATTAGTAGTGAGCAAAGAGGCCTCAGGCTCAGTGTTGAAATGATCGTGGAGCCTGAACTTGGCTTGCAGCAAGAGGCTTTCTTCTCTTGCATCAGGTGTATTGTAGGAGCAGCGGATGGGAGAGGTGACAGTTACACGGCTCCGCTCGTAGACCCGTGCTCTGCCTGTTGTGCGGGTAAGTGCAGGAGTTTAATTATACAGGCTGCCAATCCTTTTTGGTTTTCACTTGGGAAGTTTCTTTCGTTAAAGCAAGCCAAAAAACCTAATCCTGTTACCTTTTAAATCAGGGGTTGTCAAACTGGGGGGGGGGGGTCACGAGCACCTTAAAACGGGGCCGCAAATGTCTCTTCCCTCCCCAAGGCGCCAAGGCTCTGCCTGCTTCCCTCCCCCAGTTTGAATCATGAGCCGGGAGCCGTGCCCTAAGCGAAGGGCAGCCATCCGCTTGGGTTCGTGGGGAACAGGAGCAGCCGGAGGCAAAGCGCAGGGCTGGACTCCTTGGAGATTTCATTTTAAAAAGTCTGGGGGACGGGGAAGGGCAGCAGCAAAACCAGGTCGCTCCTCAGGGTGCGACCTGGGAGCGGGGAAAGGCTCGCGTCTGCACGGATGCCGGGACCCCTGCAGAGCCGCCCGGGGGCCTCACGGCGCAGCTGCGCGGGCGGGGGGACAGGTCGCCCTGCCCGAGTCGCGGTGGCCGCCGGCTCTGGCGCCGCCCCAGATAAGCGCCAGCGGAGCCGGCGTTCCAGATGTGGCGACCCTCACCATTGGCCGAGGCTGGCCGCCCCATTGAGGGGAGGGGCCCGCTGATTGGCTCGGGGGGGCGCCGGGGCGTGGCCTCCCCGCCCCCTCGCGGGTCATAGGCTGCGGCCGGCCCGAGCGCTCGCGCGTCATTGGCGGTGCCGCCCGTGTTGAGTCGATCGCATCACGAGCGTGAGGCGCCGCCGCAGCGGCAGGCGGCAGGCGGGAGGCGGGCGGGGCATGGCGCGCTGCGGGGCCGGGGCCGGGGCTGAGGCCGAGGCCGCCGCGCAGGAGGAGCCCGAGGGCGGCGGGCGGCGCTGGGGCGCACAGCACGCGGGGGCGCGGGAGCTGGCTGAGCTCTACTCCCCCGGTGAGCGGGGGCACGGGGCCGGGCGGGGGCACTGGCCGGCGGCTCCTGCGCCTTCCTGCCCCTGCCCTGGGAGCCGGGCGCGGGGCGGTGGCAGGAGCTCGGTCGGGCCCGGGGGTTCTGAGCTGAGGAGGCTGGGAGCCGGCGGGGGGGTTTCTCTTCCGTGTGGGGGGGAGGGGCCGAATGTCTGGTTTTCAGGCCAGTTTCTCCCCTCCAGCAAAACCAAGCCTTGCCCGGCCCCAGCACCAGCTCCACGCGGGCAGGGGGTGCCTGGCGCCTGCTCCCTCCGGGCCTGGTGCGCGTGTGGCTGTAGAGACTCTGACAGGACCGTCTTGTCGCTCCTGTGGGGTTTAGGGCTCATCCTGAAGGGACGGGCTGGGGTCCCAGAGCAGGTTCCTTGGTGCCCGTGGCGAGAGGAAGCCTGCGGGCAGCATGGTCCAAAGCGGTGCTTCAGTGGCAAACAGTTAATGAAGAGCTGCTGTTAATAATATTAATGTCAAAGAGTTGAAGCTAAGTAGCTGTGCTTGGTCCTTGCAGAGGTTTTGGTGCATAAAGGCGTATGTTTTTTCTAGATGGAGGTGATGGAAGGAGAGGCTGGATGAGTTTTCAGTAACAAAGCCAGTGCCTCGAGTCAGTGCTCCACCCAACAGAGCCAGAAGAGTAGCGGCTGCCCTAACTGTTTTCCCCTCTTTTATTTCTAATTCCCAACACTTTCCATTCAGGACCCTAGAAACTATGAAACTAGGTGCTGTTGCTAGACAAGACGGTGCCAGCAAAAATATATATGTGGCCTATTCTTGTGTGATGTACTGCTTTGTGACAGCAGCCTTCTGGAAGGGAAAGGTTTACATTTATTTTATACATATTTCCCCAATTTTGACACTTCTCACAAATGGAAAAGAGAGTGTGTGTGTGTGTGTGTGTGTGTGGATTTTATTTTCTTCCAGAATGATAGGTAAAGGAGTAAACTTTATCGCTGGCAGGTCCAGCTGATGCTCCCTTAATAGACAACTTCAACCTTTGGAAGAGAAATGTATATGGTAGCACTTGTGCTTTGTTTTCCATTGCAGCTTCCAGCACAAAGGCCACAAATGAGCCTGTCAGCTAAACTGTTTTAGCTGAACTGCCAAGGGGGAGATGAGTGAGAGCATGAAGACAAGTTCAATTACATGTATTAACTCTTTAGTTTCTTGGACCAAGGGTTGGCAATGTGACCCACAGAACCAAAGATCCAGCCTGTAGTGCTGGGGGACCTTCAGCTGCGTGTCGGGGTCAAGGAGTGGGGAGCTGTTTCTGCCCCCCAGTCTGGAGGGTTGGGAGGATGGTGGTGGCAGCGCTAGGTTGGAACGCCAAGCTGCCTCCGACCTGAGCTGGGTTCCTGCTTGTGGCTCTGGAAGTTTGCCAGCTGCTGTCTGACACTGTTTAGTGCAAGTCATGTACTTATTTCAGTTCCCACCTCATTGCTGTTGTTTTGTTTTTTGGTTTTGTTTTTTTTTAAGTTTGCTTTGGAGGGAGGTAGGGGGGTTGTTTTGTTTATTGCTTTGTTACCAGAGCTGAAAAATCAAGTACCTGATGTTCTGATTGCAGCCCAAATCTGAGTGAAGATGAAGAACCTGAGTGAATCTTGGTGTTTCTAGGTTGCTTATACAAAGGAACTTAATTATGCTCCTGTGATTTCAAAGAGACATCCCATCTTTGAGTTTGTAGCTTGGATTATTTCCGTAGTCCATGCTTCTAAAACCCTTCCCTGTGTGTTTGTTCTTTATATCATCTTGCTTATTTTGTTCTTGACCGCCCTTTTTGGCACTTTTAAAGGTCCAGTGTTGTATAAATGGAGGCCATTAGTGCTGACTTCCACATTCTTAGTAACGGTTTTTTTTCTGATCCAGCTGGACAGGATTAGAGCCATGCTTTTGGGCTTGGAGGTCTACATGAAGGCTTTACTGGTATCCTTGATATGCAAAGTCCTGGAGCTCTGTTCACACACAAAGGTCTCTTGGGATGTGCCAGCAGGTACCTTGGTGTTTCCCCACAGACAGCTGCTAATTGTTCCTTGTGGACCTATCCATTTAGCTCTTCAATCAGGGTGCTCCATTTCCTAAGATGAATGTGGGGTTAATTAACTCTTGATACGGATGCCTTGGAGGCCCTTTTAGAGCAGCTCCCACATTGTGACCTTATGCTTCTTTGAAACCCAGTTCTGATAGTACTTTTAATCTGTTGTGCTCTATTTGCATGGTCCTCTCTCACAGGATATATCTATGAAGCTCAGATGCATCTGCTCTTAACTATGCCCTGGGTCAGACTATGACATTTTTACCTCTTAAGAACCATTTCTTTAAAACTCTTTGACTTGTGAGAAGAGTACATCCTGGGTGTGCTGTGTTGCCCTCTGTGCTGGAGGATAAAAAAATGCCTTGGTTGTCTTGGAGACCGTGGAGCACCCTGTTTCTTTACTGCTGCAGCTCTGTATACAGTTCAGTAAGGCTTGCCCTGATACTTCAAGAATCCAACTGGGCAATCTGTTGCAGAAATTGTCACTAATTGCCTTTGTCTTTGGTTCTACACAGAGTGTCCTTTACTGATGCCAAATGTCTGCCACAGATGCACTTGATTTGGCACTGAATGCCATTTTAATAGGATAGGTAGCCAAGGTGAGGTACCAGCTGAACAGGAGCTGTACATATTTGGAGCTTTTCAGGTCCCTAAATCCCCTTATGGATCTGGTCCTTAATATCTTTGTCTTGAATTCAGCATCTCTCAGTTAATATGCTGTGGCTGAGTTCCAGTCAGGTGATGATCTGACTCTTCTTGGGTTGTAATTCTATCCTGAGACATGTGCTTCTTCTCTGTACATGTCATGAGTGAGCTTTTGTTTTGGTGTGAAATACTGTAGTAAGTTGTAGTTGTGAAACGCACAATCTTGGCACTCACTCTTTGCCTGCAGTTGCAGCATAATTGCTAGAGAGCTTTCATAGGATTAAATGCTCTGCATGGGTCTGGGAACCAAGACTCCTGGATATAATTGTTGCATACTTTTTGGATGGAAGTAAACCATCCTGTTGACTGTCCTATAAGGTGAGGATAATAATGCCTTGTGAGTTCACTGGGGCAGGGTAGAGAGTGGGGGATTAACTCAAATGAAAATCCTAGTGAAATCTAAAAAGGTCCTAGCATTAACACAAGCTGGCAAATTGACTTGAAGACTGCCATGCCCTGTAATTGTTTAGCAGGTTGAATTGGTTAAATGATGGGTGAGGAGGAGCCTGACTCTTTTAAAGTTCAATTTGTGTGAGAACCACAAGCTGCCATGTCGCGGCTAACTTGTGGCCGCCCCCCCGCCCCAACAATACACCTATTTCTCTTCCTTGGGGAAGGAAGAACCTCAAAGGTGTGAGGATTGATTGATTGATTATTTTTTTTTTTTTTTTATTCTTAAAGAGATCTGAGTTGCCTGTAAAAGCAGCTCTGATGTGGATACAGGAATACCAGGGGACTTGCTTTGATGCACACTTCTATTTTTTAATATGTTGAATGGAACCTGCATATAATAAATTTAATATAACAAGATGCTACAGTGTGTTTCTAGGTAAAATTTTGGGTGATGGAAGTCATTTGATCTTCAGTCATTTTTTTTTAGGTACCTGCATTAGGTTTTTAATAAACCAGTAATGCATCGTTGGCTACTAAATGGGCAGCTTGAGCAGAAATTCATTTAACTGACAAGATCTAATGTTATAGACAGATTCATGATAGTTCTTAAAGAGATGTGAGGGAGGAAAGGGTCTTTGATCCCTTTCAGTTAGAGGACTCTTGGAATGATTCATCCGTTGAAGGCTCAAGTTTGAAGTTCTGACAACGGTGGAAATGTGCAGTAGACATCAGTGTAGAGACTGCTGCTTTTGCCCACAGGGAGAAGGTGTAACTGTAGAAGAGTGGTCAGGTTTACTTAAACAAACAAGCTAGGAAATTTGTTAACGAAACTGCAGTAAACACTGTAACTTGCCTTACAGTAAGTTGTTTGTATAGTCATAATATTAGTTCTCCAGTAATGGTGTAGAGAAGTAGAATGCCACAGGTATTTCGTAGCATATTCATTCCTCGCCATTCCACTAAATGAAGTGCTGCAACATAATTTCTGAAGAAGTAGTAAAGGAAACTGTGAATTTTTCAGGGAATAGAAAACCACTGTACTGTATCTTCTTGGGTTGTAAATCACTGTAACATTTATTACAACATTTCTTCTTGTCAACAGGGAAAAGACTGCAAGAATGGATCTGTGTCATTTTATGCTTCTCTCTTATTTCTTTCAACTTCTACAATCTCCTCTGCTACTTGAGACTGGAGCATATGACCTCTGTTATTGTTGGGATATGTAAGTAGAAACTCTTCATGTTAAGTAATTGAACACAGTAGCAAATGCATTTTGGTGAACCAGGGGAGGCATTATGGAGCTGGAGTCCGATATGATTACAAGTGTTTGTCTCCTAGTCTTGAAATATGTTTGACCATCTGCAACTAAATAGTCAGCATAGGGTGTAGCTTGAGACTCAAAATCATCATAGCCTTGTGACTTCATTTCCAGCTCCTTCCCCAAGTTAAGTGCTTTGGGGCTGTATATAAGAATAACTCATATATTTTATTGTCCTGCCCCAATGTCTTATTTATTTGCCATAATTGCAGATACTAGAATGTATTCAAAAGACAAATGGCTGGATTACAGAACTGCCAGTTATTTTATTTGCTTGAATACCTAGTGGGTAAAGTGTGTGGGATAGTTCTAAAGAAGGCTACAAAAATGTATCTTTTTGGGGGTTTTGTCTTTTTTTTAATTTATTGGACAGCTGTCTAACTTAGAATTTTGGTCATACATAACTGTAGAGCATGAAAGAAGGCATTTTGTTGAAAAGACTGCATGTTACAGTTGTAGAAATAAAGAAATTTCTAAAGGTTTTTTTTTTTCTTTTTTTAAATGTGAAACCTGGCCTTTGCCCTCAAAATGTTGGCTGCATTTTTATCATGTACCCAAGATCACAGGAAAGATTGATTACAACAAAGGAACTGAAAATAAAGGAATATGACTTTTGATCTCTTTTATTAGACTGGCTGGAAACAGCACCTAGATTTGGAAACTGAGAAACAAATTTGAATCCAAGTCAACAAGCCAGACTCTCTTGCACCTCTGGAGTGGCACAAAAGTACCAGAGTGCAAATGGGCCTGAAACTGACTAGATCTTTCTTGTTGAGATGAAGAGCCCTGCTTGGGCAAGTCCCTGATGCAACCTTGCTATGCCTCCTATTATGGGAAAGGGAAAAGAGAATTAATGTGTGGGGAGAAGGATTGTTAATGGACTATTTCTGTACTCTGAATCCTGCCTGGTCAGCTGCCCTTCAAGTTCTTTGAACTTTAATGGAACTCCTGAGGAGCCAACCTGAGAACTGAGGACTGCTTCAGTGCTCAGTGGCTCCGATGAATTTCTCTGCTGCTTTATGCACCTTTTTTAAATGCACTGAGCTCTACTGGTGCAGTATGAAATTGGCTTAGCAGACCCTGCTTCACAGAATGGAAGTGAAACCATGGTAGAGGACTTCTTTGGCCCCTTCCCCCTTCCTCCCCATGAGATTCTTCAGCTGTCCTTTTAACATGCTTGGGGTCCTTGGACAACACAGAGGAGAGGTGTGCGTTCTACCTTGGCCTATTAAAACCTTGTGTAAAGAGGATGGGAATCCCAGTAATTATTTAGTATGGTCAGGGTTGCTCATTTTAGATATCCAGCTTTTTGCTGTCTTTGTGCTATCACTTCCTATGGCTTGCTCCTAACCTGAGCAGTGAGACTGCTTGGCTAGGCCTTGGTGGCTTGTAAGCAGGCTCATGTTTTTTGGCTGGGGTGTATGGATTGTTCTCTCTGTCTCTTATGAACTATTCCACCCAAGTTCCTTGACTGTTAGAACATTCTTTTCTTCCCTTCTCCACTCCTCGCTTAAGAGTGTTAAGTGAAGGATTTTTCATATAAGAATTGCCTCATGATAAAGAACATATGTGGGGGAGAGACTTGTTGATGATATTTAGCCCATGTTATCTGTTTGCAGCTGGCTTTCCTAGCAGTTAACAGTTTTATGCAAGCCTGAGCCCTATGTTTTCCTGGTTACCAGCTTAACTGATAAGGTAGCCAATTCACTGATAAAGCTATTTAAATAGCAGTGGATAATTAAAGTAGCAGAATTTGGATTCTGTGCAAACAAAGTAGTGTGGAAAATTGGCTGACTGCTTATTGCAGCTGGTCTTTTGAAGTAATAAAAATGTCATATACCACCTTTTTGTTTGTTTGCTGTTTCATCACACTGTTCCTCTGTATAGTGGGGAAATGATAGCAACACTTTATCCAGATGTCTGATTTTTCCAGATGAACTTTGGAAAGATGGAGAGCTTGTGAACGCATCTCTCGTTCTCAAGCCTGTTCTCACGGAGCCCACCTAATACTGGGTGGGAAGCTGATCTTTTGGTTGCAGGTTATAAGATGAATTTGCTTAAAAGATGGGTGGCTAATTTATAATATGCTTCTTGCTTGGGATAAAGCAAATGCCAGTTAATTACCTCTGAAATATTTGCTTTGAAGTGCTATTTTGTATGTGATTGTATGGAATAGCAGTAATGTTGCAAGGAGAAATCTGCTGGTCCTAGAGTCTGAAACTGCATGTTTCCTGATACTTTGTCTGGCCCTTTGAAGTCTTCCACCTCCCCTTACCTGTACCATGCATAGTGCTGTGTACGCTGTTGCCAGTACAGCAAGTCTTTCGTTTGGTCCAAGCCTCGTTCCCTTTGTAAGCAGCCTAATTTCTGAGTCTCTCTTGTTCTCCAGCCTCATCCTCCTTCCATTAAGCCTCCACTGTGCATCTGTTTGCCAGAGGTGCTAAATGACCAGTTGCTATCCTTTCCTTTCAGAGCTTTAAAGGACAAGCAAAATCCATTTTTTTTATTTTTTACCCTTGAACTTGTTTAAGATGTATATCAGTGCTCACTTATTCAAGATGCACTTCAGAAACTTTGAGTCTGGATCTTTTATGTTCTGGCTGTGATGCAGGCAGTTGCTTCTTATCTGATGTAGGCCTACTCTTTGCTTCAGAAGCCACCTCACATGGCACACTGTAGTATGCTATGCTGAATTACCTCTTCCTGCATGTGTTGAGGTCTAGAGCTGTGTCTTTCTTTCCTGTTTCCAATGTAGTGGTTCACCATGAGTTGAGAGGGAATCATTGCTGAGGGGGACTGAGCACAATGGGCACCATATATTATTCAGATGTGCTGCACTAACCTAACCTTGTGGTAGATTTCCATCAGCAATTGCTCAATATGGGTGAGGTGTTTCATAGCTGTGTTCAGTGTTGGCCTCATTCAATCAACTTCATAGTTGGTTTCCATTATTCAGATTCTGCTTCTGGAGTAGTTTAATGATGGGCAGTGTGTCTTAATGAGGTTTTATTGCATTTGAATGTAGGATGAGGTGCTTCCCCATGCTGATGGGGGGCAGGGGGGAACACCATGTCTTATTTGTCTATTTGCTGTACAGATCTCAATGTAAGTTGTGTGGGCACAGCCCACACAACACTTCCTGTGTAGCCATTTAATAGAATGTCATGTGGGTTGCAGCAGTGTGCTGGTTGGCCCACATGTAGCCTGTGGGTTGAGAACCACTAAAATACACTAGTATTAACTTAGTTTTTGGAATTTACGTGCTACTTAATTCCTAAGCTCATAGAAGGGAGTCTTTTGAGTCCAGTGAGTCTGGTTTTTTTGAGAACTGCTGCTGTAATATGCAAAAACCTGACGCACACATGCAGAGGAATAATGTTTTAAAATAGGCATTTGTCTTGGCTTGGGGGAAAAAATTCCCTGGTCCAAGCTGATGTGCAGCTCTGCAGTCATCTGCATTATGGAGAGTAGGTGGATATGTCTGAGCATACTGCAGTTCCGGTGACAGGCATTCTGTATAGAAGTGACTTTAAAATCGAAAGTCCTGTGCACACCAAAGCAGGCACTAGTTTTAATTCTGTCCCTGTTGTCACACCGTCAGACCTCACCCTGCTTGTGTATCCACAAGGACTTGACTAAGACTGTTCTCTCTAAACCAGTGGTCTCCAAACTTTTTGATCACGCACCCTATCAGTAAAAAATTTTTGAGCACCCCCCCCCACAATATATGTATGTTTATATAAATATAAATAGAAGTTCTAATAATTTTCTTCCTGCACCCCAACAGATTGTCTTGCACACACCCCACTTTGGATGACTGCTCTAAACCACAGACTTTGCTGTACCTGACCATGCATCTCCAAGACCCTGCCCTGCTTCATGCATGCTCCCTGTTCCTTCTCTCCCACTAAAAACAATGTAGCCCTGCCACCAAGTGCAGAGGACCAGCTAGTTAGCACTTGATCACTGCCCCCCTGTACTATGAAGCATGTTGTAGCATGCACAGTATTGTATACACTCCTTCCACATGCTGTATACTTTGTACAGTACATATATCAAACCTCAGATGAACACCATGGCAGTGTTGTGCACATGCAGCTGTTTCATTTCATCCCTTTTGTCTGAAAAGTCTGTGACGTACATTCACTTACCTCAATCCCCAAGACAGCCCATCTGAGTAAATCATGCTCCCCTTAGCCCTAAATCTTATTGCCTGACTCTGGCTGTTCCGCAAAATTTAAGTCATAATTCCAGTTGCAAGCCCTGTATCGCAATCCATGGTCTCTATTACAGCCTGAAGGTGTTCAGTGAAACCTTGTTAACAGTTAAGCTCTAACAGGCAACAGATGGCTGTTAACCCACTTTAATTTTGTCTAAGAGAATATAGGTCCTGAAGTCAGTCGTGTGGCTTGCTTCATATTAGAATGACTACCCTAATTGCTAGTCCCTTGTTCAAATTGATGTAAAAGAGGGAAAGCTCTTTTTTCATGAGGCTGCTGTTAGATCCATTCTCTTTTTTTCCTCCAAAAGTGGCCAGAGGGTTATGCTGTCATGTGAGAGCCATCTCCTTCCCTGCCTCTGGCTCCTAGTGTCAGGACAGACCAAAGAGCTATACAGTGAATATATTAAAAATGTTGACTGCCAGAATACACACCTTGAATATGATGTCCCTGAGGCTCACCTCAGCCAGTATTTCTCCTTCCATTAGGTATAGCAACTAGACTAATCTCTTGGACATTCCTGTTGGAGAACAAGAGCTGAGTCTCATGGGGGCAGGGATACAGATTTTTGGGGAGCTGGGGGCTGGAGGAGATGTCTGGCTAAAAGAAGCAAATTCTCAAGGGACATCGTGGCTCCTAGGCCCTGAAAGGTGCAGGCTCTGGCCCAGACTCCATAGATGTGGAGCAATTCTTCACTCTGGTGCTTAGATGTATAGGTCCTCTCTTCTGTTGGCACTAGATAATTGAGCTTAATTTTGCTCATGAACTGGAAGTGCATCCCCAATGCTGTTCTTCTATCTAGTTGTTTGTGCACAGAAGGAACTTGCTGTGACTGTGAAGGCTGGGATAACAAAGAGAGGTCTGTTTGATTGTAATGTCATTTAGCAGCCTTCTTAAAGGGACAGCATGAATTCCTGGGGGAAATCTAGTAAGCCCATTAGTAAGAGGCATACATTAATATTCTATTTCTAACCTCTGCACATATAGCACCACTGAAGTGCTGCTGCCCTTGGGCAGAGGGTGCTGCTTAAGGCTGCAGGAAGGAAGGAGTGTTGGACAAATACTGACCATGTGCAGAAAGCTGTGAGCTCTTGAGGATTTTATGCTTGTGCAAAAGATAGGCTTAGTAAACTGTTAGGACCTGAAAGAACAAAGCTGACACTGCTTAATTAGAACCAGAGATCCCAGGGAATCTAAGACTGGGAGGTGGGAGGATTAGCTCACCAAGCCACACTCAGTGAAGTGCTCAGACTTTAACAAAGGAAGGCATCTCCTGTATTTCTCTTGCAATGGCTCTGGTTTATTATACTCTGCTCTAGGGTCCCTCTGCTGTGAACACTCCTATCATCAAGCACTATCGGACATAGTTTTACAGGCAGTGGCATGTCTGATGCATTATAGTAGAAGAGTGCTCATAGCAGCACCCTCCATTTGGCAGCCACTTCCTAGTTGCGCACATTAGCATGTTGGGAACGTCTCAAATGCTTCTGGCCCATCGGCTTCTCCAGCTGACAGGCTTATTCAAAGCAAGTCACATTTCAGTGGCTTTTTTGGCTGTTTTGACTTTTTTTTTGTTTTGTCCTTGCTGCTTCCCTATCCTTCCCCTCTCCTCCCTTCCCCCTGAAGCTTGATGCGATAGTGGCTGTTCAGACCTTTTCTCTAATAGATGTAGATGTAGATGTAGAAGTCTACATCTATTAGCAACTCCTATGGCTGCTTCTTGGAATCTGTCTGGCTTCCCTGCTAACCTTCCTAAGCTACAGGATCTTCCCCCAGCCCTTTTTGAGTAGTCCTTCCCTTCTTTGGTTCTTTTTCTAGTCTGCAAGTCTTATTTTGGCAGACAAGCTTGTGTCTCTAGATGTCATGGTGGCTCCTTTTTCAAAGGAAGCAGCATCCCGAAAGGTGGTTCCACTTTCTTTATGAGTCCTTGTACTGAAGTGAATGAAACTCCCCCATGCAAGCTGCTTAGTGTGGGCTTCCAAGAACTCAGAGGCCTGCTGAGTCATCCCTTTCCTTAGGCCCCCAGTACTATAAGGTTCCCTGTTGCTGTTTGCATCTGGTCTTCTTCCCCCACACTTCTGGGGGTGGGAGGAGTGTTCTCTCTCTCCTTTATAGTTTACACCTGCAAGGGGATATTTGAGAGAAGGTATATTCTCTGGCTTTTTTTTTTTTTCCTAGTAGGCCCTGTGGTTTTCTCTGTAGGCTTTGTGTTGGGCCAAGTGGAACAATGATTGCTCCTATAAAATAGGGAAGTGGGGGAGAGGGGCTAGGTCTTAGCCAAGCATGTCTGGGAAGGAGTGTCAACTAGGTAGTGCGTTTCCTTCTGGGAAACCAGGACATCCAAGTTCTAACTCTGGTTGACTGACTTGTTGCATGTCCTTGGGTGAGGGCTAACTACTTGCTTCCCTCTATGTAACTCTCGTCTTTAAAGAGTGTTGAGATCCTTGGATGGAAGGTGCTATAGAATGGAGAAGGCAATCCTAGGAACTGGAAGTACTGTTGACAGTTTATTCATTCAGTGCCTTTTATTCAAAGGCTGTGGCAAACACGTGGCATCCAAAGCCATTTGAAAGTAGCTTTTAGTTCAGTAAATCTTTCCTACTTGCTAGTGACAGGATTCTTCTCCTGTTTATGCTTCAGCTGTTGAGTGAGCTGTAGGAGGCTTCAGCCTAAACTACCTGATTTTAATAGTGGTGTAGGAAAGGGGCTATAATCTATCCAGATTCAGCCTGAATTGGGAACAGTGATTCAATTCAGATCACTGTCCCCAGTTTTTAATTTGGCCAAATCTGAAGACTTGATGCTGACTCAGTATCAGCAATTTGGCCACGGACGCACCTTTTAAATGTTTTTTTTCTACATACCTCAAGGTACCAGGTACAGTTCGTGAATGCTGTGATGTTGGGGCAGATGGAGCATCCCACAGTATGGGGGGGGGGGGGGTGCCTCCCCGACACAGGAGGCACCAGTTGCCGAGCTGGGGGGGAGGGGTGCCCCCGCATGCTCCCTGGCGGACCCAGAAGTGCTTCTGGTCCACTTCTGGGCCTGCTGCTGAGTGTGCTGGGGAGCCCCCTGTATGGGACACTCCATCCACCCCAACATCACAGTATTCACAAGCCACCTGGTACCTTGAGGCATGTAGAAAAAAACACTTAAAGCTGTGTCTATATATCCAAATTGCTGATTTTTAAAGTGTCTCCTGATTCAATTCAGAGATTCCGAGAGCCACTGAATTGGGCCAAGTCTCTGCTAATCAAACTGAATCTGGGGCCAAAGCTTTGCACAGCCCTACTGATTAATTGGCTAAATTTTGCCAGTAAACTGTTTCACTTTCTGTTGGAGTTATTGTGTGTGGTGTGTGTTATGCCTGTTCATGGCTGACAGGCTACAGGCCCTATGTAAGAACTTCAGCTAGTGGGTTCCAGACCTCTACTGAAACTTCCTTTTTCTACCTGAAACTGCTATACTTCTTGCCCCTTCCCCCCAATGCTTGCTAACTTGCCAGATCTGACCATCAGCAAGACTTCCTGCCCTGCAGGCTTGGAGGCAGCCTGTTTTGACTAAATAGGTTCAGCAAACATGGTTCCTTTTGCTGTAGTTCTTCAGTGGCCTTGTCCTTCCTTGACAAGTGAGTCAGAGTATGCATTTGAATTGCCAGCTACAGGCTTATCTCTGACTGTACTAGCCCTCACCTGATTTCTGAAACATTTCTGTACATTTTGCACCACCCTACAAAGACTTGCTGTTGTTTTTAAGCTAACTAGAATAACAAACTCTCTCAAGCTCACCAGCAGGATCTGGTGAGCGTTGGTCACCTGACAGTTACAGCTTCAATTTTGGGAGGGTTAGAGACTTTGTTTTCTTAAAAACAAGCAAACAAACAAAAACCCAGCAACTCCACTTTATATGATTCTCTCCAAGTGAAAGCTGTGTCCTTGGCATAAATTCCAAGGACTACTAATGTGCAAAGCAGGCCCTGGATGGGACAACCTGTAGTGCACATCTTTTTAGAATAAGGCAAGTATAGAACCACCTTGATTTTAAAATACTGCAGTAAACATGACTTGTATTGCCAAGGGAGCTGACCAACATCAGAGCCTTGCTGCTGTGCTTGGTGCTCTTTCCTTAAAGAGCTTTCAGTCTAAATAGATGAGACCTGCTGGGGGTGGGGAGAGAGATCACAGTAAAAGCAAAGTGACTGTATGGCAGTAAAATCCATGCTTGTTCTGAGCTCTTGGGGAAAGGGAGAGCTGGAGGATTTTCTAAATTGGTGGTTCTCAGCTGCTTTAGACTTGAAGCACCCTTTGGAAAATGCCAGACCTTAATTTTTACTCCTTTATTTTTTTTGTAGGCAAAAGATAATAGAGAAGTTTGTTGGTTAGAACTCAAAGATTATACCTATGGGTTTCTATTAAAAGTCTCCAGGCTGAGCTTGTGAATCATGCTTATAAACCTAAAAAGTGCTAACTTTGTGCAGCGCCCTTGAAAAGATCAAGGCATCTCAGGGTGCCATGGCACTTGGCGGGGGTGGGGGAGGACTGCTGCTCAAAATGGCAAGAAAGCATAGGGGATGAAACAGGGAAAAGTTCCCTGAAACATATACTGTGCATAAGAGCCTGGCTATACTGTACTCATTTAAAGTAATTACAGCTGCACAAATGGGCTGGAGAGTTCATGTGGTATTTGGAAAAGAATAGATTGTTTTTATGTCTTAAAAAAACAAAGTATCTGCTCTTAAGGAAATCCTGCTGGTGCTGAACACAATCCTATTAACCAGACTGCCAAGAGGGTCGATGTAAGCATAGTGATTGGAGCAGGGAGCTAGCTGCTTTAAACCCTAGAGTCATGAGATTTGTCTTGGTCACAAACTGACACTGACATGCCAGACTCGACCTCTGGTTTCTGGGCTAGAAGGCACAATTGCTGTGTTTCCAATCAAATGAATGCATCCCAAAGGGGGCCACATCAGGATTCCGATTGCTCGTGGCACTTGAGCACCTCACTTGCTCCCCTGTGTCCCTTGATATCTTGCCTTGGATCACTGGTGAGAGGGTTTGTTTTGTCTCTGCCTAAACCTCTTGAAGGTAGAGGTGGTAAGCACCAGAAAAGAGCTACCTCTTGGTCAGAAGTGGGATGTTGTGGTAGAAGGAAGTCTTCAGATGTTTGGTAGGGCAGATGCTTGCTACTCCCTGCTAAGTAGGAAGTTGGAAACCTTTGCTATGTTTCAAAGTGGGTGACCTGGGTCTTGGAGTCGGTGGGGCAGTTGGAAATTGGGAGAGAGGGAATCTGTCCAGCAAGCCTGTTTTGTGAAAGGGCATAGTTGTGTGTCTCTTGTAAGCAGGTGTTGTATACAAAGTGTCAACTGTGAATCTTAAAAAAAAAAAATACAGCTAGAACTGGACTATCACAGCTACGTCTGAGTTCAAGCTGTCTGCCTCTCACTTGGTATGAGCCCAAAAGCTTGTCACTCTTCTCTCCTAATAAGATAGTGCCCAAAAAATGAAGAAACTCTTGCCTGGTTTAAGGTTGCAGCAACTCTGACCTTGTCTATGTGACTTTGCCTGTTTAATTGCCTATTAGAAGCCATGTCATGTGTCCCACACACCTTTAGTACACAACTCTGTGTGAAGTGCTTATGCCAAGGGTCAGGCCTGAGGAACATGCTGCCACTAACTCTGTTCAGAAGCATGTGGTATGCCCACACCTCCTTACTTCCTTTGCTCCAATCTACAGATGTCCTTTTGACAGTAGATTGCAAGATCAGTCACAGGACTTAGTCTGACAGGATGTCACGTGACTCCCCAGGATAAAACTTTTTAGCAGCTTTGAGTTGTATCTTATTTGCATGTTACAGTACAGGCAGCATGGAAGTCAGATCACGCTGAATGGTTTTAAGCAGAGCTGCAGAAGGAGTTGGGATGTATATTGCTTGACAGTTTAAGTTCAGCTCTGCCTTGAGAAACATGAACTTTATTTATCCAATACTGCTCTTTCCTCTGTGTTTAAACTTACTTGCTGAATTTGGCAACATAATTCTCTGTTCTACTTGCAGGGCTGACACAACGCCCTCTCCTGCAGTTGTATTCTGTTCATTTGTTCATTCATCAGCAAAATTGTAACCTAATTCTGCTGTGGCTAACACCTGTGAGAGCTCACTCAGAGCAATAGGGGCAAAAGTTGATCTGCAGAATGCATAGCTAATGATTACTGTACCTCTGTGGGAAGGAGCTGGCATTTTAAAATGTGGTTTAACCTTTTTAAAGCTCTAATTGCCTTTAGACATATCTATTTAAGATGTTCTGTCCTTTTGTTGTACTGCCACTGCTGGGATTAGCAGAAGCCCTTAAACTTGATCCCCTTCATTATAGGGTGAGGTGATTCCTGGCAGAGCAGTCAAAAGGTAAAAGGTCTTTGCTGGGCTGAACTTCTGGACACTTGCACAGCCCTTTAGAAGTGTAATGAGGTGCAGGGCTCCATGGCTGGAACCCAGCTGCAGAGGGTTAAGGGGATAATAGCCTCCCTGACTTGGCTGACCAGAGGTTTGGATCAGAGGTAGCTTAAAAGGGGGACTGCATCGCTGCTCCAGATCTGAAGGAAGTTTAAGTTTAAGGTGGTGTGTGTGTGTGTGTGTGTGTGTGTGTGTTTTGTTTGTTTGTTTTTTGTGCCTGTGCTTGTTGGGCTGCTGTGGGGAGGAGACCTGTTTGTTTG
This sequence comes from Crocodylus siamensis, assembly GCF_052110815.1. Classification (NCBI taxonomy): domain Eukaryota; kingdom Metazoa; phylum Chordata; order Crocodylia; family Crocodylidae; genus Crocodylus; species Crocodylus siamensis. Next base: position 60,451,591 of record NC_143404.1, on the reverse strand, counting down.
CTGGAATGGAAAAACTTGTGGTGTTTCTCTGGTAATCTGGATGTATAATCAAGGGAGTGGCTTTTATAAAGAAACTGGCTCCTGAGTCTGCCTAAGGGAGTGTCAACCCACAACACAAAGTAACTGCTCAATCTTGCAAGCAGCTAGGGATAGGTTTGCTTCCAAGTGACAAAATTAGGTGTCACTAACACAACTTAAGTCTTACTCACTCCTGCAGCCTTACAGCTGAGGGCAAGCAAAACTTGGGGGCATCTGAACCCCAAGCCTCCGGGCTTGGGCCTGCAAGTAGGATGTCCACCAAGGGCTTTGGAAACAGCTGAAGCCCCAGATGGGGATGGAGGATGTTTGCTGGTAGTAAGGCTCTTGTGGTTCTGAACTGACTCACAGATTTGAAACTTGTTTTGGCTAATTGGGCTTGGAATACTGAAAACTTTAAAATAAATAAACTTATGCTGTATTTAAAAGGGGAGGGGGTCAGCAGCAGCATGCCTTGCTGTAGCTCATGTATTATTGCCCAGAGCTTGGATAGCTGCTTTTGGTGCATAGCTTGTAGGCCAAAACATGAATTTGTGCAAGAAGGGATGAGCTGTACTTGACTGCAGATTCCTGGTGAAGTTTGCATGGCCAACAGTTTTAAATAAGTAAAAAATCTTTGTATACAGTTTTCCAGAAAGTTAGATATGCATATGCCTCAAAACTGCATACCAGTGAGGAACACAGTCTGCAGAGAAATCTCATTATGGCTTCTGGGGTTTCTTAGCCTTGCTTTCTGGAAGTGCCCTTCTCTTCTCCCCTGCCCCCAGCCTCCCCCAGGTATTAGTGTGTACCTGTAGTTGATAGAGTTTACTGATTCAATTAAGTACTAAATTTACATGCTTGTGGAACTGGTGTGGGAGGGTGATAAGAGGACTTCATGGGGGGAGGGGGGGGTTGGGTTTTTTTAATTATTATTTTTTGTACTCGGCCAAAAATAAAGCACAGTAACTACAGTTAGTATGCAAGTCTGTTACACACAGCTTTGAAAGAGTGGGAGGAGAGAAGGGGCAGAAAACACTGAATAGCTTCAATAATTTTAATTTTGGGGAATTAATAACCTGTTGGTACAGAAATTATTCCATGTTCTGATGCAAGATGGTGGTATCAGGTGATAGAAAATTTTAACAGCTCATCTCAGTCATTTTCATACAAGGCTTTTGTGAATTTGGAATATCAGGGCCTGCCATGTTTCCCTGGAGAAATAATTAAGGTGTCTCTCTCTTAAGGGGGGGCATGCCTAACGTTGTATGTGTTTTGTTTTGTTTTTCCTTCAAGTTGCTGGTGTTATTACTGCTGACTTTCTATCAGGCTTGGTGCACTGGGGAGCAGATACCTGGGGATCTGTGGAGCTTCCTATAGTTGGAAAGGTTTGAGGCTATATTTTTCCTTAAATTAGAAGCTTTTAAAATTCATTTAAGAAAACTTCCATGTTTTGATGGGAGGACAGATGCAAAATAGGTGTTTATAATAGCAATCTGTTGATTTTGTCATAACGCTAAAGTTTGGCAAAGGTAAAGGGATAAGTGGACGAAATGCTTGGCATGCTGCTGTTGACAGCTTGCCCTTAATTCTTAGGTAGGCAGTATCGTAGAAAATTAGGGTTGGAAGGGACGGTCATCTAGTCCAACCCCCCTGCTCAAAGCAGGACCATCTCCAACTAGGTCATTCTAGCCAGGGCTCTGGGCTAGGCTGTTTAAAAAACAAAAAAAAAACAAAAAACAAACAAACAAACAAAAAAACAACCCCAAGGGTTGGGGATTTCACCACCTCTCTAGGTAGCCTGTTCCAGTACTTCATCACCCTACTAGTGAGCTTTTCCTAATAGTTTCATAGTTTCTAGGGTCGGAAGGGACCTGAGCAGATCATCTAGTCCGACCCCCTGCCATGGCAGGAAAGAATACTGGGGTCAAATGACCCCAGCAAGATGTTCATCTAACCTCCTCTTAAAGACCCCCAGGGTAGGAGCCTGTACCACTTCTCTTGGAAGCTGGTTCCAGACCCTAGCTGCCCTGACTGAAATAGCGCCTCCTGGTATCTAACCTAAACCTACCCTCTGCCAGCTTGTGACCGTTATTCCTGGTCACTCCTCGTTATTCCTGGTCACTCCTGGCGGTCCTCGGGGAAACAGTGACTCCCCCAATGCCTGCTGATCCCCCCCTGACTAGTTTATAACAGGCCACAAGATCCCCCCTCAGCCTTCTCTTTTGGAGGCTGAACAGGCAGTTCAATATCCAACCTAAATTTCCCTTGCTGCAACTGGAGACCATTGCTCCTTATGTCACTTCCCACCACTGAAAAGAGTCCAGCTCCATCTTTTTTGAAACTGCCCTTCAGGTAGTTTAAAGGCTGCTATCAAATCCCCCCTCAGTCTCTTCTTCTGCACACTAAACCCAGTTCCCTCAGCCTTGCCGCCTTAGTCATGTGCCCCAACCCCTGAACTATTTTCATTGTCCTCCAGTGGACTCTCTCCAACCTGTCCACATCCTTTCTGTAGTGGGGGGGCCCAAAACTAGATGCAGTACTCCAGATGTGGCTTCACCAGTGCTGAATAGAGGGGAATGATCACTTTCCCTTAATCTGCTAGCATCATTCCTACCAGTGCAGCCTAGTATGCCGTTAGCAACAAGGGCACACTTGACTTATATTCAGCTTGTCCACCGTAACCCCCATGCCCTTTCTACAGAGTTGCTGCTTAGCCGGTTGGTCCCCTGCCTGTAGCGGTGCATGGGATGCTTTCATCCTAAGTGCAGAACTTTGCACATGTCCTTGTTGAACCTCATGAGATCTTTTGGCCCAATCCTCCAATTTGTCTAGGCCACTTTGAATCCTAGCCCTATCCTCCAGTGTATCCTATTGCTTTCTGTATGTACATTAGGTAGTACGTAAGGTCCTCTAATATAGATATTATTTTGCTTCCTTCTTTTTTTGTGGGTGATGACATTTGCTCTGTTCTTTCAGGCTTTCATCAGACCCTTTAGAGAACATCACATTGACCCCACAGCAATTACGAGGCATGACTTCATAGAGACTAATGGAGACAACTGTATGATGACACTAGTCCCATTGGCAAACATGGCCTACAAATTTGTTTCTCTTTCCCCAGGTAAGTCTCTAACTGGTTTAGACTTTTTACTGGCAGATAAAGTTTGTCCTTGAGAGATGGAAGCATTTAACATGCAATAAAGCTGATAAAAAGTAAAAACTAAAAAAAAAAAAAAAAGAAGAACTTTTGAGCGAAAAAGGGAAAGTCTTTGTGGTCTGAAGTGGGCAAATACCATTTCTACCCCCCCCCCCCCCAAATTGCCCAGAGGACTCTGTTGGATCATTCCTCTAAAGCTTAGTAAAGAAACTCAGTAAGAACACTAGCTTTGTAAACTTAGTAAGAATGCTAGCTTTGCTGTAAAATTTGCGTAAGTAAGTTGCTTGCATCTCACGCTTTACCAAAAGAATAGACCTGCCAAAATATGGTTAATTGACTAGTGGCAGTCAAATTGTAGAAAGAATTGTCAACAGGTCCAAATAATGCATAGAAGGCACAATTTTTTCCATTAAGAAATGTGTAAAAAATAATATTTCTGCGAAGAAATCTACAGAAAAAGTAGGGTGTAATTTTTTTGGTAAAATTGCTATAATCTGTGACCAGTCAAAAAAAAAAGGCAGCTATTTGACTGGTCAACTGACTAGTTTGCCAACCCTGCAAAAAAATGTTTAAATCTAGGGCATTAATGAAGACCTTTTTAAATATAGCTTAAAATCAATTTTACTCTTACAGAGATGTTTAAATTGCAAAGACTATGAATACAGCCTCAAATGCTTGTGCTTAATTGTGCAATAGCTAGTAAATAAAGAGCTTAAGTTACTATTATGCATTGAGTTCAATTTTGGATGATTGTGGCACACCAGTTTTTGTTTTTGTTTTTTCCTTGCCCTGTCGCCTTGTAAAATTTGAGAATGCCTCACAGAATGAATTGTTCATGGCTCAGTGACTCTGGTGTCTGTATCTTACTGCTGAAGCAACATGGCCATGTATTTTGTTAATACCCAAGGTGTCAGCCATTGCTAGGATGTCAGAATTGATGTTGATGGGCATGATAGGTGCATTACTAGTTCCTATTGGGATTTAGGGGCGGGGATCTAAATCCACAATTAAATTGACAAGCATATTTAAATTCTGTTTTGCAGAAGCACTGTACCAGTCCTGCCCTTGGGAGTGTTATATCTTTGCCCTGGTCATCTTTATAACCTTAACTAACCAGATTCACAAATGGTCTCACACCTACTTTGGTCTGCCTTGCTGGGTCATCTTTCTGCAAGACTGGCATGTCATACTGCCACGGAAACACCACCGAATCCACCATGTGTCTCCCCATGAGACTTATTTCTGTATTACCACTGGTAAGTTGAACTTTGTTTCTTTGAGCAAGCTTCTTGCAATAAACCATAAGTGACAGTTTTTATAAGTGGTTCCTACATGTAGAGCAATACATATAGAAACCACCTATGAACTGCCACTCTTTTATGGTTCATTGCAAGAAGCTTGCTCAAATTTAGAGGTATCTAGGTATTTAGATAGCTAGACCAGTCTCTTTAGCTTGCCCAAATATTTCAGGCATGGCTTTACTGTTTGAGCCTTCTCCTTTTTCAATTGCATTGAAATTGGATGTTGCCTAACATCCAGTGCACATGGCTTCATAAGGAAAGCACTAAATGAGGAGCAAGTATGAAGAAGAATAAATATTGCTCTCTTCTTTCACCACATGCTCTTATTCCACAGAGAGCATCACGCTTCATTCACTAAATGCAGTGTGGCATACGGAGGCTTTGGGGTGCCTAATTGCTTCATAGCCCGTTCCTGCATTAGACTAGTCTGTTCCTCTTGAAGGCTTAGGACTGGAGATATGGGAGCTATAAGCTTTGGAATTCTTAAATCCAAGGTGGTAATGGCACACATGATCTGCTTTATAAACAAGCCTGCTTTTTAGCTTTGTGGGTCTTTAATAGCCTTCTGTAACAACTGTTAGTCAGTATTTGACTACTTGAAGGTTCAATGACTTGTTTCACAATTAAAGTGAATAACATCCACGGGAGGGCACAAAAAAAATTGCAATACGTAGTTAAATTGTATTAGTAGATGCTGATTTTTCCTTTTTCCTTTTGTAATAATTAGGCTGGCTGAACTATCCGTTGGAAAAGATTGGCTTTTGGAGATGCTTGGAGAACATTATCCAAGGAGTCACTGGAGAAAAGCCTAGAGCAGATGACATGCACTGGGCTCAGAAAATGAAATGACACTCTTGCCAGCCTTCTGCAGTTCTCATCTTTGTTGCCAATTTTTTTAGGAAAAAAAAAAAAAGCCATCAGCCAAATTCAAGACTTGCAAAGAAATAACACTCTAAAGCACAAACTAAAAAGTGCTAACAAAGACCGCAATTAAAAAAAACAACACAAACTCATCCTTAAAACGATACTTGAAAAGCAAATGGTTATTTGTCCTGAGCACCTTTTTTTTATTTTAGCCATGTCTGCTGATTTATCTTAGAAAATATTTCGTCATTGAGTCTCATAAAAGCCATCAGGCAAGCCAGAGAAGAAGACTATGTGCTGTCACTTGCAGTTTAATATCGGTGGCTCAATAAACGTGTTGTATCAACATTGTTTAACATGTCCGAAGTAGCTTGTTGCCTAAGACCTATCCAGGGAATAGCGAAGGTACCTTGTTGCTGTGTTCTAGGTGGTTCCATCCAATATGCTGCATGAAAACAGTGTGGTGGAGTACTGGAAGTCTATAAAAACAAACAAAACTGTTTTGATGCGTTTAGTGGTTGGTAAATCTAGCATTTCCATCTTCACAATCATGTTCAATTGTATTGATGTGGTGTGGAACAGACTCTTTGAGAAGCCCATTTTGCCCGTGGGCAAAGGATCCTTAAGTGTCTTCAGTTTTCCTTTTAAAAATAAAATTGTTCTAACTTTTTATGTGGAATTAAGCAAACCATTCTGTATAAGCCTTCAACATAAAATAGATCTCTGAGGAGAGGGAGGGCATGCTATTTGTATAAACACACAAGCTTGCATTAGTTCATTTGGACTGCTCATTTGATAGCCTTTCCACCAAGTGTTTCCTGCCCAGTAATCAATGGTTAAAATAGATCTAGCAATGGGTACATCTGCAAATAGCTGTATTCAAGAGCTAAAGATATCAAATTTAATATTTCCCTTCTAGAGATAATGGGTGGGGGGGGGTTGTTCTTGTTTTCTTTTTTTTTTCCCTAGGTGCTTGCTTGTTTGTGTAAATAATATAAAGCCTTAATCTCTTTTGGTGTAATATGGAATAATATTTTAACGTGATATTTTGAATGTGTGTGTGTATATATATATTTATAACAAAGGAATTGGATAATACTAATCATGTTTGTTAAGACCTGTTGCCATTCTTTATTCATAGTATCCTCAACATATTTAGCATGAAGAATGTTACCTTCTGCAAGGTTAGTGATTTGACCACTTATCCAGTAATCTGAAATGACAAAGTCTTGCACTTCATTATTTTTGTTTAGTATGCAGTCATTAAATACATGAACATAAGGGTAGGCTGTATTGCAAAAGGAACATTCGTTTCTACCACTATCTAGAAATGCCTTCAGTATTGATCTTGTAATAGGCTTCCTGAGAGTGATTTCAGCAGGGGCACAGGGATTCACAAGTGAAATGTACCCTTACTCATAAAACAACAATTTACTGACACCAAGCAGCTGCATCACTCAGCCTGTATTTAACTACACTGTGCTATACTTCTAAGTGCATTGGAAGGAAATAAACACCTGCCTCTAAATGAGAAGGTACTTCTTCCTAAGCCAAGCATAAAGGTCATATTTGTGTCTTTTTTTTTTTTTTTTGAGCTGAGGATTCTAGTCACCACTGAGTCTTTCATAGACATCAGGGCAGGAAGGGACCTCGGGGGATTGAGTCCAGCCCCCTGCCCAAAGGGCAGGAAGTCAGCTGGGGTCATAGGATCCCAGCAAGATAAGCATCCAATTTACTCTTGAAGGTGTTCAGTGTAGGTGCTTGAACCACCTCTGCTGGCAGACTGTTCCAGACCTTGGGGGCTCGGACAGTAAAGAAATTCTTCCTTATGTCCAGCCTGAAACGGTCTTGCAGGAGAGGTTAATTTTAAAACACGGACAAAAAAAAAAGTTTGATCCGTGTTTTTTTCAAAATGTTCTTGTGTTGACAGCTTCCATTGGCACTGTTGCTTGACATAAGGAATTTGAGGGCCTGTATTCTAACCTACATGAAAATTTCTGCTTCTCTAAAATGATTTGCCTTCTTCAAACGGTATTTAGCCACTGTAACGGTATCTGCCTTCCCTACAAGTCTGGCATAGAAAGGGCAGAGATGAGGACAGGATGACTTATTGGAGTATAGCTTTGGCACTTCAGAGATGCTGAGCAGTTCTGTAGTCACTAGTGCACCAAACAAGACTGCTTATAACTTGGGCTATCTTAAGACTCGCCACCAGACCTGAAGGCCTTTAGTTCTGTCAAGAACCATGATGGATTAAAGAGACATAAAGCTACGGAACTGTTTGCACTTAAGAGGCTCAGAACAAGGTCTTGGTTTGCTGTTGCATTTGAAGCTTGACTTTGTGTAAATGCTACTCTTCTAAAGTTCTGTTTGGAAATTATACAAGCCAATGACCTTTTTAGGTGCCCCTCAATTACTACAGTAAAGATGCCTTAATGACACATCTTTAGGACTACCTGGAGGGCTTGGATGCGTCTAAGTCAGCAAGCCTGGATGACCTTCATCTGTGGGTGCTGAGGGAATTGGCTGATGTCATTGTGGAGCCATTGGCATGGCTGTTTGAGGACTCCTGGTGCTCAGGCCAAGTCTCTGAGGACTGGAAAAGGGCCAATGTGGTCCCTATTTTCAGGAAGGGGAGGAAGGAAGAGCCTGGCAACTACAGACCAGTCAGCCTCACTTCTGTCCTGGGGGAGGTCTTTAAAAAAATTATCAAGGGCCACATTTGTGAGAGCCCTGCAGGGGAAGTGATGTTGAGGGGTAACTGGCATGGGTTCGTGCAAGGCCAATCCTGCCTGACTAGCCCTGGTCTGTTTCTGTGACCCAGTAACAAAGAGCTTAGATGGGAAGGAGGAAGTCGATGTCATCTTCTTGGACTTCCAGAAAGCCTTCAACAGTGTCCCAGCCAATTCTGCAAGCTGAGGGACTGCGGCATTGAGAAATGCACAGTCACACGGGTGGCAAACTGGCTCCAAGGGCACACCCGGAGGGTGGTGGTGGATGGGTAGATGTCGGCCTGGGAGGGTATAGGCAATGGAGTCCCCCAGGGCTCGGTCCTTGGGCTGGTGCTGTTCAACATCTTCATTAGCGACCTGGATAAGGGTGTGGAGAGCACTGTGTTCAAGTTTGCTGATGACACCAAGCTTTGGGGTAAAGCGAATACACCGGCAGGCAGGGACCGCATCCAGGCAGACCTGGATAGGTTGGAGAAGTGGGTGGATCTGAACAGGATGTGGTTCAACAAGGACAAGTGCAGGGTGCTGCACCTGGGGAGAGGGAACCAGCATTATGGGTATAGGTTAGGGGCTGCCCCTCTCAGCAGCCCAGAGGCAGAGAGGAATCTTGGAGTCAGGATTGACTCCGGGATGGATATGAGTCACCAATGTGACGAAGCAATAGGCAGAGCCAACCGCACCCTGTCCTGCATCAACAGGGGCATCACTAACAGGTCCAGAGAGGTCTTGCTCCCCCTCTATGCAGTGCTGGTCAGGCTGCAGCTGGAGTACCGTGTCCAGTTCTGGGCGCCGCACTTCAAGAGGGACGTGGAGAACCTGGAGAGGGTCCAGAGGAGGCCACTCATATGGTTGAGGGGCTCCGTGGCCAGCCCGATGAAGAGAGGCCGAGGGACCTGAATCTCTTTAGTCTCCACAAGAGGAGACTGAGGGGAGATCTTGTGGCTGCCTACAACTTTATCAGGGGCCACCAGCAGGGACTGGGGGGGGGGGGGGAGGAGTCTGTTCACCAGGGCCCCCTTGGAGTCACCAGGAACAATGGCCACACACTGAGGGAGGACAGGTTTAGGTTAGATATTAGGAAGAACTACTTCACTGTAAGGGTGGCCCGGGCCTGGAATAGGCTCCCCAGAGAGGTGGTGCTCTCACCTTCCCTGGAAATCTTCAAGAGGAGACTGGATGGGCACCTGGCTGGGGTCCTATGACCCCTCCCACCCCCAGTGCTCCTTCCTGCCCATGGCAGGGGGTCGGACTAGATGATCTGTCTAGGTCCCTTCTGACTCATTGATTCTATGAAACAAAGTCTGTTTTAAAATGCTGATATTGCAAACTTTGGATCTAAATTGCCCAAGACAGGTGTGTCTTCTCTTCAGCAATTTACACATTTGTGGCATTGGTGTTTAGACTTCTGGCTTCAATTTTTATTGATGCATTTTATTGTGAGAACTGGTGGCACTGCCTTTCAGGAAATCTGTGTTCAGTTTGAAAACTACTGAAACTGGAATGACTTCTTCTGGAACAGAAGCTGTTGTGTTATAGGTAAAACATACCCCTGCTTCCCCACTTTAGCCTTGCTGGCTAGAATTTAGGAGGCTTTTGCTGCCTGCTTAGTACTTCACCTCCTTGCCCCCACCATACTTAAGGTGCCATCTTTCCTGGAGAGGTCAGCACTTGATGCCTCTGTATCTCCTCCCTCTACCTCTTGCCAGGGGGTTTCTAAAAACTCCCATCCTGCAAGGCAAGCATGTTTATTTTGGATGTGGATACAGGGTCAGAGAAATCAATAGGGAGAGGACTGCTTCCTCCTTTAACTGCAAAGAGCCAAGTGTCAACACTGTGGCAGAAAGGGATCTTGGAGTTATTGTTGACTCCAGGGTGAACATGAGCCGCCAATGCGAGGAAGCGATCCGTAAGGCTAGTTGCACCTTGAGCATCTACAGATGTATCACAAGCAGGTCCAGGGAGGTGATCCTTCCCTTCTATGCGGCACTGGTCAGGCCACAGTTGGAGTACTGCATCCAGTTCTGGGTGCTGCACTTCAAGAGCAATGTGGCTAGCATGGAGAGGGTCCAGAGGAGGGCCACTACACATGGTCAGGGGAGCAGTGGGGCAGGCCCTACGAAGAGAGACTAAAGGGCCTGAATCTATTCAGCCTCCACAAGAGAAGGCTGAGGGGGGATCTGGTGGCTGTTTACAAACTCACCAGGGGGACCGGTGGGAATGGGGTGAGGCTGTGTTCTCCTGGGCACCACCAAGGGTTACTAGGAATAATGGCCACAAATTGTTGGAGAGAAGGTTCAAGCTGGACATCAGGAGACATTACTTTACAGTTAGGGCTGCCAGGCTCTGGAATGGACTCCCAAGGGAGACGGCACTCTTCTACCTTGGGGGTCTTCACTAGGACGCTGGACAGATATTTGGCTGGGGTGATATGACCCCAGCACCCATTCCTGCCTGGGGCAGGGGGTCGGACTTGATGATTTGTTTAGGTCCCTTCCAACCTTAAGCACTATGATACTATGAAGCCCAGAATGATGCTTCATAGAATAAAGCTGCTCCAACTAAATGCTCTGCAGAACTAACTTGTCAGTTTTTCTTCTCTGAGTTAGCTGTGTCTTGTGGCCTCAATAAGGATACTGATATATTGGAAAAAAATCCAGTGGAGTAGCAAAAATGATCAGGGGCCTGGGTGACAAGACTTATGACGAAAGGCTGAAAGAACTAGGGATATTTAGTCTGGAGAAAAGAAGAACAGAGGATATTTGATAATAGTCTTCAAATACTTTAAGGGTGATTATGGAGGCTGGAGAGAGGCTTTTTTTCTGGCTGTAGCAGACCGGGCCAGGAGCAATGAACTCAATATGCATAGGGGGAAATTTAGGTTGGAGATTAGGAGGAACTTTCTGGCTGAGGGTGGTCAGGCAGGGGAGCAGGCTACTACCCATTGTCCAGGGATAGAGTGGAATCTGTATCCCCCAGACATTTTCAAGAGCAGATTGGGCAGATGCTTGGCTTGGCTGAGTTGGTTTAGTCAGGGATGTTCCTGTCTTGAGCAGGGGGCTGGACTGGACTGCATGAGGTCCCTTGCAGCCCTGCTTGCCTGTGATCCTAAGGCATATGAAACTTCAAATGCAGCACATCATCCTCTTCGTTTTATTGATGTCAGTATGTTGAATCCAGTGCTATCTGTCTAGAATATTAAGTGTGGTTTGAGCAAGGTCAGAACCGGGTGGATGCAGTAATTAACCAAGAGAGTACCTTATGCCATTATAATAAAATGGTGTGGGTGCATTTGGATTTGCTATAGCTAGATTATAGCACTTAGAGCAAACCAGTGTGATGAAATATAGCCTTGGAGACGGCGTTGACTGAAGCTGCAAGATGCCAGTAATGCTTCTTTAGCTTTAGGGCAGAAATACTTCGTGGTTATGACAGATGAAAGTCTTGCAGCCAGTCAGATTGTCAGTCAACAGCTGGTTTTGTTTATTTGTTTTCCCTTCTTCACTGATGCATTTGAATGTTCGTTCAGTTAAAGATTAATTCTTCCATGAAAACTTGAGACCTAATATGCCTATGGGTCATCCAATGTCTGGGCTACTACAGGACTGAAGCAGACCCTTTTTTGTCTTTCACCTGGGTTGGATAATAGTTTAGGAGACCTGGTTGCTCATTCTAATGATTAAATGATGGTCAAACCCACTCATGTTGTTCAGTCTAAGTGAGAAGAAAGCCTTTGACACCTATTTACCTAGGCTCTGTGCTGGGCTTGGTTGCTTGCTTCAGAGTTAGATGACACTGATATATTGGAAAAAATCCAATTGCTTCAGAGTTAGATGACACTGGACTGAGCATTGTTTTTATGAACAAGTCTTGGTTTTATCACAATCAATTTTGCATCCATGTGCTGGTTTTGCTGCTTTCTAATTGTAAGTCCTCTATTACTAGAAGGGGCTGAGGAAAATATTTGGAACTGGATCCATATGAAGTTTGGCTAAAGAGTGAGCAATTTCAGTTTATAAGTGGCAATGTGAGCCATCTTAGCTAGAAATCTACCTGGATATGACTTGCAGATTGTGTTTAGGTTCAGTCATTATAAAGTAAACAAGCAAACAATCAAAAAAAACCCTCCCCTTTTTGGATTTGACATGGAATTGGGACCCTGGGAGACTTGGTACCAGGCTGAGGCGCTGATACAAGTTAGAATATGTTAGGATTTATTCTGCATTTTTACCAGTCATTTTTGCTATTTGAAATTCTCATTCAGAAGCAGTTTTTGCCTCTTTAACATCAAGTTTACTACTAGCATTTGAGACAGCAACAGCAGCAAAAGCCTAATGCTGATTTTATTGAACCGCTGAAATATAGGGGCATCTCCTGCGGGAATTATCAGAGCTCCTTTGAAGCCATGGCAGCTTTATCCTTGATGAAAATGTACCAACAGGTATATTTCAAGGACTGACGGGCTCCAGTAATTTTAACTGGGTTTCGAAATAAAGCAATAGTAACTTGGCCTTCAGCTGGAAGCAAAATTTCAGCTTATCAAGTGAGTTGGTGTTCATAGAGCCAATGCAGCATCCTGTACTGAAGGAAACAATTCAATTTGCTGCATCAGGTTTGACAGGCCCAGGAATTAATTCTTTGTCTTTCCACCTAAGTTGCAGTATACTTGCAGAACAGCAAGCGTTCGATCAATAAGCAATGACTGGAGTGGCCTTAGAACACTTCCAAGCTGGGTGGGTATAATCTTGACCCAAGTGTCCTATTGATGTGTTGTTTTTCCTCCTTTCTTTATTACATCTGCTACCATGCCTTAAAATGGAAGCTTTCTGGGGCAGGATCTGCTTATCTGTGTCTTTGTGCACCATTGGGATTAAAATAATTTTAAATGTGGTCTGCTAGTATCACTTGGAATAAAAATAGAGGCAAAAATTGATAGGGTAGTGGACTGAATTGTTCCATGTTGTATAAAGCAGGAAGTTCCAATGAATCCTGAGCTGAAAATATAATGGAAAGTGATTTTAGAAGTAAATATATAAAGAGTATTACAAAGTACAGGGTGCATGTCTATGAATATTTCAAAAGCCTTACAAGAGCTAATGCTGTCCTTGTTCTGAACTTAAGTCTTTGGAGTTTGCCAATTATTCTTATTAATTTCATTTGAGTGTTATAGGATGTTAGAAAGCATCTTGGAGATTCAGAATTCCCTGGGGTTAGATATTTCAGAAGAAATTATTTGATCTAAAACAGCTGCCTGAAATGCAATGTAAATAGGAAGTGAGAGCTTCCTGATAACTAAATAGAACTGAAAAACCAAAGACAGCGTCTCTGATTTAATACAAAGAAAATAGGTTCATAGATTTCATAGACATTAGGGCTGGAAGGGACCTCAGAAGATCATTGAGTCCAGCCCCCCGCCCAAAGGGCAGGAAGTCAGCTGGGGACATAGGATCCCAGCAAGATAAGCATCCAATTTACTCTTGAAGGTGTTCAATGTAGGTGCTTGGACCACCTCTGCTGGCAGGCTGTTCCAGACCTTGGGGGCTCGGACAGTAAAGATATTCATCCTTATGTCCAGCCTGAAATGGTCTCGCAGGCATTTATAACCGTTCGACCTCGTCATCCCATGGGGCACTGTGGTAAACAAATGTTCCCCCAGATCCTGGTGGTCACCCCTGATAAACTTATAGGTGGCCATCAGATCACCCCTGAGCCTGCGCTTTTCCAGGCTAAAGAGCCCCATGGCTCTCAGCCTGTCGTCATAAGGTCTGTTTTCCTGACCTCTGATCATGCGCGTGGCTCGTCTCTGGACTCTCTCTCAAGCTTCTCCATGTCCACAGGTGGCAGAGATGGTAACATCTTCAGCAGTTTGAATTTGATTGGCCTAACAGGAGTTTAGTTAAAACAATGTTTTTAGCTTGCCAATTCAACAGTGAACGCACATATCCATGCACCCCTCCTGGCCTTTAAGTTAGTGTGGAATATCAGTTGTTTTATTTTTGTAAGGAACTGGCTAAAGTGTATCAAACACTGCCCTCTCCTGCCTGAAATCAGAAGTGCTTCATTATTGGTTTACATGCTAGAGAGAGACAGTTAGCTATCAACGGTAGTCTCAAGTTAGGCAGAAGGCAGGGTAGATTTGTACCTTATAGGCTAACTATATGAGAAATATAGCATGAGCTTTTGTGAGCCTGGCCTCACAGCATCAGATACTGTAAACTCAGGGTCGTGAAAGCTTATACTATTACATCTCTGATTTAGTCTATAAAGTGCAAATAGATCCTGACTCTGAAATGCTAGGTCTTTGTTGCAGCTTCTTGGATGCTGTGACGTTGCAAGTGGGTGATGTGCAGTGCAGTGCAGTGGCAGCAACAAAACCTGAGGCATCTGGATATATTTATTTACATTTCTGTCTTAACGATGGTAATGATAATTAAGCTTCTCACCACTGCTATGAGAAGGGGCGGGGGGCGTGCATTCACAAATGAACCTGCAGGGCCTCAGATGTTAAGAGACTTACAGAAAGTGATTCACGGAGTGCGTCTACACATGCCCCTATGGCACTATTGTTACTGCACCGTCATTTAGTACTTCCTAAAGAAATACTAAGTGACGGCTTAGTAACAGCCATTACTGTATTGCGCTGGTGGCACACGGTTATTTTTAGCCGCTATATTGCTATAGCAACGCATTATAGCGAGGGAGCACATCACTACGGCAACATAGCTGCAGCGTCACAGTTTGTGCCCGGCGATGCTACGTCACCGTAGTGCATTGCTACGGGACATAGCGTCTCATGTAGATGTGCTCACTGAGACCAGGAGGGTTAGGAACAGAACCCGGGAGTGCAGTAACTTGTATCGGTCTCTAAATTGCATTGCTGACGTGGGCCTTTTTTGTACAAGAAAATACACAGGCTCAATACAACTTATTTTAAGAAATTAGACCATGGTGAAGCAACTTAAGAATTTAAGCCTGTTTTAGTTTTTGCTTATACTGTAGTGTTTTAGCTTGCATATCACTGTCCTCCACTGCCTAAAATTTACTATGTTCACAGGTGTTAATGGCACTTTGGGGAGGGGGGAAAGAATCAAAGAATGATGCCGAACAGTGAATCCAGGCTACATGTTAAATGGACTTCAGCTGTGGAAATTCTGATTTTGATTAAAATCCTGGATTCATGCAGCCTAACTCTTACATTCACATATGCCAGTATGCATAGAATTTGTGACTACCATCCCCAAGAATAGAGTGAATTGGATATTAAAATAATTCAGATGATCAGTCATGTCAGTAAGGGGGAGAGATTGTTCTGGCAGCTATATAGTCTGTTCTTAACACTTTTCACTGACTCTTACTTACAGTTGTGGTTTTAGTGATGGTATGATTGCACTATGCACTTTATTGGATGTGGGGAGAAAGGAAAGGTTTGCTTTCATCTGAACTTGGTTTACTGGAAAAGTCTTGTAAGTTAGAGACAGTTTTTTGCATTCAAATCTCCTGGTAACTAAAAGCAACATCTTCCATTGTATGTGGCTTCCTTGTGCTAAAGGGTGTGTAGTCAAGGTGCAAAAATGGCTGAACTCGTCTAGAGAAGATGATTCTTATTGTTCGGCAATCACTTATCTGGCTGATCTGTACCATGTGTGTGTTTTTACCAGCATCCTTACTTTTACCAAAGGAAAGTATTTCAGGTCCTTCCTACCTTTGTACCAGAGGCGTAGTATCCAAGTTTAGGGGCTTCTAATGAAATGCTAGACTACTAAAGCATTTGAAGAAATAAATGATCATCCTGTCACACTGCAAGTAAAAGGAATAAGCTGGGGCCCAGGCTAATGCAGGGTGGTGGTTGCACAGGAGCTTCATGCTGTTATACATACATGGTGCATTCACTAGTGATGTTATTAGCTGGAACCTTGCAGTTTTAGAGCAGCTCCATTCAGGCCTCCTTCCCTCCCAACTTACCTTTTCAGCCTCCTGGGGAACATCTGTCCCCATCAGCTCCATTTCCCCCCTTGAATCTTTCAAGACTTTTTTCCCCCCTCAGTCTGGCCTGCCCAGCCCAGGCCAGCTTATTAGTCTCTCCTGGCATCTTCCCTCCTCATTTCATTGCCAGCAAGATACTGGGACAGGAAGATAAGTAGGACCCAGCAGCTCTACACAGGATAAGGAAGGCTGTTAAAGAGTGAAGAGGAAAAGCAGGGCCCTGAGGTCATCCAAGGCCTCTGCTGTGGTGTTGGGGGAGGTGAGAGAGATCCCAAGTGCACTTTTATGCTTAATACTGGAAGTAAGAAGATGGAGAACAGTTCTTCAGGCCCTGCCCAACCACTGCCACAGGATGAAAGCAGCTTCTCTAGAAGTGACAACTGCTGCCTCAGCATGAGTCTCAAGTGTAGCAAGGACTCCCATACCCCTGCTGACCCTTGGCTGGTTTCACTTTGTTGGGACTCTTGCAGCTAAGTATAAGTTGAAGTAGCCTTCAAGCTGCTTTCCACAGTGCAAGGCAAAGGACCATAAAGGGTGTGTCTACATGTTCATTAATGTGCTGTAGTTACTGTGCATTAAGTTTAGTACTTGTACAACCAAGTACTAATTTAATGCGCAGTAGCACCGGCACATGCCTTTTTAATGCCCCTACTGTGCAGTAGCCTAATAGTACTGAGCAGTGGCATATTAACACTGTTTCTGCTGTCACACACTACTGCACATTACTATTAGGCTACTGTGCATTTAACATTTTGTGTAGATGTGCCCAAAGAGCAGGAATAGGCACAGGCCAGTTCAGGTAAAGGCTTCAGACCCAGTTTACAGGACTCTCTGGCTTACAGCCTGTATGTTTTTACATCTGTCCCTTGCTGCTAAAGTGACCTTGGGCTCATGAAAATTCACACTGTACATGTCTGATTAAGTCAATCTATACAGTGCAACTCTATCCTGTCTTCTGCCTGACTTCAGATTAACTCCACTAACTACCTCTTTCCGAATCCTTCAGACATACTGGACCTGTGTGTTTCCTTCAGTGTGTGGGGGTCCCTCCTGGGAGACGCATCTCTGTACAGCAGAAGCGGAGCTCCCCGTGAGTGCATTTGAGTGCACAGCACATTTTACCAAAACCGTCCTCTGGCCATGGAGAAATATCAGCTGGAGAAGGCCAAGTACTGCAGCACTGCATAAGGAAGCAGAGTCTCTAATGGAAACTGCAACCTTAAGCAGGAGCTTCATGCTGTTATACATACATGGTGCATTCACTAGTGATGTTATTAGCTGTTCCCTCTCCATTCCCCTATGAATCAGCAATCACTGCCCTCCAGGACTGCTGTGCTTCCTCTCTCCCATGCTCCCCACAGGTACTGGCAGGGGGCAAAGGTCTCTCCATCCTCCAGAGAACTCTTATTTGAGCACTGATAGCAGCCCTGCTTCTGCAAGAAGCATCTGAGCCCAGTGTGATACTGAAACCGTTGCGTCTATCCGTCCCGCTCCCTGTCAGCAGCGAGTCTGCCCGCGTCTTCAGACAGAGTTTCACTGGTTGGCACCCACAGGCTCCCTCGACTCCTTCAGTGGGGAGTGGGCACTGGCCAGTGTGCTCTGTTCGGCGTCCACTTCCAATGCCCTAGTTATTAATGACCTTCCTCCTGTTCCTGTTTTCGCTCTTGTTGTCCCAAGACCTTAGTTGATGTGTCCCCAGTGGCCTCCTTCTCAAGGGAGACTTGTAGTGCCCCGTGATGGGCCCAGTCCCATGATCCTTTTTTTGGCACATCAAATAGGCCTGTCAGCAGCCAGCGTGATTCAGCACATCATGGTGGGCTGTGCTGCTGTACTTCCCCTGCTGCCTACAGGCACCCTCCCCGCAGCTGTGGCGCATGGAAACAGCTCCTGCAGCATGGCTCTGACCCCACATTCAGGTTGTTTTGCCCCTCTGTAGCTGGAGCACATCCCCCCACGGAGCGCTTTGCCACTGCCTCCGTCCAGCCCCTGCCTGCAGGAGTCGCTGCTGCCGCTCGGGTATCCTCTGCCAGCAGCCACCAGCCAAACGTGAAGGATGCCCAGTGTGGCCAGGTCCTTAAACATGAAATTATCATATTGGAAGCTCAAAATGATAGTGTTTGCTAGAAAACTGTCGTACACTGAAAAACTATGCAAACAAGTCTTCTTCTTTACCTTGTATTGCTCACTGTAAGTCACAAGTGAGCGAGAACTGGGTCCAAGTTGCCGCAAACTAAAGAAAGGCTTCAAGCAGTCATGAGAAAGCGCTGACAGCAAACCCAGGAGTTAGATAAGACTCCCTGAGAGTGACTTGGGTTTTGCATACACTGCATCAATTAGCAGCCCCAAAAACTATCCACGCTTTGAATGCTTCTACTATTATTGATCATCAGGGATCCTGGTTAAAAAAACAAAACCAAACCAATTTTCAAATTTAAAAAATGTAACCCAAAATCCACATTTTCCCGTGATTAAAATGAAATTCCTATCTATCTATCTAGGTGTTTCATTTTATATAAAGTAAAAAAAAGGAAAAAGAGAGAGTAAAAAAGGAAACGGAAAAGAGTAAAAACAGATAAAGCAAAAAGTCAAAAAAAGGAAAATAAAAAAATAAGGAAAAAAGAGGAGTTTTTTGTTTGTTTTTTTCAAAGTAGCATTTCATTTTAATCACGGAAAAATTTGGATTTGGGGTTCGTTTTTTAATCCGAAAATTGGGGATCCTTTGTATCACAAAACCAGGCTCCCCGTTGCTCACACAAGGGTTGCAATGATCGCGCACCTGACAAACCTAAGGACGCCGCTCCCTGGCCCGCCCGCACGACTTATTCCCCCTCCCCAGTCTCCGTGCAACATAAAGACGCCCCTCCCGGAACCAACTGCCCAGCCCCGCGGCTTCCTGCGCCCGCCCGCGGCGCATCCCGTCTCGTCCGGTCCGGCTGTAGTTCGCGCGTGGCGGTGACGCGGCGGAAGGGGCGGGCTCGGAGCGGTAGCGGCGCAAGATGGCGGCCACCACGGGCTCGGGTGAGCGGGGCCGGGTAGCCCGCCGGGGCCGGGGCCTGGGCTAGGGCTGGGGCTGGGGCCGGGGCGGGCGGGGCCGCGGGCTCGGGCCGCGCTCCCTGCCCCTGTCCTTGGCCCGGCCCGCGGGGCCCTGGCGGGGCAGCGCAGCCCGGGCCCGTGTCCCGCCCGTGCGGGGGGTGTGGGGCCTCAGTACCCGCCGGCTGGGCCCGGCCCACCTCTCCCGCCCGCTGCTGCGTCCCGCGGGCCCGGGCCCGCTCGCTGCCCTGGGCCGGCACTGCTGCGCCTGGAGCCGGCCCGCCCGAGGGCGTTGAGCTGGGGTTTGCCGGCTAGGGGTTTGTCCCCCCCCCCCATCCCGCTCCTTGCCTGGCTGGGCCCCGCCGGTGCCGGGGTCCTGGTGCCACTGAAGCCCCGGCGTGGTGTCAGCCAGCGATGGCCACGGGAGAGATTTGCCCCCTTGCCCAGTGCCGCCCGCCTCACATTTAAGCAGAGTAACAGATAGAATTGAAACGGACTCAAATTGGTTTCACTTTTGGGTGATAATTTCTGCCATGTCTGGGTTGCAGTTATGGCTTCGAGGATTTGTTTCGAGCGGTTCCCACTGAAATTTAAAATTAAGCAGGTCCTTCAAGGGGAATCCCTTGCCTTTACCAAGGAAACAAAGAGGATATTCATTTTTCTCTTGAGGCCGTAGCTATTTCCGTAGATGGTCTTCTAACAAGAGTGATTACTCAGAAGAGAGTTTGTTATACTCAGGATTTTAAAAAAGTGTGAGCAGTGCAGTAGCAGTTGTCACGAGGCCTGCGTTTTGCAGAGCTATATTTAAAAGTCTTCATAATCCCGATACCTCTGGTTTTTCTGCAGTTTGGTTTGTATTCTAGGGGACCCATGTTGAAATGCCCAGCACAGGATGTGAAATTGTGCCAGGGCCTTATCAGCTTCTTGTGTCACTCTAGCAGGCAGCCATATTTTCCCAATAATCTTTTGCAGCTTCTGACTTTCTTTTCCAGCCAAATGTAAATGGAAGAACAAGGCACGTGTCTTTCTTGTTAAGTCAGTGCAGCTCCATGAATTGGTTGTTTGGGTGTGGATGGAGAGGTCATGTAAGATTATTGAGACATTTTAAACCTCACGTTGATACAGGGCTTCCATAAGGTATTTCAACTGCAGCCCTGGTAGATGTGACTTGATCTGTCTCAACTTCCCATTGAGAGATGTTGTGAGAGTGTAGTTAAGTGCAGAGGATCAGCTGGGCAGCCCCTTTTGCGTCACGTCCCATCTTTTTCATACCATTCTAGAAGTTCTGCTGCTTTATTGGGTCTGCAGAATTGGAAGTGGGAAGTTTGTACTTCAGGTAAGGTACAGCTAGGGAAGAATAAATAGGTGTGGCAATATACATACTTATTAAGGCATTTGATGACAGATGTATTTAACCTGCTGCTGGTAGGGTTTTGTTTGTACCTTTCCTTTTGGCAAAAGCTCTGAAAATCAGCGTATAACTTTTCAACACAGGTACGTGAACACTGAGCCTTTGTAGGCAGCCCTGAATTTGGATTTGAAAAATCCAAGTGAGCAACTCCATTTAAATGCAACTGTGAGCTGGTCCTGCTGATAACTGATGTGGCTCTTTATTCTTGGTGATAGAGTCCACCCTGTGGCTACTGATTAGGTTATTAGACTGTCCTTTTCTGCTATAAGGAACAGGTATGTCCACTCCCTTTTAGTAATATTACAGCGGCACACCAGTGCAGTTTGTATTGTACTTTTTTGATGCTAAAAGTTTTGGATGTGGTGTTGTCTACTGGATACAAGGACAGGGGAAAGATCAATCCCTTGATATTTATTTATGGTCACCAATTCATGGTGGGCTTTGGGCAAGGAGTGTAATGATCTTACTTATTTATAAACAGGTTTTACAAATACTTGTTTTACAAAAACCTTTAAATGTGTGCATATTTGTTTGTAAAACATGTGGATCTGTTTGCTTCTCTTGAAAGTAGCTGAATTCCAAAGATGTATGTCCAGTCTCATTAAAAATGTCTAGATGTAGAATAAATGAAAAGGTAGCATGCGTTAGCCCTGTATTTCTATAAAAGGCTGCAGGGGTGATTTTGGAATTGAACAAGAAGGCCATACACCATCTAACAAATGGGTTGAAATGCTTAAAAATTAGAATAATAAAACACCTGGAAGGAAATTATAGGAGAGTCTAAAGGTATGACTTCTGGAAAGGAAAATTGTGTACTACTCTGGGAATTCTTAGAACATACAAATAAAGGAGAACCAGTTGACTTTAAGACTCTCAAAAGGCCATGACTGGGTTTCTTGAGGGGTGAAAGCTGTGTCTGTGCTATAGACCGCACGGTATAGGGATTCTTAAGCTAGCTTGGGTATTGGAAGTAGTATGGTTGTGGCAGCAGGTAGCTCTGCATGGGTTAATATTCCTGTTAAACAGCAAGGTACACTAGCCTGGCAGAGCTTCATGCTGCCATGTCAGCTAATGTACTTTGTTGCTCAGTGAGAAAATTAGCCTGTACAGAGCTCCAGGCTGCCCCAGCTATAGTTTCATGGATTCATAGATTGTTAGGGGCTGGAAGGGACCTTGTAGATCATCGGGTCCAGTCCCCCTGCACTAGGCAGGAAATGACAACTGGGGTCAAGTTTCCCCAGCAAGGTGACTGTCCAGTCTCCTTTTGAAGATTTCCAGGGTAGGTAGCTGGCTTGGGTATTGTCTTCAGTGCAGACGACCCTAAGACAGGTGTCAGCAACCTTATAGGGTTAATGGTCCAAGTTAGTGCAGCTCACCGCAAGTGAGGTGCTGCCCTACTTTCCAGTGCTGTGCTCCCAAACTATCAGCTGTGCTCTGAGCCCTCCAGCTGCTCCCTCTGCCACCGAATTGCCACCACTGTTCCCTGTCATAGTATTGCCATCAAAGGCCCTAAGTCAGTGATCAGCATCCAGTGAATTTTGATCCACCGGTAGATCTCGGAGCCTCTTGAAGTCAGTCTGAGCCTGGGATTGGGGGCTGAGTGCCCGCGTGCATGCACATGCGTGCCCCAGCCCAGCAGGTCAGTTCATGGTGGGGGTAAGTGGCAGGGGCTAGATCAAGGCCCCCACAGTGAGGGACAGTGCTGCAGAGGCAGGAGCAGGGGTAAGTTGAGTGGGGCCCCAGCCAGATGGGACTTGCCTGTTGGGGAGGCACGCCCCCAAATAATTTTTTCTCCCTCTGCCTCAATGTGCACCCCCCCTTTCCCTCCTCACAGACTTATCTGCTGGATGGGAGGGGGGAACGGGGTGGTGGTGGCAGATTGTAGATCTTGGGTTGCTTTTAAATGCGAAAGGCGATCTCCTACTTAAAGGTTGGAGACCACTGCCCTAAGTCACGTGCGGAAGGGCCTGATGATATTCTGGTTTAAGAACTGGCTGAGAGAGAAATATAGAGCAAAGTAGAATTAAATAGTAAATTTCTTCAATAAAAATCAAGCAGCTTGGTATCCATGAGATCCAATGCTGTGTACTACATTTCTTAATGTTTATACAGTTTCTGATTTGAAAAGTGGGGTGAGCAGCAAGATAATTGCTGATGACAGAACGTTGCTTTAGTCAGCTGAACAGAAGGGGACTGTGAAGAATTTCTAAGGGACTTAACTGGGCACCATGATAACGTATAGAGCTTTGTATTGCTTAATGCAAAGTAATGTGCCTGGAGAGACAAGTTTTAGAACCTTTGAAGGTATGAGTTAAGTTGTAAAATTATTTTTCTGACAATGAAAGAATTGGGCATCGTTATAGGTAACTTGGTTGAAACCTCTCAATATGCAGCTGTGATCAAGAAGAGCAAACAAGACATTAGAATGTATAGGGACTGGGTCAGAGAATAATGCTGAAAATATGTTGCCATTGCATAAATCAGTGATGCTGTTTCATTTGCAATGTTATGGTATGGGATTCCCATCTCAGAAGAGATGAACAAGTGGGGGTTGGAAAAAGGTGACCTAATTCAGGATATAACAAGGAGAGATCAAACAGGTTGGCCTGTTTTACCTTAAAACAGGAGAGGATATAAGAGGACATAAAATAATGAATGCTGTGGAGAAGGTAGATGGAAACTTCCTTCTGTCTCGACACAAGAAGGAGGGATACATTGAAGTAAATTAAAAGGAAAAGGACAACTGATACAGAACTGATAGAGACCAGGTAGGGTTTTTTTTTTCTTACACAAAAACCTGGACTTGCTGGCACAGGGTGTTACTTTTTAGCAAGATCTGAAAAAGGATTAACTGTAACCATGTGTATGTGTAGCAAAGAGTAGTTACAGTTAATAGTGACAAATTGTAGGTTTATTAATATTCCAGGGATGTAGCCAGTCTCTAATCTCCAAGGTTCAAGATGAAACCTTATGAATGGGCAGATTATCCCACAGCTGCTGACTGAGGTTTCTACACCTTCTTCTGAAACTCCCCGTGTTAGATGCAGAAAGAGACAGTTACTGTACTAGATGGACCTTGTCTCTGCTCAGTATTATGATTCTTGTTAATCAAGAAGACTAACTTCAGAATATCTAATAATACTTAAGTCAACAATAACCATGTTTTGGGCGTGGTTGGGAGAGGCAGTGTAAAGAGGAATGAGATGCTTCTCACATCAAACTTCCAGTTTTGATTTCTTTTACCCCCCAAATATTAGCTTGAGATGCTGTCCTTAGTAAAATAAATTCTAGTTGATGTTGTAGTTTCTGGTTTGTCTTGCAACTGAAAGATGAGTAGCAAAAATTATTCCCGCCCCCCCCCCCCCGGTCCTTCAAGTTTGGACTTCATAAATTTCATAGACATTAGGGCTGGAAGGGACCCCAGAGGATCATCAAGTCCAGCCCCCTGCCCCAGGGGCAGGAAGTCAGCAGGGATCATAGGATCCCAGCAAGATAAGCATCCAAAAGTCTCTTGAAGATGTTCGAAGTAGGTGCTTAAACCACCTCTGGTGGCAGTCTATTCCAAACCTTGGGGGCTCGGACAGTAAAGAAGTTCTTCCTTATGTCCAGCCCAGAATGGTCATCCCTTTCGGGATGTTCAACCTTGTCATCCCTTGGAGCACTCTGATGAACAGAGGTTCCCCCAGATCCTGGTGAGCACCCCAATAAATTTATAGGTGGCCATCAGATCACCCCTGAGCCTGCGCTTTTCCAGGCTAAAGAGCCCCATGGCTCTCAGCCTGTTGTCGTAAGGTCTGTTTTCCTGACCTGATCATGTGCGTGGCTCTCCTCTGCACTATCTCAAGCTTCTCCACATTCAGTTTTGGGCTCCACAATTAAAAAAGAACACAGTACTCCAGCTACAGCCTCACCAAGGCCGAGTACAATGGGAGAATGACATCCTGGGATTTGCTTGAGAAGCATCTGTGGATGCAAGCCAGTGTTTTGCTCACTTTACTAGCTGCAGCATCACATTAAAGGCTCATGTTCATCTTGTGGTCCATCATGACCCCCAAGTCCCTTTTGCCCGTAGCGCTAGTCAGTGTGGCACTGCCGGATGCTGTAAGGATGCTGTAGGTTTTTCTTCCCAAGGTGGAGAACCTTGCATTTTTCAGTGTTAAATACCATCAGGTTCTTGTCCGCCCATAGCCAAGGGGGCTGCTGTGCCCTTTTGCTGCCTTTCCTTCGAGATGGAATAGACTTAGCTTGTGCATCCAGGATTGTTCCTTTGAAGAGCAACCACTCATCCTGTGCTTCCCTCCCCTTTTGGGCTGTGGCCCTTTAGGGCCTCACTGACATGCCTCCTGAGTTGTTAGGGACTGGAAGGGACCTTACAGGTCATCGGGTCCACCCCCCTGCACTTGGGCAGGAAAGACTGCTGGGATCAGATGACCCCAGCAAGATGGAGGTTGGCAACACTTTGTTTGAGTTGAGACCCCTTTATGGTAATGTAGGTTTGCCTTGGCCATTTTACCATGGTTTCTTTATCAAGATTGTATTTTAATATCAAAACATGAATCAAGAGTGGAAATCTTTGAATTCAGGGGCATAATTATGGGGTCCGCATATGAACCATTAAGTTCTTATCTGCTGACAGTTTGTCATAACCAAAAGCCTCTTATTCAACATTTAATGTTTGGTCACTTTAAAGACTTGACAGAGTTTTGACAAAGAATGAAAATTTTAATGTATTTTGAGGTCAGACTTCAACACTTAAATTTAGCACTTTGAGTTGTGGTGTTGTAGACAAACTGTCGAGTTAAACAAGGTTCAAACCCACTGCTTCCTGCTAGAGTTGCACTGATACATTGGTCCAATATCACATTGGCACCGGATATAAAGAAAATTGACTGTACTGGAAACCAGCCTGATGTGGTTGATAGATGCTCCATGCCAAAGTTGAAATTGGCTTTGGTTCGGGTCAGCATCTGAAATTCTCTACATTATTCTGCTGAGAATAACATTAGAAAAAGGAGACTCTTTTATGTAAAGTTCCTAATTGCTGAAATAAGTTATCCATAAGCTCTCCTGCATATTCTGCATCACTTCCACCTTATGCCTTACAGTTTGAGATAAATTTATCAAACGACTTGACTTGTGACTTGATTCTTACCTGGAAAGAAAAGTTACGAATGTAACCTTTCAGAATTATGAAGATACAACACCTTGCGCACTTACTGCTTGATCCTGTGTATATTGCCATCAGTGGCAAAACTTAGCTTGACTCAGCTGGTACAGGATCTGCCCCTGAAGGTATGTTTGTCCACTTTGTTGCAGTGTGGTCTGTTAGTGCTGTTGAGGCAGGTGTCTGTTCCAGAATGGATCTATTTTTGAGAAGTTTCCGCTTCTGTAAACTTGCTTGCAGTGTTCATCAACTTGATGCACAAATTCTGATTTCTGATTTTGACTGAATGTGGTTGGTTATTTGTTCTATTTTTTTTTTATTTATGCCAACTTTATCTTCATCGTTTTATTTTAACGTTTTGTGCCAGGGTCTTGCAAATTGTTTTATGTTAAGTGTTTAAAGTGGTTTGATCACAAACACTGACTAGCAATATTCAATTTCAGTCTGCATCAGAACCAGACTTGGCTCTGTTTAATCCAGCATCGCTGTCAGTTAGCAATTGGAATGCTATCTTCACATCTATAAAGTCTACCACCTCTCCACCAGGAAGCTTAAATTCTTCCCCACTTGTCAGGGAGGTAAGGATTTCTTAGTGATATATTTTTTTTTTTATTAGACCAACTGCACAGTCGGGATAGAGTTAGATAAGCTTTTGAATGCAAGACGTTCTTCTTCAGATCATATCTTGCATTTGAAAGCTTGTCTAACTCAACTCAATCCCAGTTATGCAGTTGGTCCAATAAAAGTTTTCACCCTAAGAAATCCTTGCCTCTCAAATAATTCCTGAGCCATCATAGCTACAATACCAGTCTATCACTAACTATCACTTGTCAGGGAAGCTTATGGTTGCTACCTGGTTTTGTTTTCCAGGCCTGTGGTAAAAATTAAATGTTTCATGGGGTTTCATTGTCTGAGCTAGTGGTTGTAACTACTAAGTCCTTTTGCTTTATTTTGTTTTTGCTCTTTAATTCACATGTATTTTATCTCTTTTTGGAAGATTTCCATGAGGTCTGCCAACAGTTGTTTGGCTTTGTCTTGCACCTTTTGTATCAGGAGTCAAATTAAATGTGAAGTTGATTTTAATACTGTTCTGGAATTATTATTAGTGGAATAGACTGCCTACGGAAGTTGTGGACTCTGCACCGCTGGAGATGTTCAAGAAGAGACTGGACAGCCACTTGTTGAAAACCGCTGACCTAGATCATCTACATCTTTTGTACCAATACCCATTTGTAAACATTGATGGCCAGTACTGACCCACTACCCCTCACTCCTGACCTGCTGCCCTCTGCCCCCAGCCCCTCCCACAGGGGAAGGGAGTGGAAGTGTGTGGGGGGGGGCGGCCTCCAAGGAGTCTCTTGCAAGCTGGAACTCTGCCAGCCTACAAGGGGAAAGCCACGGTTTCCCACATTTTTTCTCCTTTTAAAGGAGAATCCATTTTTAAACTTTGATCCATTTTTAAAGTTTGTTCATGACCCTTTCATATATTTTTGCAACCACTTTTGGGTCATGACTGATCTAGATGTAGCTATGCCTGTGTTCCACTAGAGGTATTTCCCATGCTTGTGGGCTTTGCTGGTTGCCCTGCCTCTCTTGTGCTACGTCAGGGTGTTTTTTAAGCCTTTTTAGAGGCATTGAGTGTTGGCTACAGCCAAAGCTAGGGGTTTTGGCTGGGGTTTGCCAGTGCTCCTGCTGGGATCAAAACCAGAGGTTCTTGGCTGGAGGGTCTTGCCTCTCTTTCCCAGAATCAGACATATCACCATATTTGGGGTCAGGAAAGAATTTGTATCCCAGGGTCAGGCTGGTATGGCCTGTGGGGTTTGCCTTCTTCTGTAGTGGGTGGTGTGGCCCTCTGCCTGGGATCTCATAGAAGTTGTCTGTTGTAGTCTCCCCTCTTGACCTGTGGCAGGTTAGGGCACTAGGTCTGTGTTGTCATGGTTGATGGTAGTCTTATGTAGAGTTTAGATTATGGATTATATGGGATGGTTTGGATAAGGATGATCCTTCTTCAGGCAGGGGGCTGGACTAGATGACCTCTGGAGGTCCCTTCCAGCCCTGTGTCTCTGATTCTATGATTCACTAAAATAAAACATAATCTAAAGCCTGTTTTGGCAGTTTAATTACTTATCTCTTCTGTGTGTGTGTGTGTGTGTGTGTGTGTCTATTCAAGGACTCATGAAGCTAACAAGCTTGTTTGGTTACTGACTTGGCAGTCTCCATAACGACATGGAAAGGGTTATGCAAAGTATCTGCCATATGTGGAAAATGCAGTTGACTCATGCTTGAGTCAGCTGTTCTAGAAATGTGTTGAGTTTCAGAACTTGCTTTGGTCCTGGGTTCCAGAAGTAATTTAGCAAATATTGAACGAGCACAGGACATCCTGTCTGTAGTCTCTGAACTTGACTCTTGTAGGATGGTAAGGCAGCAAGGTGTCATGATGCCCTAAGCTAGCGGTTCCCTATCTGTGGTATGGGTACCACCAGTGGTACACAGACAACCTGTCAGTGGTACGTGTTAACAGGTTTACTATAATTACTTTATATGACACACAATTTCTGGTGGTACTTAAGGTTTAACTGAAATTCACTGGTTGTACTGATGGTTTTATTGTTTTAAATTGGTGGTGTGCAATCTGTCAGAGTTTGGGAACCACTGCTCTAAGCCAGTGGGGACCAATGCATCTGGTCCCAGGGGCCAGGTGAGTGGCATGGGGCCAGTCTGCAGACCTGCATCTGGTGCATGGGGCACGTCTTCCAGCCTGGAAATCTGACCGTGGGATGAACAGCTCCCAGAGCTGCAGCAATTGATGCTGCCACTGCTCCTTTGCTGCCAAATTTCCAGGGCTGTGTTGAGTCCCATGGGCCAGGGGATGTGGCCTGATGTGCCAGATCTTGGCTCTGGGCTTTCCAATTCAGCTGAAAAATGCATTCTTGGAGAGTGCTGCGGCCATTGTATAGGCAGATGTAGGATCATACAGCAACTATTCAGTTCTCACAGTAACAAGGGTTTGCAGGTTTTCCCATCTAGCCTGAAATCCAAATGTAAAGTGTCTCATGGATCCCCCACTCCTATAACTTGCCTGAAGTCCCCTTAAAGCTTGTAAGCAAACTATTTGTGTCAAAGTACTACGGGTCTGTTTTCTCTCTATAATACAACATGTGATCAACTACCACAAATTAGTTCTCAGACTGGTTTGAGAGCTACTGCTCTCTAATCCTTAATTATTTTATGGTTCTGACTTGTATCTGATCAGAGTGATTTATTTTGGAATAGATCTGAAACAATGTTGCCTTCTCTTCCCCCCGATATCAGATTTATCCCTCCCCCCCAGCCTTCTTGGGGTGTAATGTTAAGGTTAGAAAGTTTAACGTTTGCAACATTTACATTAAGAAATGCCAAAGTTGAGAATTTCAGCTTGAATTGGGCTCCTGGTACATTTATTATATAGTATGGTGTTGAATTGTGCAATTATTTTTGTCATACAAGATCATTACCTCACTGACAACACAGAAAGGATGTTACTCATTGAATGAATGGCTAGTATTTCCTCTTACCTTCATCACATGGCCCCATGTCTTCCCACAGACTGCCCAATCCTTGCTCTGAATGTCAAAAAAATGATTTCCTGGCGTATAAATCTTATCTTCACAGCACCTACAGACATGAACTGATATTATCTCCATGTTACAAATGAGGATTTAAAGCAAAAGAAAACTAAGATCAAACTAACTGTTGTCATTTCCAGCCTCTAATTTAAGAGGCCTGATTTTATTTTTCAGATTACTGAGCATTCTCAGAGCCTTGCGTATTCAAACACAGCTTCTTTGGCTTCAGTTAGTTACGAGTACTCAGCACTTCTGTAAATCAGATTTGAGGGTCTCTAGTTTTGCATCCCTAAGTAGTAGCTACCTGTGTAAAAAGTGTGGATCAGATGACTGGCTGGTATTGTGCAGGATTTACACGATGGAGGCAGGATTAGGATTTTTGGGATGGCATTCAGATGTGTTGATCTTAAGCTGTGTGGGTCTTTTTCTATAGTCCCCTTTCTCATTCACTGTACAACTACCAGCTTCTGCAGAAAATAAGACTAGAATTCTGTAGACAACAGCTTCATTTACTGTATAGTCTTGAATCACTTTCTGAGCACTGCCTGAAAAAAGTGGCATGCAATCACGAAATTATTCAAAATCCTATCCCGGCCCTCTATACGTCTATCATTTCATGCTTCTGCCAGTTCCCTTGTTTCCTCTCCACTCTTCAGTGCACTGTGCTGAAGTGCTAAGATTTGAAAGACTTCTTTCTTCACACTGCCTGGGCTCTCCTGTGGATGCTTTGAGAACATAGGGTATATAGTCTTGTTGTTCTCAATGTTGGTACTTTTTTAGCTTATTTTTGTTGGTTCTGAAAAATTCTGTTAGTATTGCATTTGTTCAGAACTGCGGTACTGGAGCTGACATGTATTTCTGATCTTGTATTTTCAGATCTCTCTTGAATACGATATATAATATTTTTTCTTTCCAAATTGACCAGCAAGCTAATTTCACTAGTGGAGATGCTTCTGATTTGTATATGTGGTTGTGATTTTTTTTTTTGTGTGTGTGTGTGTATGTGTGTGTGGCTGAGGCTTTAGCAGAACTCTGTTTCACAGTAAAATCAGAATTAATATTTTGTCTCTCTCATATCTCTCAAGACATTTGAAGGAGACTTTAAAGCTACTAAAGTTGTCACAATCTAAGGACTGTCACATTGTGTACATCCACAGATCTTTTATATTTCCATATCTTCAAGCAGTCAAAGGGATCATCTTCAAGGCTTTCTCCTTGCTTCTTTCTGGTGCCATTGACTTGAGGATATTTTTTGAAGAACTGGAAGGGCTTTTCACTGAAAATATTGTCCCATAAAAAATAATTTTCCAGTCTGTTTTTTCTGTGCTATGCTGCAGATGCGAACAGAGAAGGGAACCAGCTATTCTTTTCAGCTGTACTGTACTAAGGACTGTGCAACTATTGAATAATTAAGCTTGTGGTACACTTTAAAAAGTTCTGTTTTGTTTTGGTTTTTTTTGAAGTGGAAAATAACTGTTAACTTCTACATCATATCAATAGTTTTGTTTCCTTTAGGCCCATTCATAAACATGTACTGTAAATTCTGGAATTCAGTGGTGGACTCATTTGGGGTCTTTAATGGCTGCAGCTTGAGCATCTTGAAACAAATGATGTTCCAGTGGCCAAGTCCTAGGAAACTTAGGTTCAAGTCCTCCCCCCACCAAAGACATTCAGGATGACTTTGGGCAAGTCACTTAGCCTCTCTGTGCCTCAGTTCCCTGTCTGGAAAATGCAAATTAAAACGTCTGTCTCTCCTGCAGCTTTTGTGTGGCTATGCATACGAAAGTTTGTGAGGTGTTCAGATGCTGCAGTGATGGGAGGTGATGAAGGCAATATGAATTGACTTCAGATTCGCCTGCTTTTATTACAAAACTGGTTGTCTTGTTTTGAATGCTGTTTTGAAATGTTCAGAGAAGGTTCAGTGATGTTAAGAGCTTCTAACAAAATGCTGATGTAGGATCTGCTGCATCGTGTGGACAGGAAGTAAGACTATTATGCTGTTTATTCTTCTGAAGAGATAAGAAGTCCCCCCTTTTCTCACTGCATACACTGTCTTGGCCCAATAGCATAATTTCTTAAGTGCAAGATGAGCTCTTTTCTCACATAAGGACCAGAACTTAAACATGAAGGCATCTTCATGCTGGTAACGTACCCTCACGCAGATGTTGCTCTTTCTCAATGTTTTGGTTTAACTGTTTGACATGTAGGATTACTAAAAGCACTGCTCTAGTTGCTTAGTTTAATCTCACTGTCAGATGTTCTCAGCTCTCAAAGTTTCTTTCTGATTGTTTTTAGGAGTAAAAGTTCCTCGTAATTTTCGTCTGTTGGAAGAACTTGAAGAAGGTCAGAAAGGAGTAGGAGATGGGACAGTTAGCTGGGGTCTTGAAGATGATGAAGATATGACACTTACAAGATGGACAGGAATGATTATTGGGCCTCCAAGAGTAAGCATCAACTTAAAGATAAAAATGCCACTGTCACTAATCTCTGCTTTTTTTCTGTTCCCACTGCCCCAGCCTAAACACTGGTGTGTATCTGACCAAGTATGCGCTTGCAACCTGGTTTGCTTGGCATGTAAAACTGGATTTTATATGCCAGTGTATAATATAAAGTTTGAATAATACTGGGTAACCATTCTCTAGTTAATTCTTTGACAAAACTTTCGTCCTTACGCATTCACTCTAGATTGTGTGTGTGCAGAGAATACCCCAAGCTAAATTGGCTTTTGCATACCAGCAGAGATTAATCTGTGTGACCTAGACTGGATGCATGAGAGGGCTAATACAGCTATACTGCTTCTACTTCTGGAGGCAGCATATGCAGGGCTAACAGCATTGCTGTATAACAATGTTTTTTGTGCCTTATACACGTACTCTTAGAATGTCACTTCTGATTCCCAGGGTACTGCTGAATACAGCAAAGTTTAAAAATCTTTAAATTATATTTAGAGAAAATGCAGGTAAAATTCTCGCTAGCTACTCTATTTTCACTATATTCTGTGTGAGTTCACTTCAGTTTCATTCATCATTTTTGGGAAATTCTTGAGGACTTTTGGGGGGTTTTCTGTTACAGCGAAACTTGCTTACCTAAAAGTTTTAGATAAGTCAGAAAATGCTAATGTTTAGAACCTCAAACTTTAACTCAGCAGTACTTCTGCCTTTGTCATATTTCCCCTGTATTTTTTTTTTTTTTTTATAATTGTTTTGAGTCTGGGTAATGTCTGTGTTCTCCTGTTTAGAAAAGTCATGAAAAAAGCCTGCAATACACCCATGTTATCACAGTGAGTGGAACATAAATTATCATGCTTAGTATTTCCACTATCTTTGTCTCTCTACTTATTGTATTACAGTCTTAACAGTGAAGATAGTGACAAGCTTGCCATTGCATAGCTGAGAAGCAGCTTAGGTCTGTTGGCTGTTTAGTTCACTCTACTTTCTGTTTTTGGATAGGGAAGGAAGCAAAAAAAACATTTTAGTAGACAAACTGAAAAAAATGTTTCAAATAAGAACTTTCTTGCTGATTGCTGGCGGGCTGGGTACCTCACAATAAAAATAACGCCTTTGAAGAATGTCTGTAAGAGACCCCTTACTAATTTAGTGGTTTGGCCTTTGAGGATTTATTCTGTGTGTTAAAAATATGATCGATGGGATAGTGAGACTATGTTTTCATGAACTAGAGACACATAGCTTATTGATAATAGCTATGGGTCTCTACTTCACAGTAGTGAATTCCAAAGACTGATTATGTACTCTTCATTTGTGCTGGATAGGGGAGGTCAGGATTGGGGTGCGCCATTCCAGCTTCATTGACTCTTACTCCAAAAGGATAATGGAAGTACCCAAGTTACCTTTGCTGTACCGTTGGATTATGTAGGTCTCTGTGTCGTCTGTCTCAGTTTTTTCACCCTGTTAGATGGAGCCCTTTAAGCACTATAGCTGCCTATCTCTGCACCCCTTTTTCTAGTCTTCTATGAGAGAGGTTGACCAGGATTGAAGAGAGGTCGGGTTGACCATGGCAGCTGAGGCTGTACCATTAATACCACTTTTTCTGTGTCACTATTTATTCATCCAAACATTTTCTTTGACGGCTGCTGTAAGCATATCCCTGGATCCAGTGGTATCTGACCTTTGTCAGCTTGCAGGCAAAAATTCGGAGCAAATCAAATTAAATAGACCTATGTCTGTGGGAAGCAAGGATGTGTGTGTGTCAGCTGGCAGCAAGAGGTCTGGTGGGCACCATGTTGTTTGCGAGCCCTGGGTTGGGGACCACTCCCCTTATCCACTCATTCATATATTCATAGTGAGCCTTAGGTTGTTCTTCTGAGAGTCTTTGTTTGATATTAGAAACTAAATTGTGGAAAGGAGTTTGCTTTAATGAGGAGTTTGGTATGCAGAGGTGTTAAAAATTATCAGCATATATACGCCTCGCATAACATTCAGGCAGAATGAAAGTTTTAATCTAAATTGTAGATTTAACTGGAAACTTGCACATACTAATAGGTGTTTATTTGCTGATGCATAACCAGTAATATAGCTCATACTGTAGAACAAGCTCATAAAGTAACATAGGCAGATTCTTCTAGTGTGCTTCTTTTCTTTCTCTTTCCTTTCTCTTACCCATTTATATTTATAGATGAAATTTTTTCCAGGTATTGGGTTTTTTCAAACTGATTTTTATTTATTTGTTTTTGCTTGAAAGCATCATACTATATTGAAGTATAGACTTTTTTGTTTACCATGTATGGTTTCATACTTAGTTTTGTTTCCTTTGTTTCAATGAAATGTATAACACATGAGCCCCAAAAAGCTGCTCGTCTCCCCCTGTAGGTAGGGGTATTGACAGGGGAGTCTTGGTGATGGCAGAAGACAAATTAATCTCCTATGTAGAACTAGTACATGCTGCTGCTTCTGATAGTCCTTACTTCCATACATGGAAGCAGGCTTTCCCTCCCATATAGCTCTATGCAGATAGCTTTGCTGTATATTTACTCCATCTGCAAGACCTCAGCCTTGGCTGTAAATGTTTCATATTGTCTGTAGGCGCCAAGTAATCCAGCTTGTAATGTCTGTCACTTGCAGCACTTGTATTAAACAGCTATTTCAAAGAAGCCTGCAAGTTTGCATGTGCTTGTGTGTTGTCATGCTAGCAAAATGCACCTGAGTAGTTTTGACACTTGAATTGTGGATGATTGCTGAATCTATCTAGAGGTGACAGACAAAGTTTGCTCAAATTCTTGTAACAACCTTCTGTTTGTTCACCTTTCCCATCTGTCGCCTTCTGACTATCTCCAGCCAAAGGAATTGGAAAACTATTCTGAATAACTGACCACTGGATGTCACTGTTGCACAGAAAAGCTGCTGCCTATGCATATTTTTTTCCTAGTAAACCAGAGCCTGCTACTTTTGGAGCTCTGCATAAGACTTGCTGTGTGTTTATAGGCAGGTACACAAATGTATATTCAGGTGCACTTGACCCCTGACTCCTGTGTTTTATAACGGTTCATATCAGGAAAGATGTTAAAAGGATGGTCAAGCTGGGTATTCACTGGGGAAAACCATTGTGTTTATGTTGAGGGAGCTCTTGCTATATAAAATCCTGGCAGTCTTGGCATGGATTAAGAATTACCAATGCTTTATTTTTGCTGGGAGTTTACATAGATTTTGTAGAGAAGTAAAGCTAAAAAGGACCTCAGGAAATCATTGGGTCCAATGGAAAATCAAACTAGCAACTTTGGTGTTATTGGCACCACACTCTAACTGGATGAGCTATGGAAATATAAAATACATTACGCTACACTAACAAAAGACGCTTCTCTTTAGGCCCCTGCAACCCTGCCTACTAGAATGGCAAGAGAACTCTTAACTTGTGATTGATTTTTTTTTTCCTCCCCCCACCTGCCCGGGTTGGCTTTTTTTGTAAGCTTTCAGTGCAGTTTTGACTCTGCAGGAAAATGTGCCCAAACTGCCAAATGCTGAAAATCACACTCCTCTTAGGCAGATCTGTCATTCTACTTTCATTATTACTATTATAGCTGGGGCACTCTTCACCCAGAATGCCAGAACTCCATGTTCAAAAATTCTGTGGTTTTTGTGTAGTGCTGCACACTGTAAGTTGACCTCCACTTTCTTCCCGTTTCCTTATACTGTCTTTAAGAATTGCAGAATCAATGCACACACTACTGCAGGCACTTCCTCTGCCTGAAGAAGGGTGTTTGTACCTGAAAGCTTGCAAAGAAGAATTTTGCCAACTATTTTAGTTGGTCTAATAAAAGATATCAGATTTACCCCTTCCCTGCCTACACCAGGCAAAATGTGGCTTAGGGGCCAGATGCGGCCTACCAGGCCATTCTATCTGGCCCATGGGGCCCCTAAAAAATGTAGAAAATTAATATTAATCTGCCCTGCGCTGCCTGTCATTCAGCCCTCGATGGCTTTCCGAAACTCTGTCAGTGGCCCCCTGCTCAAAATATTTGCCCACCCCTGGCCTACATACTTGGACCAACACAGCTACAACCAACCCCCTCGCTACTTTTTGCTTCCTTCCCCTATACCTCCATGCTGTTTAGCGTCTCTTAGGTCTAAAGCACCAACCAATGTTGTTGCTATATAAGAAATAATCCTGATGGCAAGTAAATTATTAAATGTATTGTATTTGGAGCATTCCACTGTCCATCCTACTTACCGCACTTCTGAGTTACGAAAACAAGAAAAACCTCAAGGTTCGTTTATGTCTTAAACTCAGAGGAATTAAAAATTGTAGACTTCTCTGGTAGGTTGAGCTTAAATCGCTGGTTTCTCTAAAGTAGTGGCTTCCATTCCAAGATAGTTAACTGTAAGGCAAACAGTGCAAAACTCTACTTGCCTTCATATTTCTTTGTATGTATCTGAACTATTTAGTGAAAAAGCTAGACCGCTTTATTCTAATTAGTACCCCAGAAATGATGTCGGTTTTGTTCTTTAACCTTAAGCACAGATAATATTTTAAATATAAGATTGCTGTGTCATAAATGTCTGTTGGAGGTGTTCAGTGCATTTAGCAAATTTCTCAAAGGTGAGAGTGCAGTAGTAATGATTGCCCTTTGAGAAATAGCATGCAAAATTCGAACTTCACGAATATCAGTGACCGTCTTTGCCAAGTGATTCGTGTACCACCTGACACAATGTTCTTTTTTTTCCAGACAATTTATGAAAACAGAATATACAGCCTTAAAATAGAATGTGGGCCTAAATATCCAGAAGCACCTCCATTTGTAAGATTTGTAACAAAAATTAATATGAATGGAGTAAATAGTTCTAATGGAGTGGTAAGTTTTTTTCTGTTTCTATTAACCTAGTTTAAATGTACACATTTTAAATCGGTGTGTTTTCTGAACTCCCATGTTACTTAACTGAATGCCTTCAGGTTTTGCTTTGAGAATTGGAAGAGGGCGGGATAGGAAAATGGCATTTACACTATATATAAACTTACCATGCCAGTCAGTAAGGCCCTCAAACACACCATGCCACTCGGCCCAGGCTGCTTTCTGAATCGGAGCAGTGTAGCTGCATGCTGATTCTTTGTCTTTAATCCACTTGCAGCACCATATGAATGCGGTTGGGAGGTACCCTACATG
This sequence comes from Crocodylus siamensis, assembly GCF_052110815.1. Taxonomy (NCBI): domain Eukaryota; kingdom Metazoa; phylum Chordata; order Crocodylia; family Crocodylidae; genus Crocodylus; species Crocodylus siamensis. Next base: position 60,414,717 of record NC_143404.1, on the reverse strand, counting down.
GAGCAGTGTGGCATGCTTGAGGGTGCCCTTGCCTGGCATGGTAAATTTACAGTGGAGACATAACTATAATGCATCAAATACTTTCCCACGCTTGAACTGTGTGTAGTTGATTTCATCCCCATCCTTTGCCCTGATAGCATGAATGTTAAACAACAGGAATACTTATTAAACTTGAAAGGAAACTACATTTCTGTTTAAGTCTGAAAAACCCTTTAAAAACAGCATCTAGTAAGGAGCTATATGTTAACAGTCTGAGGACTGACGGGTTTGGTGTTTTTTTGTCTATTTTAGGTGGATCCCAGAGCCATATCAGTCCTAGCAAAATGGCAGAATTCTTATAGTATCAAAGTTGTTCTGCAAGAACTTCGGCGTCTAATGATGTCTAAAGAAAATATGAAACTTCCTCAGCCACCTGAAGGACAATGTTACAGCAATTAATTAAAAAAAATGATGCCCCCCTACTCAATTTAAGCTGTCTTCATTTTCCACAGTAGTAAATTTTCTAGATGCATCTTGTAGACCTCAAAATACTGGAAAGGAAGTTCCCATTCAAAGGAAGTTTATCTTGAATACTGTAAATGATACTAATTTTCCATTTGAAATATAAGTTGTGCTATAACAAATAATCCTGTCATGTGTAACCACTGTCCACATAGTTGAACTTCTGGTATCAAGAAAAGTCTATTTAAATTTATTACTGTCAAGACCAGTGTGGCACATCTAACTCAACTGTGAAAGCATACATCACACAATCACCTTGCTGTGTGTTTGGCCTGGGCTATTCCCCTTCCCCCACCTTTTTCTGTCTTTTGCAATAGAGTCGAAGCTCAGGGCTATTTATTAGAGGAGACACAAAGGTTTTAGCTTCCAGTACTACACTGGGCTTTATGGACTACTAATGGGGATGTGTGCTAACCTCAATCATCCCTCCCTTTGTGCTGTCTCTAGTAAAAGCTGAATGTGACTGTGGTTGTTCTTTCTGGGTTTTCTTTCTTTTCCTTTCTTTTCTTTTTTTTTCCTTTTATTGCCCTGATAATCAGGGGTAGGCTTTTCTTCTTCCCTTTGGCCAAGGCATAGATTGTATTTCTCCTCCCGGTCCCCTTTCCCAGTTATGTGGGCCTTGGGTGAGGGATTCAGGGTTCTTCGATCTCTCTCCTCTCCCCCATTGTCCTAGTGGGGGTGCTGCTTTATTTTTTTGTCCCCTCCTATGACTCTTCTTCGTGCCAGTGGCCAGCAATGGGGTGAGTGTTGGGGCAGTCATCTGATGTGTCCCCTCGTGCTTGTCATTTTGTTTTTGCAATGAATTTAGTCTTCACCAGCCTGGGAAACAAGAGTATCTATTCTGCTCGCAAACTTGGATCTCCCCTGCCCCCTTAGCACTGCTGCCACACCGCCAAGCTGGCCACGGCTGATATTAGATAGGCTTTTTGACATGGTGAAAAGAGCAGTAATTTACCAGGATTGCTTGGATCTGCTAGCTGCCAAACCGTAATAGGGAAACTCCGCATATAGAAATTCTAAACACACACTCCAGTTAAACCAACTTGAATTTTGGTGCTTTACAATTGACCTGAGAATGTTAACTAATAAACAATGCACTTACCTTTTGGCTCTTCTAAAGACCTGACAACTAGAGACAAATCAACATACTGTAGACTTTGTTCTGACACTTCAGGTCTCAGGAGGAAAAACTCTGCCATGAAGAATTGGAGGGGAATGGTGTGCACAGCAGATTAAGGACCTCCTTTATTGGCATTGCGTCCTGGCAAATCACTGTCTTTTCTGATTACTATTTTGGACCACTAACTGCTGAAATGTGGATGCAAGCTTAAATACAAACAACCTAGTGTGTCCTAAGTTTTATGAAAAAAAATCAGTGTTTGTGTAAAAAATAAAAATAAAAAAATAAAAAAATTAAATAAACACATTTTAAAGCAGCAACTATCAAGTCAATGAATAATTGATGTTTCCATTAACTCTTTTGAGGAAAATATTAGTTGTAAGGATTTAACATCCTCTGTAATTAAAGTTTAACATAACAGTATTCCATAAGCAGCCTTTTTATTGTATCAGACCATTGCCTGATTTTAATATAATAAAAAGTGTGCATTAATATTATAAGGCTTTAATTGTATTTATGTTTAGAATGTTGATCCCGTAAATCACTGAATTGTTTGGCAGTATTTTGCTACAAGTGATAGATAATATGGTTGTGTGTGTTTTTAACAACAGTAAAATGTGAGAATTTCTGGACATAGTTAATATTATATGGTGAAGGAAAAAAGACAGTGGTGAAATAAGTGTCCTTATACACGTTCTGCTGCTGTGCCTCTTTCAGCATACTCTAAAGAGTTGTTTGGTTTTTTTTCTTTCCCTTTTTACATGCCTCTCACTAGTGTCTAAGCTCAGAATAATAATTGGAAATGTTTTCAATGATCTTAAATTGCTAGAACAAAATCTGTAGAGATGTTTGTCTCCGGGAGCTGCTCTACTGTAGTGTCTAGTACAGTGGTCTTACAGCAGTCCCTCTGAGAGAACCTAATTCAGGTGCGGCAATGTCTTCTATATACTGTCTGACCAGTCAAGAGAAACGCATTCCCAACATGAGTGTTGTCAAGTAGCACAGTGTGCAAACTTGAAGACCTCTCAAGCTGGATGAAAATGGGGGATGAGAAGTTTTAGTCTTTCTGCTATTGAGTGTCTCCCAGTAGAGGAAGTATTAGAAGATGCTGCTTCTGGCTTTTCACTTCAATGTATTGGTGATCTGGAGTTTCCTCAAGCAATTAACTTATTCAAGCTTATCTGATAGGGGGTAAGATTAAATGGTGTGGGTATTCCATTTCCACGATGCTGGTCTATATACCACTCTTGGAAATGGGCTAGCAACAGCCATGGTGTAACATGAATATCATTTTCATCCTGGAGATGGGCGTTGCCTGGAAAGGTTTTGGTGCATACTTGAAGATATGTAATATCTATGCATAATAATGAGTTGACATTTTTCGGACATGTTTGCACGACACCCTACCATTACGGTAATCTAAGCCAAATAAAATTGGGATGTGAAAATAATAAATGTGAGCAAAGTTTCTGATTTTTCAGCACTTGTTGATATTTTTACAAATTCCAGTGGCTTGTTGACTGCTTTGTGACATCAGCTTCTTCCTGAGGCTTCTGAAGACAGGAGAGGAAAGAACCCCATATTTCATGTAGCTTGCTGTTTAATAATGTGCCATTGGAGGGGGAAAGCACAGTTTCTGCTTAACCCCTGCTGGCAATCTCCTTATATTCCAGGATGCTTCTGAATGGACTATCTGAAGAGCAAAGAGGTGGAGTAAGAATACTGTCCAAAGATCGAGTCTGTCTCAAATGTGCACCAAGTTTGACTGAAGTGGGAGCAGCTGGCAAAAATGAGAGTTGCATTTTTTTACTCATTCTTCAATGGGCTGGCCTATAATTTCTAGTTCTTGGAACTCTGTCATGTCAACGGTCAGACATGTGGATCTCTGATGGGCCTCTTCAGTCATGCAGACTCACCAGTGACTTCACTCTTTTCTGGAAGACTTATCTTTGTGTTGAGGCACTGCTGCTGCTCCTGAGTTTTTAGTCGCACTTGAGCGGCTATCAAACATTGTATATATTTAGTATTTCAATTTAGCAAGACATACCTAAAATCTCAGCTTCCTACCCCTTGAGTGGATAGTAGCAGGTGACGTTACTATACTCATTAAACAGTAGAGGGAGCTAACAAGCTTTATAGCCTGAGTTAGGTTAAAATGCTGTTCAAATCAAATGCTGAGTCCTTTTGTAAGAGCCATTTCTCATGGCATATCAATTTCAAACTTTAAAGGACTGTTAACATGATTTCCACATCATTCAGACATGGGTTGGGGTGTATGCATTCATAATGCGAGTCACTTCCTGGGGGTTGGGGGATTAGCGCTGCAATAAGATTTGTTGTTATTAAGTAAAACTAATAATCTTTTGCTTCCTGTCAGGATACAATTAAAGATTTTAGGGGCTAGGGGGAGTTTAATAGTTCTGTATCTCTTGGTGCTGGTGTAGTCTTTTCATTATTAAACTTAAGTCATTTCGATCACTACTGAAACAAATAGCTTTTAAACTAGGCATAGATAGTCAGCTCTGCAATGAGAGGTCAGAATTACACCCATTTTGTATAGGTGAGCAAGCTAAGATACAAGAAGTGCTCAAGTAACTTGAACAGGGCTATACAGTGAGGCAGTGGCAGAGTAACCCATTAATCCATGCCTTTTTAATAGTGTGTTTTCCTGTAATACTGAGGAGACGCGTGGAAACGCATGATCAGCTTTATTGCATGGCTCACTGAGCAGAGTTATTATGTGCCACTCTAACAGAAATAAAAGCTCTCATGCTGTGTCCCTGTTGTGGATCTAGGCAGGCTAGAAGGAAGGGGATATATCATTTATCCCCAAGTAATATGGAGAGAGGAGGCACCAAGGATGGAATTTTTAAGGGTGCCTACGTGCTATAGGAATTGAAACTTGTACTCTTAAACTGTCAAGGCCTTCTGAAAATGCCAACCTGAATGACTTGTCCACAGTCCCAGAAATCTGTGTCTGGCTAGGAGCTGAGCTTTGCTTGCTGGAGTTCAGCGTTTTACTACAGAACCATGTTTTCTATGTTTGAGAAGGACTGATGCGCATAAATGCAGTGCTTGCTGAAATGAGAGTGCTATAGACACGCTGGCTTCTGCTCCAAAGCCCAAACCTCGTTTAATAAATGAACAAAGATTTTCTGGCAACTTAAGAGTTCTCTCTTTAGTGGAGCTTGTCATATCAGTCTTTGGTCAAAATGGTTTCCAACAGGATATCACCTTTGCACAACCTGAGGTACAGGTCACTTCAATGCTCCCCTTTTGTGGGCTCTGGCTTGGCTTCAGAAAAGCACTGAAGCATGTGCTTAACTTTAAGCCTGTGAAGAGTCCCACTGAAGTCAAATTAAAGATAGGTGCATGCTTAAGTGCTTTGTTGGATAAGGGCCAGAGTCGTGGAGCTTGTAGCGGAGAGCCTGTATTCCCTGTGCTCCTCCTAATCCTCTTCTTGCTGCTCTCTTTCATCATCTCCTGTTCTTGCCCTGCACTTTCCCACTGCCCTCTATGTACGGAACAAGAAAACACAGTAAAAAGAGATGAAAAGGCAAGAGAATGGAAGCACATGGAAATTCAGTCCCTTGCCTGATTACTGCTTTGTCCCCATCCTCCATGCTTTTCACGTGTGTCCTTCAAAGGAATACTCTCTCTCCCTCCAGTCCCCACCAAAGCAGAGAATTGTCCAAATTTCCTAGCCTCCAAGTCTGGCTCTTCTGGCTTTGCTCTGCAGCATATTCCAATGACCTGCACATTAACTACATTTTTAAATTTCAATAAAATTTTCTCCCAGATGATGCTAGGCATTGAAGTGGAATAGGTGACAACTAAAGGGGAAAATAAGATTAGATGGACCATTTGAAACTTTCCTTCCCCTCCACCTTGCTCAGCATTTACTCTCTTGTGATGTATTTTGCTAATGTGGCTGAAGCCAAAATGTGCTTCAGGGTTAATGAAACCTGGTTTTCTCCTGCAAAAACCCAAGCAAGAGTTTTTGAGGTGGGAAGACAAACAATCTATTGGGCAAAAGACTTTAAAGAGCAAACACTTTTTCTGTCCTTCCCTCTGTTTTGGAGGTCTCTCTTACCAAACTGCACCAGTCTCTACTACCATAGTGCTGTTGCCTTGGGTGCATGGTGTTGCCTTAGTGTGGTTTTCTGGGGTAGGAGTGCTTTTCATTTAGCAGTGTAAAGCGCTAGTAGGTTTGTGATGCTGCATATGTTGGGAAGAGGGTAGAAAGAAAGTGACTGCAGCTGGGTCTATGCAAACTGGAGTAGTTTCCCTGGGTGCCACGCATAGCTGTCTGCATTTCCTGGGAGACAAAGTTTCCCCCCTGCTCCCGTGCCTAGCGGTCTCCTGCAGTGCGTGCGTGTCTGCTGCTCGTGTTTTTATAAGCTGGGCAGACCGAAGTGCGCTTCAGAAACATTCCTGGAAAATGGAGGGTGTCGTGTAGAATTAATTAAAGCCTTGCGTAATCGCTAACGAAGGATGGCTGCTAAGATAAACAGGGCTTTAGTTACACCTCTGATACCGAAGGGCTGAACGTGTAATACTGAAGCAGTTACTGGGGCTTGAGAAACAACTGTGGTAGAGCAAGGATCTCAGTATGACATTTGCCAAACTTCATTCCCTCCAAAGAGACTTCTTAAATCCCTGGGCTACCAGATTAGATGTTGTCCAAGGTTAGCAGCCAGATGTTTCTCAGCTGTTGGACTGATTTCCAGCTGAGACCAAATGAGCGGCTATCCAACATGTAAGTATTAATATAAACATTGTAGAGGCCTAGCCTTGAGCAAGCCATTAAAAACTTCCCACGATCCTATGAGTGATGCTGGCTTCCTTGGAGAGCATCAGTATTTTGTATATCGCACTTGAATATCCTGCGTGGGTCAGACTTGGGCTGCCACCTGCTAATGCGGTGTTTGGGCCCGGCCTCCCCCTTGTTCTCGTGGCGCCAGAGCCGTGCGGTCCCTGGAATTTGATTATTTGTGTTAGCAGATAATTTAGGCCAGAAGGCTTAGAGCGCTCCCTTCATTCTCTGGATGTCGTCATGCTTCCCAGCAAAAAACAATCCCAGGTCCTGTGTCGCTTCCTCCCCCCACCAAATACAGCAAAACCGCTTTCAACTTTGCTCCTTGAAAGAGTCACTGTCAACTAGTTTTCAGCCTGTTGTTCAGGTTTTGTGGAAACACCGCCTGAAGGGAAGAATTTGCCAAATCTAAGGTGGAAAAAAGCTTAATTATTTTTTTTTAAAATCCAGGAAAATGAAAAATAAAAGCAAATATTTCCCTGAAGTGTTATGAGCTGCACACATTTGCACACAGCAGGTAGGGCACAAGGAGCCGTTCGCCCGTTGCCCCCGTTCTGTTGGAATGAAATGAAAGTCAGAACCTTTAAATAACTATGTAATAACTGTGAGCGTTATAAACCCTTTTAGCAAGATTTTAATGTTTTGTGTTACTCTTGCACTGAATAGTACCTTGTACCACAAGCAGTCCCATTAAAGTTGATGGGATTCTAACTTGTAGCATAAAATACTAGTCAAGGTGGGGTAAATGCATTCTAGGATGGATGTAAGAAAGGAGCTTGTGCCTCTGACTTCTTATCTCAGTGTGTGGTGTACAATGGAGGATACAATGTTGGTCTCATTTTAAGCTGCCACATCGCACTAAGCAGGTATACATTTACTTAACGTTATTTCTCCATGTAAGCAATGGCTAGCGGTCATAGGGGTGTTACATGATCAGAAGTATGCGGGGAGGTACCCCCAAGAGGGTTTCTCTGAGCCTGATTCTGGTACCTTCACTTGCACTAAGTAGCTGCCCTGCTCGGTAGATTAATCTGCTTGTCAAAGGGTTAGAGATTGGGTCCTCAATTAAAATGCGTTCCTGCCCTGGACTATTTGAAAGCCGCTGTGCTAGGTCACTGGTACGAAGATCAACATGGCCAAATGAAAAAGAATTAGGAATGGGCAGCGTCCATTTGAGACGTCTTCATTCTGTGCGTTCGGCAGCTGCCACCTTCGCTGCGGAATTGAGTTTTCTTTCTGTGTTGCCTGTCACCTCTGTTTCTGGTGCCACAAAAATCTAAAATACTGGCACAAAAGTTTGTCTCGCTGCACATCAAACGGGAGCTACTCCAATTTAAATCCATCATTTAATTTACTAAAGACCAAAGAGCCCTCCCCCCGCAAGCATGCAAGCCTTAGCTTTGACTCAAGATCCTCATTCAAAACGTTACTGTTGCTACACAGCACTGTGTGAGGGAAGAGGGTTTTAATGAATGAACCGTGTTTCCTTTAGGAAGGCGTCCCTTCAATTAGTTTTTTCTATTAAGTGGCCTCTGCTTTTATTATTCCCTTCTTTGGGAAAGGGTATAATTTTGCATGTTGCTATGAGATTTTAGGTTGTTTACATAGTGCGCGCTTGATCCACAGATTGAATCCATCATGTTGATAGCCTTGTGACATTTTTACATGGGTGAACATTTCCTGTTAAACCATAATTACCTTAATAAAGAAAGCGAGCTCAAGACGTAAGGATTTTTAAACTGACTTTTCAAAGTGGCACTGTAGTCCAATCCCTTTAAATGCTGTTGTTTGAATCAATCGGCTCCAATTACAAATGAGGGATTTATTTACCCTCAGCTCAGAAATGTGCCTAATAACCTTTCTGAAGTTTTCAGCCACTGAGAGGGAGTAAATATCATGAGAAATTGTCTTCCTTCTTTTTTTATATTATATAATCCACAGTTGACAATTGTCCCTCTGGCAGGTTACAACTTAAAGTCTAAAGATACAGGGTGTTTTCCATAGCTCTCTGTTTTCCATAGCTCTTACTCAGCTTTCCCTTTGGTTCATAATGTATCCTACCAGCTAATTCACTTTACAGTGTGTTAAAATTAGAAAGCTGGAATAAAAGACAAGTCAGCATCAGCCATTGCCTGCAGCGGGGCGGGAGGGGGTGGGTACTGCAGGGGCTTGTATGCATGCACCAACCTGACACCACCTTGAAAGATGATTGCACCCCCTTGGTCCTGCTTGGGATGCAGGGGGGCGAGTGTATTTGCTGTGGGTTCTCTCCTCCACTTTTTAACACATCTGAGCTGGGTATATCACTGTTTTCCTTTTCTCCTTTAACAGAACATCTCAATCAGAGCTCACTGGAGTCAATAGAAAGGCTACCATTGACTGCAGTGGGCTTTGGATCAGGCCCGGAGATTTTATCTCTCTGAAAATATGTGAGTGAACGTAGTGTTCGTGACAATGAAGGATTAATAGTGTAGGTCTGAGACATTGTGGTGCAGGGAGGTGTTGTGTGTAAGCTTCCCTGCACAACAGCTCCCAGTGTTTCATGATCCTGACCTATGCTCCCCCCTGTAACGCCAACCGTTGGTCCTCACCAGCTTCTGGCAATGCAATGCATCCTGAATTGCCCGCTGCTTTTCTAATCCTCATCCCCTGGCACATCTTTTTTGACCCCCGGTGCCTCCTGTGAGCAGACCTGGCCAGTCGTTTCGGCCAGGAACAGATGTTACACTTTTACTGGTATCGGCGATTGGAAACCGGTCTAACCCCATAACAGAACAGAAGTTTGGAGCACACGGGCTGATTTGAAAATGGCAGAGGCCGTCTACCATGTGCCTCCTACCACCAACAAAGGATGAATGTATGATCTAAACTACACCGCTTACAGACAACCACGTAACTTAGGTGGATTCTGCCTCAGGCTTTTTGACTGTCTGTCTGTAGCCTTCCTGTATTGTGCTCACGGTTCTTTTTTTGGCATTAATTATCCTTCCTGTTTAATTCTTTTTTTTTTTGCTTGTTGGGGGAGATGGGTTTCCAAACGGGCTATGAAATTGTCCGATGTTAAGTTTGCTGTGGTAGCTGATGCTTTCTGAATGGAGAGATCCGTATGCTCCTAAGCAGTTTCCTTGGCACTTGTGGGCTAAGGGAAGCTATGCTGTTATACGTCACTGAAATCCAGGGTTTATTTTGTAATTCTCTTTCATCCAGAAAGAGAAATACAAATCTTTGGAGGAGTGAGAAGGGCATCACTTCACCTCGGATCTAACTCGCAAAATAGTTGTGAAACAACAACTTTGGTGATACAAATTCTCATGAAGCAAGGACTCCATTTATGGCCTAGGTTGGAAGGTCAGCAGATCCAGAAGGCTTTCTCTTCCTGAAGAGCCTCAATGTTTGAATGGTTTTAAATCTTGACCTGGAATCTGGGCTCACGGGAAGTCTCGCTGTTTGTCTATCCTTCATTACTTAGATGATCTCTGGAGAGAAGTTGAGACACTGGTCTGAAAAGCAGATGGTTCAGGTAAGAAGGATGGCTTTTCATTAAAATTCATTTGGGCAGTGGATATCAGTGACAGTCGACAGAGCATGGGTCACTCCTGCAGTCGGTTCTCTGCACTGTCTTGTGCTGCAGATTAAGTGCTCAAATATAAATCATTTTTCTTCAAGCCAATTAAAAAATGGACTCAGATCTCCCTGGGTAAAGCTACACATTATTAGTATGGAGCAATACGCTCCGGAGCATATTGCACTGTGTAGACACAGTGACTTTATTGTGGAGCTAATTTGGCAATTCCAGAGTAAATGTCTCATGTAGACCCACCCTCTATGTCACAGTTGATAGGCCACCAATTAGCAGTTTCCCACTGAATGCACAGCTGAAGCTTGCATATTCCATAGCAAGATTAGGTTTGGGTCAGGACTTTGCAGCTGATATATGACTTGATTAATAAAGAAAGGAAGGGAATTAATCATTATTTTATATTATTATAATCAATGCTGCTCAACAATTAATCTTGTCAAACTAATCTGATATTGCTTTAAGGATATTACAAAGCTGGTTGATAGACGGTGTTAGTGGTGACACTTAGATTTCTGGAAGGTTTTGACTAGTTCCTGCCCAATCTTTTGATTAGGAAATCAGAATGACACTAAATCAACAGATTAAAAACTGGCTAACTGATCAGACCTAAACGTCCCAGTCAGCTGTGTATGTATCTTCCTCAAGCCAATATGCTTCTCATCACATGCTGTAAGGACCAGTTCTGCAGCTCACACTGTTTCAGGAAATGTTAAGTTGTCGCTGATGGTAATATTTGTGGATGACACAAAGATAGTAGAGGAAATAACTAATGAAGGGTACATGACACAAATCCAGAGCGAATGGATGGCTTGGTGAGCTTGGTACAAGCAAACAATGCTCAGGAACAAAGAGTATAGGAGATACTTATTGTATGGGGGTGTACTTGGTACACCTGACGAAGGGGCTTTGATCTCAAAAGCTTGCAGAAAAGGACGTTTTTCTTGTGATTTCCCAGTTGGTTTAATAAAAAATATCATTTTAGAAACAAGAGTTCTAATTTTTTGTATCTCTTACTGTACTGGGTGCTGTCCTGGGATGCCATCACTCCAAAAAGCACCAGGGGAAGCCTGATGGATAATTAGCTGAAAATGAGCTTCCAGCATAAGATGGCTAAAAGGCTAGCGCACACTCTGGGGAGTATCCAGCAGTGCTAGAAAAGATATCTTATCACAGCCCTTGGCTCTGGTGTCAGTGTTGCTAGAATATTGGTTCTTTTGGTGTCCCGAGTTCAAGACAAGTGTTCAGAAACTTGGGATGGTTTGGAGAAAATCCAGGAGTAGGCAGAGACAACTGGAGAATAAGCTCCTTCCATTTTTCACTGGTCTGTTTATCTGAGCAAAGAGAAGGGGGCAGGCAGATTTGAGCACAGTTTGTGAATGTGTAGGAGGAATAGCCATTTGGTAGTAGAGGGCTCTGCCGACAAGTTGGCCAAAGTCGAAGGCTGTGTAATGGTTGGAAATTGAAGCTAGATGAATTCAGGCTAGAAGCAAATTGCAAATTCTTAAGAGTGTGCAGAAATGAACATGAACACAACTTAGCAATGGTTGCTGTGGAGGCTTTCGTCCTGGAGTGTATAAAATGAGACTGGATGTTTTTCTGAAAGCACTGCTGTAGGTGAAACAGGACTTAATCCTAGGATGGGCTGTGACCTGTCTTCTGCAAGACACCAGAGTAGTTTTATACTCTGTGAAAGTCACCTTCACCTTTTCTGTCCCAAAGCACACACCAGCGCTGGAGGAAAGGGGGTTCTGTGGCTGGACATCAGGTCCTTGCAGTGTTTTTCAGGGCTACCAAATACTTGGCACTGTAAATGCTGCATTTAGCATTGTACAAATCTCACTGTGATGAACAGCAAAGATTCAGAGAAAAACCTCTCATCATTGCAAGACCCCTTCCAGGTACCTTGCTGAGGTCTTCACTAAGGCATCATCCAAAAATATCATGAGTCTTGTTCCCTTTGCTCCCCTGAGGCACGGTGAACCAAATTCATACATGCTGTGACTCCTTTACTTTCAGGAAGGTTGCACCAGGGATGAATTCTCACTGCTGGTTTCAGTAGGAAAGTAACACAGTCTAGTACAGTGGTTCTTAACCCTTTTAAACTAAGGCTCCCCCTTGCAACTAGCTTTCACTCATTTTCTGACAACAAAGAAATAATAGAGCAAATTCTCTGTTTCAGAGAAGACCATGGCAGGTCAGAAAGGCTTTGACAGTTCAGATTCCCATCCAAAATCTCTGGCTTTCTCTTGTGAATCATGTGTAGGTGTTCACTTACCTATCAGGTGTTTGCCATGCCACCCTGGTGGAAAAGCACTGGTCTAGTAGATTGGACACAAAGCCAGGAGTTGGTCCCATTCCTGGCTCCACCATCACCTGCTGTGTGATGTTGGCTCTGTGTTCCAGTTTCCCCTCCTGCCCTCCGTGTCTTGGACCTATTCACACTGTGAGCGATTTGGGGCAGAGGCTGGCTGTGCACCGTGGCCACCGTGATGGGGCTCTGTTTGCAGAAGGGCTGCAAAGGCTTCCGTAGCACACACAGACCCTTCCTTACTTCTTACAGGTTTGAGTAACGCAAGAGGAACTGGATCCTTCTTTTAGTTCTGAGAAGCCTGGGTGTCATTGTCACGTCTCAGCAGTACCGGTGCAAGCAGAACTCGTTACTTTTTAACGGTGGGATCTTGTGTGAAAAGTTAAGTATATAAAAACACGCCTAGAGATGTAGACTCACATGCACGTGTTTTATGAGCGCACTCAGCCATTGTTGATGGTCTTGCTTACTGCCTTTTTAAATGTCAAATCCTCAGCTGTCTTGGGTTTTAGGAACTCCTCCAATTTTACATGGCAAATTTGTGGGCTAGATTCTGCTCCCAGCGTTTTTGTTACCATCACTGCATGTAAATGAGACCGGGAGAGAAAGGTGGCTTTTATACAGCACATGCCTGTATATACTGTATACTTGTATAGAAGTTTAAAAATAAAAAAAGAGAGGGAGAAACAAACCACTGAGACTTTATTAACTGCGAGTGATCTAATAACGTGGTGCGCTCCCAACCATTTTCATCCTGGGGTCTGCATGCTGCTGGCTAAGCAGAGCCATGTTGGTTTCTGCAGCTCCCCTGGTTACATTCTCCATAATTGATTACAGCCCCGTGCAGGAATTTCTGGACCCTTGTTCTTTACAATCATTCCCCAAACAGTCTCAGTAATCCCGCGTCCCCCTGTGCTGATTAGCCTTTGTGCATCTTGGAGCTGCCTCCCGCCGGGAGGGAAAGAGAAAACAGAGTCTTGGAACTTGTTCCTGGGGTTCCTTTTAATCCCATTGATTACTTGAGAGCTGTGGAGATGCTGTGTCAATAACCCTGTTAAATATGACAGCTGATTTTTCACAATGGTGTTTTTACACGTTGTTTGTCACTAAGCCAACTCTCCACCGCAGAGCTCCTCGACTGCTGTCACTCAGTGTATTAAACCACCGCTTGCTGCTTTTTATTTCCGGAGGGAGAGGGAAATCAGCGATTTGAAGCGCCTGCGAGAGAGGCTGCCCCGTTCGACCTCTGGTTCATGCGACTTGCTGGATCGATGCCCTTGGAAACTGAAAAAAGCTGCTTCCCCTTAGAACAGGTACAGCGCCGAGAGTCAAAGCGCAAGGTTGCTCCTCTCTTCCCTTCTGCCTCCGCTCTGTGCTGGAGGACTGCCATTGCCGATGCAGGGGTGGGCTTTTCCCGGCGTGCCAGCTGGAGACTCCCAAACTCACTTCACACCAGCCACCAAAGGCTTGGAGAAGGTTAATGGCTTCTGGTTATGGCCAGCCTAGGTGGGTTGGCGGCAGGTGGAGGGCTCCATAGCTCCCCCCTCCAATCTGAACCAGTATCTTTGTTCTCAGCAATGGGGTTACATTGCAAAATTATGATTGGCAATTGAATCTCTTCCAAATCAAAGGGGTTGCTCAGATCTGGGATGACACTTGGCTGCCTTTCAAAGTCATGGTGGCATCCAGGCGTTTTATACTTTGAGAAGTTCTTGGTGGGAAAAGGATGCGGGTTAATTGAAAAGAAAAATGTAATGTCTTTTTCTCTGCATACCATAGCAAAGGCATTACTCCTAAGTGGAAAATTTGGGGCTAGAAGCTGGGCTGTATGTTTCCAATCATCCAGTTTCCTTGCACCTCTTGTTCGCTTTTTAGCCCTTGCAATTCATTTTTAATGGCCCTGACACCCTTGTTTATAATAATAAACAGCAAGCACGTGGACACAATGAAAGTGTTTCAGGTTCAAGTGTTTTTAATAGCCTTGCAGCAAAAAATAGAACAAATCCTTCTAAATCTGGTGAAACACGATGAAGACTATCTCCTGCTGCACTGAAATATGATTTCAGAATTGCTGCTGTGAAAATACAGCCTGAGATAGCTAGCATTTCATTGCTTTGACTCCTGGCCAACCTTTTCAGACAAGACCCCCCTTTGTATCGCACACAACTCTGATTTCCATGTTACAGTGCTTTTGTCTTCCAGTTGTAACCTGATTTAACCAAACAAAGGACAAGGTGATAGATGAAGACATAATATTATTGGTTTAAATAGGCAAAACGCTTAAAATGGTGCAGAAAAGAGCAAGTGTTAAAGGGCAGGTCATATGCAGAGTTGTTTGGGTATGTGCTGGTATTGAGTTGGGACCTATAGTTTATGGCTATGCTGGTGATGTTACATAGAAAACCTCAGACTGGTACAGCTAGCAATGGTGGGAGTCCTAGTGGAAAAAAAGCACGTGCGTTTCCACCACCTTGCCAGCCACTCCTGTGCAGAGCAGATGGCTTGGTGGGCTGCAGGGCGTGGGGTTAGGAGAGCCTTGATTCACAGGCTCTGTTGCATTTCCTCCTCTGTAACAAGGGGATGCTGCCAATATAATACATTGATTTCCTGTGAAATGGGAAGGAGGCTCCTGGACTTGCAACTGCTAATGTTAACTCTGAATTTGGCCCTAAGATCACACTGGGGGCAGAAAGGGGGCTTCACAGCTGCTTTGGTCCTAGTGAAACGCCTGCAGAGAGCAGCAGAATCTGAGCAGGAGGTGGGTTAATCTCTAGCTGGGATCCTGCAGTCTGGGACAGCAGAGCTGAGAAAGCCTGTCTGGACTCATCCAGCCTACTGTACTCAGCTATGTAAATCATTACTGCCTATTTTCAACAGTTTAACAAGCCTGGGAGCTTCATTGTTTGCCAAAGAAAGGGGTCGGGCAGGCCTCTGAGCACCCTAAGCAAGCACATGGCTTTGATTCAAGAGAGGTTCCCTGAAAAATATTACCCAGGAAAGCAACTAGAGTTACAATGACAGCGGAAGTTGGCAACGGGTATCCACAGACCAGATAAACCTGCCGTGGCCAAACGGCAGCCAGGTACTCCGATACTGTTGTCTTGTGAGCCCAGTGTAAAAAACGCAGTGAAGTAAATCTTGGGCCTGCTCGAGCCTGGGCGGTGACATTATGGGTGAGGCCCTGAGATCAGTGGCAGGTGGCAAGGCAGCGTAGGTAGCAAGGATCTGTCAGGTCATGGATGCAACATATGCTACGGACCAGAGTGAAGCAGATGTCACTGGCTTCAGGAATGAATTTGGACCGCAGGGTGTTGGCAACAGTGCACATGTCAGATTGAATAACACGTTTGTGTCTCTGGAGGCTGCTTAGCTCCCCTGGACAGACACACTCACACCCACACACACACACATATGGCCTCACCCTGCCATTTCTGCACTTGCTTTCCTCACCACTTACACCAGCCTCTCACAAGCACCCATGGAAAACCTGTTCCCCCCACGTGCATGAGAGCCGGGTCGTACCCACAGACCAGGTTTCCTCCTCTCCGTTAAAACCAAAGTGAGACACTGGGGACTGAATCTCCAGTTCCTCCCACCATGTCACTTCAAAGAGGCTGAGGCAGGACTTGCTTCCCTGCAGTAAAGCCCAGCAGACTGACACGTATGCCAGTGGCTCTGTAACAGCAGTGGGCCACCATTTTACCTCCTAGGCCAGCGATTCTCAACCAGGGTGCCATGGCAGCCTGGGGTGCCTTGAGATCTTTTCAAGAGTGCCATGGGGTGCCAGGCAATGTTAGCACTGTTAGGTATGCAAGCATAATTCATAAAACAAACCCAGAGATTTCCAACAGGAAACCAGAGTGTTAAAATATTCTGATCTGCGCTGAGCTTTCACTCATCTCTTGACTACGGAAAAAGAAAAGGGCAGGTTTTCTGTTGCAGAGATCTCAGAGACTTCTGCCCGCTGTGATCTTTCTGAGTTTTTTTGCAACAGAAGAGTTGCCAACTTTTCTGTTGTTTTTCTGTAATCACAAAAGGCGTGCCAATGGAGAGCTGGCGTTGTCCATGGGCTCTACTCAGGAGCAGCATGGCTGGAGGTCTGCCAGTCCTCTCCGAGTGCCCAGGTCTAGTCTCTGCCGGGCAGAGCTGAGATTGCAGTTGTCATTTAAGTTGGCACCTGCACCCCATCTGAGCCATCCTCACTTGTTGGCATCCTCAAGCTTTGGCTGTTGCTGGCGCTATTGTAACTCGCTCGTTCTTGGAAGCTCCCATGCACTGGCTTCCCAGAGAGGGACTTGCAGCCTCAGCTCCCGCTTAACAGAGGTCCGCATCTGGGTTACAAAATATGGAAATGGAACCATCAGTTTTAAGAACTGTCGTTGGGGGCCGGGGAGGAGCGAGCCAGCAGCTGAGCTGATTCCTGTGCCCTCCAGCCCCGCGCATTCCCTCCCCAATGCTGAATGGATTAGCTCCCCGCTGTGTGACCGATTTCACAAGCTGAGTTAAACAGTGTGAAAGGTCTGGTCAGCAGGAGCCGGGCTCCTGCTTTCCCACTGTGCTGGTGTAAGGGTCACGGACCTTCCAGTGAATTAAAGGACAAAATGCCTTTTATCAAGACCCCCAGACTAGTAGCAGCTCTTTGAAAAGGGCCCAAAGAGAATAATTTTTGAGTGCTGTCAGGAATGTAGCCTGTAAAAAAAAAAAAAAGAGCGAATGTCCCATTGCAACCTGCAAACGTCCTGCAGCCGCTTAGTCTGTGTAAAACGATCTCTCTATTAGCTCTGGCATTCCATCAATATTGCGCACGGCAGCTTGCGCCCTAATTTACTGAGGCAGAGTCGGTGGTCAAGTGTCCAGATAGGCACTGCCCGGCAGAACGGCTCTCCGACACGCGTGTGGAGAGTAGCTACTAGACCCTGTCATCTTGTGCTCCGCACGGCCGACAGCTGTGGGGTCGGCAGTAAATGTAACATCCAAGCAAATGTTTCTTTCCAAGCAGTCTTTTGTGATGTATTTCCAGCTGCTTCTGATTAGGGTGAAGACTGATTTGGGTAGAAGATAAGAGCACCCAAAGCATCCTTGCTACTGAATGCAAGGAAAGGGCCTGGTAGCGTGAGCTGCAGGGAGGTCCTTGCATGATGCTGAAAGACCACAGTGGGGACAGGCGCAGGCTGAGGCGCAGCTGAGGGGGCTCTGTGGCTTTCAGCAGTGTGTGGGCAAGTGTGACATCTCTGGGACACCCCCACCCCCATTCTGGATACCTTAATATACCAGAACATCCACCAATCCAAAGCAAGGAGGAAACTTGGTGGTACCAGCAGAGACTTGTTCTCTAGAAAGATGCTGGGAAAACAGATCAAGGCTATTATAAAGGTCTGAATCGAGAGCAACTTAAATAATACAGCTGGAATTAAGTAGGATTCATACCAGTGCAGCTGGGGGAGGCATCTAGTGCAGGATATTTCTGCTGAGAATCAAAATGCAGAGCCCCCACCCCTCCCATCATGGCAATGGACCTGGTGCATCAAGGGGCAGCTTCAGTTGACTCATGAGCGAGCTTGGCTTACGTCACTGCAAAATCCTTAAACTCTTTATTTGCAGCCAGGAAATAAGCAGCAGTCATATTCCAATAAACCAGAGCTGATGCGGCATCTGGAAGGACATGGGGCCAAGTACCAGCTCTGGTGGGATCAGCCACATGTGGCCCATCTTCCTAGGAGTAACAGTGTCAGCGAAGTTATACCAGGGAACCCAGGAGGCTGATGTGATCGGGTGGGTTATTTGATATTCATGCTGGTAGTGATTCAGCAGTTTATGAGATGAATTCCTGTGGAGTTGGCAGCCATGTGCTTTTCTGATAAGAATAGTTTGAATGCAGGTTGTGTGAAATTGTTGCAGCAGAATCCAAGGAGGTCAGGGTAGAAGACGTTTCATTATTTCGGTTATAAGCCCGTTGGGGCAGAGGTGGACTTTTGATTTTCTGCGTATCTAGAACAATGAGCTTCTGCTTTGCTTGGCCCTTTAGCAGAGACCACCACGAGACTCCAGCATAATTAGCAAGCATATTCATTTAATGTTTCCCTCCCTTTCAATCTGAGTGAAAGCAAATGCTAAGTGCTGAATTTTCAATATTGAAAATGAGGAGGGTTTTATTTGAAAATAGGCTGTTTTCACTCAGCAGGACGTTGAGGAAAAAATGGTGAAACATCTTCAGCATCTCAAATGCCAGTGTTTTCTTCTCCTGAAGATATTATGCTGCGCTGGCATGTAATGTTCTTGATTTCATGTTTCTGTGTAAAACCAGCCCTTTGGGGAAAGGGTCACAACAGACTCACTCCTTCGAACTGCATCTTGGTCTAAGCCGAAAGTGTGACTTTGGTTTTGCTGTACGTAAATGTTGGGATTTTTGAGCTGTCTGAACAACAGAAATTCTGTTTTGTGGAGGGTTTATGGATCCTGAATAAGTATATCAACCTGAAGGGTCTGGCCTCGTGTTAAACTGAAGTAAAACTCACAAATGTCAAAGTTCTCCATGGGGAAAATAGTTTGGGGTTCCTTAAAATGTTCAAAATTGCTTCAACATTGACTTAATAAGAACTTAAAAGCCTAAGAATTGCCATTTGCTGATCAGCCCATAGGTCCATCCTGCCCAGTTTCCGGCGGCGGCGGAGTGGATGCTGGAAGAGAGGGTGAGCGGGGTATGACCAGGGGCCTTTCCCACTGTTTCTCTGTCTTGCAGCCTCTGGTATTTAAGCTAGAGGGCTGGACTTCTCATTTTGTATTTCCTTGTAACAAACCAGAGGACAGAAGTTTGAAAAAGAAAAAAAAAGAAAAAGGCCTTTCGAAACAACAACATCTAAATACTTCAATATTCTTAAGTTTTGTTCCTCATTTGCCTTCCTACGTAAAATTCCCATTAAATTGATCTGATTTCACAAAGGCTTTGATCCTGATGGATTATGGTTCCATTGTAATTTTCTCTGATTAGTCTTACTAGTTTATATAACCATACTTTGAATAACACCCTCCTCCCCTTTTCCCCAAGGCATTACAGTGTTGGAAGGTACTTGATTAACCAAATGAGGGGTAGCATTTTCAGACGTGATTATGGTTTCTTGGTTCTGTTTTGGGGCACTCAAACTGAGCAACCTTAAAGGCGGGGGATTTAGGGGCAAGTCTGCAGTAGCCCAGCACTCGGGGTGGGCTGCCCGAGAAGGTGGCAATCAGATGGTTAAATCCTCACTGAGCTTGTTGCTTTGGTTGCATTGCTAGTGTATCTACAGCAGGGGTGGGTGAAACGCGGCCCAGGGGCTGGATGCGGTCAGCCAGGCCATTCTATCCAGCCCGCAGGGCCCCTAAAAAATTTAGAAAATTAATATTCATCTGCCCCAGCTGCCTATCGTGAGGCCCTCGATGGCTTGCCAAAACTCAGTAAGCAGCTCTCTGCCCAAAACAATTGCCCACCCCTGATCTACAGTGACCGAAGCCCCTTGCATGCTCCGAGGGCCACATGGCTGAGGGCAAGCAAAACTTGGGGGCATCTGAGCCCCAGCCCCAAGCTTGGGCCTGCAAGCAGGATGCCCGCCAAAGGTTTTGGGAACATCTGAAGTCCCAGGTGCGGGTGGAGGATGTTTGCCAGTGGTAGAGCCACTTATGGCTCTGGGCACTTGGATTTGGAATTAGTTTAGGCTAGTTTGGCCTTGGATACAAATACATTAAAAAAAAATCTACAGTGACAGCCAGGCAGATGTACCTGAAGCAGGTGGGGAAGGCTGAGGATCACTAGGGGATCTCACGCAAACGTCCTCTCTGTAGTCTGGGGCAAGAGGGAGTTCAGTCTTTCTCAGTAACTGTGTGGTGGGAAAGGCTAAGCAATGTCTTCTGCAGCACCTGTTGCAGTCCTGCTCAGGATCAAGCTGAAGGAACGTCGGCACCACTGTCCCTCTACCCATCTCACAAGGCTGTGAGCTCTGGAGGTCGCTCTCAAACCTCCATTTCTATTCTCCAAGTGGAGCGGGGACTATCTTATCTTAGCGAGCCCAAAGCATCCTTAGCCTTAGGACTGAGTGCATCAAGAACAGGCAGGGAGTGTGGCCTAGGGACTGGAGCATGCTAGTGGAACATAGGCCTGGGCTGACCCTGGAGCTGGGAGCCTGGTCAGGATTAGACAGAGCTCCTTTAATCATGCACAGAACATTTTCTTTAAAAAAAGAAAAAAAAAGGAGCAAAGCAAGCAGAGCCTGCTGTGCCCTGTGACAGGGCCTAAGGTCAGAGCCGGACAGGACGCGGCCAGAGCCAAACACACAGAGCTCCCACAGTCCCTCCCTCCTGTGGCAGACACAACCCTCCATGCCGCTTCCTTTGTCGGGAGCCAGCTTTGATGCTAGCGAGAGTGCGTGGTAACGGCACCAGTTCCTGTGCAACTGGGGGAGATTCATGTGCCGGAACCTCAGCCCCAAACCAGGCCAGTTTCCACTGAAAACAGCCCCATGGGGCAGGTTGCTTCCCCAGCCTCTGGCAAAGGACTTTCCTCGCAGCTTCCTGCCTCTGGTAAATGGGTGCCTCACTGGGTTGGGGAGGCTTCCCAGCTGCAAAAACCCTCCCTTTGACTGTGAAAGGAAGGAAATGGTGGGAATGAGCTTCTGGATCCCTGTGGTGCCAGGGTTGGACGCAAATTGCAACCAGAAGATTGGCTGTAAATCATCATCATCATCATTATTAATAGAGATGGACCCAATCCAGACGCCTCCGGGCTGGGAAGTATTCCCAGTCTGAGCGCCGATCCAAGCACCATGGCTCCAGTCCACCTCTTATTGCTAATACAAGTTCACACACGGATTTTGCAGTGGCCTAAGCCAAGCTGCACAAGAGGCACGGCAGGGAACAGCCCTGCACCTGCTTCTGCGGGATGGACCTGATATGCAATCTGCACCGGATCCCTGCTATCTCCCTCCCTGCCCGCTGTCAGAAATCTGCACGTGGCCTCAGGTGCAGGGTTTTGATGCCATCGATCCTGCTGCTCTTGCGTGCTCCCGGGGGATCTCACGCAAATGTTGTCTCTCTAGTCCATGAGCAGAGAGCGGCTGTTAACTGTGCTGGTCTGAAGTCACACGCAGATGCACCTTATCGACTAACATCAGATGAAGGGAGCTCTGGGCTCACAGGAGCTTATGCCTCTCTGACTTACTTAGTCTATAAGGTGCATCTCTACCTCCCCTTCTTTCTAGTCCGTGCTAGTATACAAATAGAAACATTAATTACAAACCAGAGAGTATGGGAGGGTAATATGGCCCGAATACAGGGTTCAGAGGCAGGAATCCAGAGGGACATTGAACCACACCCCCCTGTGACCCATGGCTGAGTCACGCCACCTTGTGCCTCACTTTCCCCCCTCTGTGCCATAAGGATGATGATTCTGACCTGTGCGCCTCCCAGAGGGGCCGGGGAGGATTACCCTGGGGCTTGGGTCGAGCTTTGCAGATGGAAAGTGCTAAGTATTGTTAAGCTGCATTCCTTTCCCCCGATTCTTGGGGCTTTGCTATTCTGGAGTGTCCTGTGAGTGGGCAGGTTGTATACAGGCAGGGGGTGTACTGGGCACGTGCATGTGTCTCTAGGAGTAATGTGGGCATATATTAAACCCATACACACATGCACGCACGTGTGTACAGACACAAGCCTTTTTTTTTTTTTTTTTGGTGGGGGGGAGTGTCTTATGACTTTTTTAACCCTCAGGTTGAAGTGAAAATCACCTTGCAACATTTCCCCAGAAATAATAAACTGTAGCAGGCTCTGTAAACAGAAGTCTCTCTCCAAAGCCATTGGAAATGTAGACAGGCTCAAGTGAATTAGTTCAGCAAGTACTTAATTGCTGTCCTGTCTGTCAACATGTGTAGCACTGAGGGTTAACAGGCTAGGGCTGTGGCACTGGAGATGGATGAGGTCCTGTGATGGGATGGCAACTAGAGGTCACTGCTCTAGCAGCCAAGTCCCTGCGTGACCCTTGGTAAGATAAGTGTTTTCTGGTCAGGCCACATCGCTGTCTCTTTTTAGTGCTCTGACCTTCTGTTACACTCCCTGACCTCCCCCATGTCCAGCAGGAGCTGGGCATTGAGCTGGGAATGAAATGGGTCTGGTGGAGGGAGAAGGAGTGCGGTCTTTTCCCTCTTTGCAAAAACGACTGGTGAAATCTTTCACTCCCCAAAGCCCAGGCTAGACTATGGCAGGTCCACAGTGTGTCACAGCCAGGAGGCTGTCTGTCACTACTGCCCACTGGGATGTATTTAGTGGTTAAGTAAAACCAAGCGGTCATGGCCAAAAGCTGTGTAGAGTACAGCCCAGTCTCTTGTATCAGTTGAATTGGAAGCTGGCGGTGCTTGCATGGGGTTGGTGTCCTCGATGTCTTGAGTGCTAATCCTCTCTCCATTGTTAGTGGCCTGATCCTGAATTATGGGCCTTGAGGACGCTCAGCCCCTCTTCTCTTGCTGAAGTTAGCAGGAAAATTCGTATTTACTCAGTCAGCGCAGATGAATGAGGTCAATGAGCTTAGCATTGGTTGGACTTGGGGTAACACTACCAACAGATGAGCAGAGGCACTGTCTTTTAATCCACCAGGAGACAAATGCCAAACAGGCTAGAACATACGAGTGGCTGTGTCAGGACATCCAAGCCACAGGTCCCTCTACAGGTCAGTGCCCTGTGTCAGATTTGGACCGCAGCCAGTACTGAATGAGAAATGCCCCGATCACGTGTTCAACCAGGCATACTGTCCTGGGACCTCAGGTAAGGATGTGGCGGGTCTATTCAACCAGTTAATGCACTGGTTGCCCAGGTTTGAGTGGTGCAATTGGGGTCCTATTGCAAGGTGCTGAGATTCAATTTCAAGTGAGCTCCACGAGAGGCAAAATCCCTCGCAGAACTGGGTTTATTCCATCTGTCACAGTGTTCGTCACTGGTATCTGTACTACAACAGTCATGAAACCATCTAACCCATCCCTGTGGCTAGTGCCTCTGGCAAGCCACTCCTTGAAAAAGGTGAAAAACTGCTACCAGGTCCTGTCCGACAGCAGGGCCTTTGGCCACATCCAGATTTGAGCACTTGGCCTCCAATTCCTGCTGAGCATGATCACCCCTTTCCAGCTCAGTAAGCAGTCCTTGTGCCCAGGAGCTGCATTTAGCTTATGCTTGAGAGCAAGGAAAAGAAACATCTCCCTTAAAATAAAAACAGGGCTATATATTTAGTGTATTATAGAATAATCCCATAAAGCTCAGGTAATCCTGGGCAAATGAATAGCCCCCCAAAAAAATGGAGTGATTGCTTTGAATGCTTGTAAATTCAGTACGTTAGGAGCCAGGATGTGGGATTAGATTATGAAACCAAGACAAATTAAAGCCCTGCTTAATACTGTCTCGTTGCTTCAGTGTTTTAGAAACAATAAACTGCATCCTGCCCCCATCCAAGCCAAGTGAGGAGGGTAGGCTCCCTGTATTGGAAACTCAGTCCACAGGCTGTGCTGGGGCAAAGCTGCTGTAGGCACAGCTTGTGTGGGGAGAGTACCCTTTGTGGACCCAGTAGCTAAGGATCGGAGTGGGCTACACAAGGGGATTTGGAGGATCTGTCTCTGCAGATTCATTTAGTCAGGTCAACCTCCAGCTTGGAGCAAGACCTTAGCTGGAGTATCTGGCTGCCCTTACCCTACCCCGTTCCTTTTAATTAAATGGCAAAGTCACTTACGCATGTGGAAAAGGAAAAAAAATCAAGCCCGGAGATTATTGTTTACCCCTGCGAGGAGCACAGAAGTATATTGTCCATTTAATAGAAGCCTATAAATCAGTGAAAAACATTTATAAAATAATTGAAGGTAATGGGAACCATTTGTTTAAATAACATCATGCTCCTGCCCCAGAGGGGTAATAAAAGTTAGATTAATTGATAGGGTT
Source organism: Crocodylus siamensis (assembly GCF_052110815.1). Lineage (NCBI taxonomy): Eukaryota > Metazoa > Chordata > Crocodylia > Crocodylidae > Crocodylus > Crocodylus siamensis. Next base: position 60,390,455 of record NC_143404.1, on the reverse strand, counting down.
TTATATCTCGCTGAAAAACCAAGGCACATTCTCGACACCCACAGTTTGGGAAAGTTGCAAATTCATCAGGCACCCAGCTACTATCAAAATAGTCCTGTCCATGCGAAGAGGCACATTTATGTGACCCTGAAGGCTTTGGGGATGAGAACTATTTATTTAAACTGTGAAGTGAACTAGCCAGCATGAGATCCTGACCCAGATAGGAGTTTTCTTCCTCTTGTATCTGCTATTTAACTTTTTTCCATTGTGATAAAAGGCAAGTATATATGTATATGTGATATATGGCACAGAAGGCTCTTTTCTAATCCTGGCTTACAGAGTTCTGCTTCCATTCGCACCCCAGAGAATAGCACATGAAAGTCCTAATGAAAATAATCTCAGGAAGGCAAATGCTGAATATGGCTGTATAACAGAGCTAATCGGCTCCGAGGAGGAGGCACAGGTTCAGATTCCAATCACAGAGGCTCTGCGAGGCCAATGGCTCCAGTGGAATTACTCTGGATTTGCACCAGTGTAACTCGAAGGTTTGTCTACACTGTAAACACTGCTATGACTGAAGCGCTGTGTAGATGTACCCAAGCTAGCTACAGGGCTGGCAGCATAAAAAAGCCCTCCACTGCACTCAAAGACCTGGACTCAGAGTGCAGAGTAGGGTAGTAGTGCAGACTGGACTGTGGCAAAGGGAGGAATCGGGCCAGTAGCTCAACCAGTCCCTGGTGAAAAGATTTCCTAGAGTTTTCCCAACAGTATGTGATCTTTCTTTTGGTCTTTTTGACCCATCTGTTGACACTGGTAGCTCTGAACTCTGCTTGAGTATCTGGTGGGGACAGCTTAGAAACCAGACTCCACTTCCACCTGTCTCAGCTGGGCAGACTAAAATGGGACTTTACCAACACAGATACTGAGAAGATCGAAAACCCTCATTGTAAGTTGTCCCCCCTGCTCTTGCTCCAGTCTTTTTTGCCTAAGGACAATCTTGTTGGTCTTCACCTCAGCCACCAGCGCTCAGGATGAGCAGATGTTGGCTACTCTGAGGCTTCCCCCTATATTTTTGGTTTGCAAAACTAGTTTGAGCTTTCCAACCATTTTCCCTGCTATTTCACTTTTATTTTAAGGACAGTTTAATCAAAACCATACCCTGTTGTAGCTAAGGAGCACCCTGGGCCAGGTGGTGAGCAGAGAACCTGGCACCGATCTCTTAGGCACCAAGACTTAACTTCTATTTCTACCCTCTGTGTTCCCCTTCCAGTCTTCCTCCCTTCCCAGTGGCTTTTCACTCTCCCCCACTTTCAATTACCCATTTTTTTCCCAAGCAAACACTTCATTCTCCCCACTCCTTTTACCAAATCTCTCCTGTGAATGAAATGCTTGAGTTGGCCATTGCTGACCGGGAGGTCTGAGAAGGGAGTTTGGTGGCTGTGATCTCAGGTCCCAGCTGGTGCTGTGGTGTATGGCCCAGCGTGATAACCCTTTGTCATCATCAGGCTTTGCGCTTTTAACTGTGACTCAGTGGAAAGCTCAGGGGAACAAGCAATAGGGCTGGGTTTTCAAATGATCCCTGCTCCTGCACCTGGAGAGCACGAAGCACATGCTTGCTCTCCTCACTACAACGGAGCCTAGAAGTGCAAAGCGTCCTTAGAATTTATCATCTCCCAATATCCATGAATAAGTATGATTCATAATAGCTTACATTTTTGTAGTGCCTTCACAAGTGTAATACACCCTATACCCAGGAACCATGGCAATGCAGCCTAGCGCTGGGAGTGGCGCCTAACTCCTTGAGACCTGCCAGATACAAGGTCTGGTAGCAGCCACACAAAGAAGGGCTTAGAGAAAGTGCAGCTCTTAGGAAAGAACCTGTTCAAACCTCTCTCTAGCAGACAGCACAGTGCAAGCTGTACAACAGAGGGTACGTTCAGTGCAGCCAGCTTCTCTCGCTGGAAAGCCCTTTGCATGAGCTTTTGATAAAGGAACTCTGTCAAACAAGGGCTGAATAAATCATGATGTGTTACCAAGAAGCCTTACAGCTTTTAAAACAACCACCATGGCATTCTACCCCACGGACTGATGAGCCTGGGGATGCCAGATCCCCGACGCTCAGCAGCCATGCTGGAGCCAGCACACATCTGGAGTGCAGTAAACGTACCCAGAAGCAAGAAAGCAGCTCTGTAAGGGTCAGGAGTACAGAGAGCGGCTGCTGACACCCGGCGCCACCCCAAAACCCACATGCATTTCCTTATGTAAACACATGTGGCCAAAAGGCATCCATGGTCACCTTTCTGCAAAGCAAGCCCTATAAAACCGCCAGCAAAGTGAGGAACAATGTCACTATTATTGTTTTAGAGGAATTCCTCTAAAGCAAAAAAGCATAGCCAGGGCTGCCTACAAGAGTGTCTTTAAAAACAGGCCTGACAATTGACTCCAGAGCTGAAGAAAAACTCAGGCAGGATTTGATCAAGTGCAGTCGTCCCACACGCGTTTTACCCAGCCGATTAACCTGTTGTGTTCTGAGAGCTGCGTGCGCGTGTGCGCGTGGGCTGAGGTGGGAGCTCAGAAAGGTCGGTGCCCAGAAGGCTCCCTCCTAAGCGCCTGATATGGCTGTTGGTGTAGGGAGTATGATGCAAGTATGAGCGGCGATTAAAGGGTAGGGCTAGGTTTTGGCTCTTGCTCTTCCAGAGGTTTGCTGGGTAACCTTAGGCAAATCCTGTGCTCGTGCTGAGTGACATCAGAAAGTACCAGTAAATGGCCTCCATCAAATATTGGCTATGGCATGGAGAGGGGTGATGTACACTTTTGCCAGTTTTATTTTTAACTGCTAAGTTCACCCAGTGCAGGGGCTCCAGGCCACTAGATTCAAGCATTTCCCTTCCCAATGTTTCTATTTACGCAGCACAGGCCTGGAGTCACCTCGGAGCTGCGCAGCGGATTCTGCGGCCATGGTATTCACGCCCTTATGTGTGATATGTCACCCCTACTTCCCCACCGCCTGGTCTGCAGAGAAGGGCCTCGTGCTCATGCATCACTGCAGCAGCCCCCCCTCTGTATCTCATCAAAAATGGAGAAAACAACCTTGTCCTCTGCACAAGGCTCAGAGGGTAATGCTGCAGGCCCAGTGATGCCAGGGCATGGGAAGATTAAATGAGCTGTTCAAGGTCACGTGAACGATCCATGGCAGAGCAGAGAACTGAACTAATGGCAGCCCACGATACTGCCCTGAGGACAAGACCTTCTTCCCTAAAAAATATCAAGATGGCAGCTTCTTCCTATGCTTTTCTTTTTTGGGGAGCAATCTCCTCTCCTTTTATACTCCCCACTGGGGTTAAGGTCTCTCCTGCACGGCTGTGCCATTTTCTCTTAGGATTTTGTGAAGGCACCTTTTAGGCTGTAAGGAAACAACAAATCCTCTTTGGCATAAGTTAATGGCATAAATTCAGGGCATGATGAGCACTGCTACCACCTACAGAGCCTGATGCTGTGTGGCCAGAAATAAATTAAGCAGATAAACAGATCTCTTGTCGAAGCTGACTTCATCCCCTTTGCAGCTTAAAGATTCAGATGTTCTTGGGAGGCTGAGACTTTTGCATTCATCTCCTACCCATTCCTGTCTCAACTTAAGTAAGGAGAGGGAGGCATAGAGGGCCGATCAAGGCAGCAGATCTAGGTGAGAGCTATGTGCTGATAACAGCTGCTTTGAGCTTGACATTTGTTTACTGCCAGTGGAGCACCATTTTCCCCAGTCCCTGATGCCAGCCACAAATGCAAGTCTGTTGATACAGGCTGTGAGTGCGCTCATATCCTGAATCAGTCAGGGGAGACTTTAATAGGATGTCTGGAAAAGAAAAACACAGATTTGAGGGTTAGGTGGTTAATTTTCACACCATCAAAACAAGCCAAGCCCCAGGGGCCTGGTTCAGCTCCTCTGGAGTCAATAGTCCCTTGGTGATGAAGCCAGATCAGGGAACTGGATTTGCTTTCTCATAGGTGAATTTGGGATGACTTCACTGAAGCAAAGGGACTTAGCTGGGCCCAGTGGTAGCTTCAGGAGAATTAGGCTCTTGAAGTTTGGGCTGATCTATGAACTGATTGTGAAATCCTATGAAATATGAATTTTCATTTCTACCCAGGAGAACTTTTACAGTCTTTTCTCCAATGCCTGATGAAGAGTGTTTGTGCCGGAAAGCGTGCAATTAAAGAATTTTTTTTTTGCAAAAATCTTGTTGGTCTAATAAAAGATATCACCTCTATACGAGTCCCAATTGCCTTTTCCTCTAGACCAATATGGCTAAAACCTGGATACCGGGCTACAGTCTGTTACCTCTAACACAAGTAGAAACCAGGGGTGCTCCCCGGGCTTCACTGCAATTCACACCAGCGTCACTGGGGCAGACCTGGTCTCTTAGACCCAGCCCTCAGAGGTGTTTTGGTGCCTAGTGCCCTCGGAAAGTGATGGGCGTCAGGGCCTGGATAATTTGAGGATCTGGGCACTAGTTCTTTCTCGAGCAAAATTGTCTTGGTGTCAGCAAGAGCCCTGAGCTGCACAGGCCTGACCCTTGATGTTTCTTCTGTCGTCGGTCTGCTTCTCTCTGTAGCTGCTTTGTGCAGGGCTGCGACTGCAGCAGCAGGTACCACAATGATTGATCCTACCTGTCTCCCCGGGGAGGAGGCGACCCCTGCCTTCCCTTCCTGGCTCTAATCCTTTCCTTATTGCTGCACCTCACACACAGCAAGGCAGGGAGGAAGGGGTCTCACTGGCTGCCCACCTGCATGCATTTAACACTCCATTCAGACCCCGAGCTGAACAGGATATTCCAGCATCAGCCATACTGGGAAAGTGAGTCTAACAGGAAACATACGGGAGAAATGACATTCTAACGAGCAGGAAGCTTTTCTGATCACATCTCTGGAGCAGGAGGTTGAGGGGTGCTGCTGCCTTGACCTGAGTGACAGGCCTGGGAGAATCAAGCACTCAGCCTGCGCCCTCGAAGCACAAGCCCTCTTAGGGCTAGGAGACTTCTCAGGGTGTGTCGACATAGAGCAGCTATTGCCACATAGACTAGGGGGTGAAAATAAAGTGCAGTACCTATTCCACCCTAGCTCTGCCAGACCCTCTAAGCCTTATCCCACAAGTGGCCGCATGCCGGTCAGTGTGAGGCAGTGCATTTCCCTGGATGAACCACTGGAGAGGACTCCAGGGTTGCTACTGACCTCCAGCGTGGTCCTGGCACATATCCTTTTTCCCAGGGGTACAATGGGGGTGGTGATGATCATCATCTTTTGCTTCACGGACAGAGTCAGAGGAAAACCCTTCATGAGCTAGATGCTGCTCTTGCTTGCAGTCATCCAAATCTGGGATTAATTCCATGAACATATCAGCAGTGCACCACAACCAAACCTGCAGCCAGGGATCTGCAGTGGTGTCCAAATGCTTGCTTCTGTTTTCTGCTTATTAAAGGGAAAAATAGAAAGGGAATGAGATGGGCTCATCCTGATGATCTCTGTAGCTTTGTCGACTTTGTAGTCAGTGCTAGGCGATAACAGAGTTCAGCACCCGGCCTAGTTTGTGGTTCGGTCCTAGGGTCGTTAGAGTAGTTTTGAATGAGTTAGGGCAGTGGCCTGCCCCGAGGTGGCTGCAGGAGGTAGTAGGGTTTCCTTTCATGGAAGGGTTGGAAGGTTTTTTCTTCCATTCTGAAGCAGTTATTTGCTAGGGAAGGTAGGGCAGTTAGTACGGGAGCTGCCTACACCAGCTTTGTGTCAGTAGTGTTCCCTTCCCTGAAAGGCCCAGAGCACAGCAGACAAGCTGGTACAGTATTAACCTGCTGGGAAAAGGAGTCATCCTTTTCAGTGGTGTCTTCATGCCATGCCCTCTGAACTAAGTGGCAAGGTCCTGGAAATCAATAGGAGCTCCATGTGCCAACTGGCTGGAGAAATGGGCTCTCTACCAGATGCTCAGAAGGTGAGATTACCACAAAGTAAAGAAAAAAAATGCAGTCATGCCTTATCGTTAATAGTTACTTAGATGACAGCAGAAAGAGCTGCACAACAGATTGAGAAGGAGCAGGTTAGCAGAAGAGCCAGTCTTGGTTGGTATATCACTACCATCCTCTGGTCCTATATGAAAACCTGTTACATGAGAAATTGTTATGGCCAGAGAGAAAGAAATCTCACTGACCCAGGCTGGACAACTGCCAGGATGGCATATGTAATGAAGGCAAAAGATTGCTAGATACTAAGGCACCTGTTTGGGATGACCTTACTTCCAGATAAGAGTGTCCTTTGCAGAGGAAAAAGATGGGCATTTGAATTTCATCATTAACCCCACCAAATAGTTAAGTGTACCATTGGCCTCCATAACTGAGACATAGGAAAAGCTTCTATAGTGAGTCAGGGACTCTGAAATCCTTTTTTTTTTTTCTAGAGAGCTTATCTTATCTACCAAAGAATACAACATTTGGCTAGGAAAGGCGGTCAGTTTGCTCAGCCCAAGTAATGGCTTGAACAAAAACATTGCAAAACTAAAGCTATCATTAAGAGCCTTTGAAATCAATGAAATGGGAAAGGGTAAAGAAACCCCTTAGCTGCTGTAATGAACCACCTCTGACATACAGGGTTATTTCCTGGTTAGTCTGAGTTCCCCAGTGTGGTGGGTGGGTCAGTTCTGCATTACCCTTTCCCATTTCCCTTGGGAAGGTTTCCCATAGTCAAATGGGCTTGAGGATTTGTTTCCAGAAGAACTGGCTGTTCTTACATGATCAGCCATTAGATATTAGGGCAGGAGAAGGGTGGAAACGGTAGGATGAGGTGACAGGTCACTACTTCTGAGGCCAAGGAAGAGTGGATTTCTCCAGGCTGGTCTAGAAGTTGTCTTGGTGAAAGTACAGCAATACGAGCCAAGTACAAATCAGTCTAAGAGTATCCATTCATGGACTTGTACTGCAATATTTCCATCCACTTCATTTTAACTGTTAAATGGAAGTGCTAAGAAGAACTCCTGGGCCGAGCAAAGCAGCATGTGACTAATACCACATAAAACAGGGGACTTCCAGGTCAAAGAACAGAGAATGGACGGAGGGCAAGGTAGGGCACGAGGGCACCGGGTGAGATACAAACTCTTGAGGGCTGTTGGAAAGGAGTGGGGACCAGCATCAATTTATTTTGTGGGGCAGGTGTTGGACCAACATTTTCTCTTGTGGATACCTTGAGTTACCCATAATCCAAATCCTGCCCAGATGAGGTACCCATCCTCTGACACATAAGCAGGCCATAATTCAGGGAGAGTTTCAGTCTGACTGGGGATTGAGTTAACAGGAACCGTTAAGTTAAAGAGCGAGTTAATTCTCTAGAGAAAACAAGTCCACAGTTTCTGAAGTCTTTCTAGTAGGGTTCTCATGTAATTTCTGGCCCTGATTCAAAGCCCACTGATGTCAGTGGAAACTTCTTTCTATTGATTTCTGGGGGCATGGGATGAAGCCTTCTGTTGGGAGGCTGAATAAAACTTTGAGGCCTCACACCCAAGCAGTGAAGATAAAACTTTGCATTCCATCATGAAGGAGTTTAGAGTCTTGTTATCAGTGATGAACCGGGTAGGATGGCATCTAAAAAGTTACTGTCGATAAAATAAAAACTCTAGCTGAATTTTTAAAAAGGCTAAAACTCCTCTTCCATAAAAAAGGCAACAACTGTGAAGGAAATATCCAAGAAATATCAACAAAACAAGCAATAGTAGATGGACGGTTGGCGGGTTCATCTTTACTGCCGATTTGCCCCAAACTGATTAAGATCACTATTTTCAAACTAGCATGGAAATTCTTCCCAGGCTAATCACCAGTATTAAATCAAAACCTCCTTGAAGCCTTCTTAAAAGCAAGCATAACTCAACAGACATCTGAAAGTGGCTATGCGTGGAGGAAAATGTTCAGGAATGTGTTGCGTATGGTCCTTATAAAGGAGGAGGTAAAAGATTTCCTCAGGATGGATGGGGTGGGAAGCATCTAATCTGTGAAAATGCTTTGGTTTCTGCCTAGTGTTCGCATATATCCAAGGACGCTCCTCTGCTCAGTGGGTTTCTCACACTGTTGTATTCTAGGGGAAAAGAGGAGAAAACTGGCTATCGGATGCACTCAGATGGCATGAAATAAAGCTGGTCACAGGAACTGATCTGCAATTTGCAGACACCCTGTCAATTCTTTTATCTCAGCGTGGTTGAGCAGGATGAACTAGCCCTCCTGCCGTATGGAGGGTCCCAAGTGACTAGCTCATTTGGAGGAGTTCAAGTATCCTCCAATAATCAATAGGTGAGTGGAAGTCAGAGCTTTTGGCTAAGTACAGACAGTTACAATGCCCGAGGCTGAATTGCTTCAGTCGTTTCAGGTTAGTCTAAGCTGTGGAGATTAAACTGAGAAACAACTGAACAGACATTCACTTTTGATTCAGGAAATGCAGCCATATGGTCTGATATGCTCAGACCAGAAGCCAGGGGGCACTCGAGCATGGCTCTCTGGCATGTAGGCAGCATGGGCTGTGTATTCACTTTCTCTTCCTGCTGCCTCTGAGGTCTCTGGGATTTGTAGTCCAGAATCACAGCAGCAGGACTCTTCAGGGTCGCTCATCTCTTCCTTTTCCTGCTTCCAGGTACTTCTGGGATTTTAGTTCACAGTAGCAGCCAGCAATAAGTTTTTAGCAGGGTAGGGAAGCTCTGTACTTGGGGGAAAGGAAGTTTAAACCCCCACCCTGGCCCCAGCCCCCAGCCAGAGTTTGCCTGGAGGGGAGGGTCAGTCCCTACCTCCCCCCTCCCCCCCTTCTCTGCTGGAGCAGACAGCACAGCACAGCCCAGCACAGCCCAGGGATAGAAAGCATGCTGGGATACTGTGATTTAACTTGAACCAGGAAGGGGTCTGGGACAGAAGTTTCATAAACTGGTTTGACCCAAATCAGTTAAGTCTAATACTACATTCAATCGGATTTACCTTAAACCATTTCAGCCAGTTTGAAACTGGTTTATGTGCACTGAGCTTCTGTTCTGTTACAGGTTTAAACCAGTTTCTGATGACTTAAACCAGTGTATGTATAACATCTGTCCCTAGCCTTTGTGTTCTTACCTCAGTTTTGTCATTGCCTTGATGGTTGGCCTTGGACAGTCATGTCATATCTCTGCACTTTGGCTCCCCAGTCTGGAAATGAGACCAATGCTACTTACTTTCCATACAGAGGGGGAGAGGGGCAACATTCAGAAAAGGGTGCTCTCTGCCTCAAATCACTTACAAGCCAAGCAAATCTGTGAAGTCAGTGTAGTTTTTCTTATGTATCCAGCGGCGGAGTGGCAGAGGGCTTACGGTGCCTTGCAGCTGCTCTGGAGAACAGTCCACAGTTGCTGCTGTTTAGGCTTAGGTGGGCACCTTACTTTCCCATGGACGTAGTCTGCCTGCTTGGTCTTACTCACTACAGTCTTCTAAACCTCTTACCGTCTATGACACCCACAGTCTGCCATTTTGAACTGTGGTCTCAGCTTTGTGCTGAACCTGGTTTGGGCTGTGCTGCAATACCCCCAGCCAGGGCTGACCCTAGGGGGAGGCGCAGGGCCTGGGGCAGATCAGCCTGTGCGGGGCCCCAGTAACATTTCTATATAATTAAAAAGAAGTTCAGGAGAGCTGGGCTATGCGGGCTGCAGAGTGGGATGGAGGTGGCAGCCCTAGTCCTGGCGCTAAGGATGCTGCTGCTGGTGCAGCCTGCCCCAGGGGGCCGCCGGCAGAGCGGGGCAGTCAAGGTGAGGGCTGCACCAGGCAGGCTGGGCTGGGTCAGGGACACCCTCGGGGCAGGGGTCCCGAGCCGAGCCGCAGTGCCCAGCAGCTGGACCAGGCTGTGCTGCGGGGCGGGCTCTAGGCAGCACCTCTGCCATAGCCCTCACAGCTGGGAGCAGGACTCTCCTGCTGCCAACCTGCCCTGCAGGGCGCTGCCAGCCCCTGTCGAAACGTGGGGCCTGAGACGGTTGCCCCAATTTGCCGTACCCTAGGGATGGTCCTGCCCCAAACCCTATGCCCTGCTAATAAATCTTTTTGGGGCCAAAAAAGAGGATAATCTTTTTTTTTTATGCTAGCACTTGGTGAAAGGGTATTGCTGAGGTAGTAGGCCCTTGTTGTTCAAAATATGTACTTCTGAAGTAGTGTTATGCTGAGATTTGCTGTGCACATTGAGGCCCCAGTACCATTCCAATATGAAAGATAAGAAAATAATAATAACTGGGGCTAATGTGGGGGCAGAAGGACAGGAAGCCATGCAGGAGGGGCTGTATGCTTATAGCAGACCTTCCAACAGACCCACAAATCTTGAGAAATCTATGGGTTTTCAACCTGTGGTCCGTGGACCCTTGGGGATCCACAGACTATGTCTAGGGGGTCTGCAATGATCAATCAAAAGTATATCAATACCCACACTTACAATTCATTGGGGTCCACACCTCCATTCAAAGTTGTTTAGGGGTCTACAAATGAAACAGGTTGAAAGGCATTGGTTTAGGCCGGGTTGAACTTCCTTTGCAATCTTTCCATGGCTGGGAAGAACCTCTGGTAGGATGAAGTGAAAGCACCTTGAGGGGAAGTTTGGGGACTGGCCTGTACTTTGCACAGGGGTTTCTTGCATCTGGGATGAGGTAATGCTTGATTGTGGTTAAGCCTAAAAAACTTCAGCACTGGAGATAAGCACCCGAAGAACTGGGTACTTTCTTTAAGCTCTCTGACCCTTCCATGGCTACCCCGGAGCCTGAGATTGCATTCTCATTCTCAGTCATCACTTCCAGAACCAGAACGGCTAAACTCAAGAAAATGAAAAATAATGAAATGCGGGGTTTGGAGGGGAGGAAATAACACAACTTTTTAGATGCTGAGTTGAAGATTGGCTTGAGATTCAGGTGAAGGCTCCAGCCAGGCTCCAGCCAGGGGGCATTGCTGGAGTCAGCCTGACTGTTCCCACCAACTCTCCTGATCTTTTCAGTGGACAGCAAGGAGTCCCTGTGGCTACTGTCAGTTTTCATGAAGCTGAAGGAAATTCATACAACCAGTTACTCATCCCAGTCTGTTTTCGGAATGGGTCTGATTTCTGGAGCAGAAAGCAATTTGGCTCCGTTTTACAACCGTCAGCGTTAGCTTTTAAAAAACCCCAAAACCTCCAAAGCAAAACAAAATAATAAAACTGAGGGGAGTTTGTTGTGTGAAAAAAGTTCCTCTGAATTAGTTATATCTGGCATGTGATCCCTTTTTGATTGAATACTTAATAGCCGCCAGGTGCAACCAATAAGGGATGCTAGCCGGTCCTCTGGAAACAGCATGGGAACACAGCTTGGTAAGATATTCCAAGAGGGGAGCTTACTGTGTGGGCTGCCTGGGTCCTTCCTTTATTATTTTGTGTGTGTGTGTCTACAACAATTCCAGCTTCCCTGTCCTTGCCTGTGTTATAGCAAGAGAAATCGGCAGTGTGGATATACACACGCACACTATAACGTTAGAGACGCACACCGGCACATACATATCTCTGTATGGAGAGGTGCAGGTATGCATTTTCAAGTGTATTGGTTTTATAGTAAAAAGGTACTGTAATGACCCTCAAATACCGTCTATTTATAGGTATTGCACCTTTGGAGTGGAACGTAAGAGCTCTTTAAGGCATCAGTTCAAGAAAGCACTGAAGCATATGCTTAAATACCACTGGTGCTAATAATGAGATTTAAATACATGCTTACAGTGAAGGATGTGCTTAGTGCTTTCCTGAATCAGGGCCTGTGAGTGTGCGGCGTGGGGAGGGTTGGGATCTCAGCTTTACCGAAGTGTTCCTCACCGCGCTGGGGCCTGGGCTGTATTCCAGCTGAGAAGGAAAATGCTGAAACTGAGCACAGCTGGCTTCATTCCCACCCCTCCTACAGCTGTTTCCAGGGTTGGGCCCTCCCCTTTAGCAGCAATGTCCATCCTATATACCCCAATATTGGTATACATACCCCAATACTGTCCATCCTATATACCCCAAGTGTTAATACAGGTGTTAAATCCTACCACTGTGCAGGTGCCATGGAAAGTACCTAGATAGCTTCATCTCCCAGGCCGGTGGGCCCTGGTGACCAAGATTTTCAAAGGTTATTAGACATTTGGAGTGATTTGGTTTGTCTGTACTCAGCTGGAGACACTTTAGAAAGGCCTAATTTTCAGAGAGGCATAAGTTACTGCAGCCATTTACACCTGGCTGGCTTAGATGTAAGGTTTCCACAGGACCTTCCTGACAGTTCCTCATTTAGAAAGAGGTGACGGTTGCTTTTCTGGAGAGCTGGGATGAAATACTGTACTGGGTGAAATCACAGGTAGTTTTGAGATGAATTTCATGTTCTGAGTTTTGCTGTACTAATGGCTGCGGGGGTGGCTCAGAGCAGATGTGCTTCTGACTACTCAGTGGATGCTGAAAACCATTTTCACTGAAGCACATTTCTTTTGGGTGAAATTGGTTCTTTTTAATTCAGCATCTCCATAAAAATAAGAGCCCCCTTTCCTATCTTGTCTGCACAGGTGACGCAATTCCCCGCAGTGTTGCTTGGGAAAGAGACCTATAGCACGTCACTTCCCGTAAGAGCTCCTTGTGGTGCTGGCTGTGGGCAGCTTGCGTGTTTGATTTATAGAACGTCTGAGCCTTCAGACCAAACTCCCTGGTTTTATTTGAACAATTCCTTTATGCCTGAACTCAGCATTTCCCAGTGTTCATGGGGTATTAAGGCCCAGAGAGCTATTACTGCCAATAACAAAAGAAATCATCACAGGCTTCTGTTGCGGGATTTGGGGTAAGTGCTCTTTGCACTTCAGAGGTGTTGACTACACGGACACATACGTTATAGCTCAGTCTGTCTGCAGTTGCAGAAAGGCCAGGGAACAGCCTTTATTCTCACTAGTCACAGAGCCAAGTCCTGCTTCTCTTTAAGTTCAGGGACAAATTTGCCATTGGATTTAGTCGGACCAGACTTTGGCCCTACGAAAGGAACAAGGGTGTTAGCTGCAGCAGGGAACACATCGGTGACATCTTCAGTAACAACATGTAACTCCACAGTAAAGTCTGGGCAATGGAACAAGCGGCCTAAGGAGATGTGGGATTGTCACTGCTGGAGAGAGGCCAAGGGTTCATCTCTATTGATCATGGATAAGTGGAGGTCAGAAAAGTGACCCACACAGGGACCCTTTAGCTCCAATCATCCACTGATCCTATTGATTGATCCTCTTAACTCTTTAGAGCAGGGGTTCTTAACCTTTTTTGTGCCATGGACCCCTTTGGCAGTCTGGTGAAGCCTATGGACCCCTTCTCAGAATAATGTTTTTAAATGCATAAAATAAAATACATAGGATTACAAAGGAAACCAATTATATTGAAATAGTTATCAAAATACATTCATTTTGCCTACATTCATAATTGAAGGAAATGCTAAATTTCAGTTAGAGATTAGTGAAAATAAAGATGTAATTTTTTTCCCCATCCAAGTTCACGGACCCCCTGAAATCTAGCCACAGACCCCTTGGAGGGTCCGTGGACCCCAGGTTAAGAATCCCTGCTTTAGAGGTTGGAGGTGGGACAAAGAAAGGCTTGGCACTCTTCCTGACTGTCACTGAATTATTGAGTGATCTGTGCTCAGTGTCCCCACCTGTAAAATGGGCTGATATTACTGCCACACTGGTCATGCACACTAAGTTCTGAGAAGAAGATGCTCACTGTGAGGGAAAAATGTATTATTTGTAGGATTTGCTTGTGTGAATAGTGCCTGCCCCCTGCTCTGGTGAGCTAGCAGCCAAAGCCAGCAAGCACTTATATGCAGGCACTGATTTAAATGAGTGCTTATGTAAGCACAATAAGGCATGTGAGTTAGTGGCTGCAGGACCAAGGTCTATTTATGTGGGGCATACTGGGAGATCCTAAACCAATACTGACACTAGAAAAGCAGAGAGATGAACCCATAGCGTCCCACCATTGAGAAAGTTTCTGGATTTCCTCTTCTGCAGTCCTCCAAAGTAAAGCTCTTCAGGCCCAGAAGCGCAGACAGTAAAAAACACAAGTTCTGGGGTTCTGCACCTTCTGGAGTCCTTAATGGATCACGCAAGATAGATCTGCTGAAGTCCACTGGTTGTCCTTGTGGCGGGGCTTTTGGCTTGTTTGGTGTTTCATTTTTCTGCATGCATTGATGCAGCTGCAGTAGAAGCAGAGCTCCTTAATCTCCTTTGTGTGGTTTCATTCTTGCTTGCACACATGTGCATGTGTATACTCCATGTACAAACCCACCCAAATACTTGCTTTGCATGTGCATGATGCTAGTTACATATGCAAGTGAGAGGTGTCTTCACTTACCTGCCACGTAGACAAGTTACGTGTCAATAGATGCCCCTGTCCCATTGCACCCAGGGAGGTTTCCATCTGATAACAAGCAAGGAAATATTTCTTTCACACAAACCACTGGTTAAATTGTCTGTCCCCTGGGGATAGCTGGCAGCCCCTCGAAGGAAGTGCTTGTGGTATTGTGTACAGCTTGACAGAGCAGAGCCCCTGCGCAGGCTCCTTATATGGGGCTCTTTGCTTGCCAGGGCTTTTTATTGGTCACAGGAGGAAGCCTCTTTTCCATTAATCAACACAAAATAAATTGGACTTAAATGTTCAATTGCGATGTTGTGAGCAATTTATACAAATTACAGGGAAGGGACAGAGATATATTTACATGGGGTTGTGTAATTAGGTGTGGGGGATGTGCTCCTTAGGGAGCGTGTGCGCATTTGAGGCCTAAGTGGCAGGATTCTCGGTGGTCTGCAGAAGGATGTTAGGGTTCGGGCTGAGAATGAAGCTTTGGCCTGGTCTGGGAAACGAAAAGGCTGTGCAGCCCAATGAGGTGTGGCATTTTCAGAAGCACTGAAGGATACCCAGCACTTGCGTGGCCCCTGGAGCCAAACCCCTCTCGTGTTTTAAAAATCTCAGTCTCTGAGCCCTAGCAAGTGCTACTTCGGAGTTTGGCAGCCACCAAAGAGTGTGGCCAGGATACTGAGCATGGAGAGTCCTATCGCACCCAGGTGTCTTCTGGGTTGGCATCGCACCTGATGACAGTTGTGGCCCTGGAAGATATGGCTGGCTAATTACACACCATCGCTAGCGAGCACATGCCCACAGGTGGGAGACCAGCTTGGCGTCGAAGGAACAAGAGCAAGGCTGAGGGGTTGCTGGTTTTGAAATCTGGCCACATACATGTGTACAGGGAAGTTTGCTTGAGTGACTCTCTGCACTTCAGTGGCTGTCTTGAGCCTCACCGGCACAGACCAGTGCCTTGCATACAGTTTCTTATTGATGTCCACCGGCATTTTAGAATCTGTGGCCAAAAATTTCATCTGCTGCATCTGAGGCTTTGGCCCCGGGGAGACTAAGGCAAACGTGAAATTGCCCTGTCTACAAAGTGGAATTCTGCTTGAGTGGAGAACAGGGATTTTTTTTTCCACCTCCTCCCCTCCCTCCATGTCTGTCAAAAGATTGCTCCACTCCTGCAAGGAACTGCCGTCAAGTCAGAATGCGGAAGGCCAGTCTGCAGCTGATGCACATCGATTTAACTCCACTGACTTCAGCGGTGCCGTGCTGCCCCTCACCATGGAGGGGCTGGCCTGTTATGTGCATAGCTGCCTGCTTTGTTCCTGTGAGATCCACGGGATTTCTGCTGGGGATCAAGGGCAGTACAGCATAACCCCGACTAGCCGACCTCTCTGCTCACTCAAGACTAGGTTGTGCCATCTCATAACTTACAGGGGAAGTTCCCATGGCTTTATAAGTGACCCAGTTTTTGAAGATATTCCCTAGACCCTGTGATTGCAATCCTTGAGGCTGCACACTATAGGGCCCCTCGTTACCTGCTAGGGCATCTGGTTGCAGGGATCAGGACTACAGCCATCAAGTAGTAGAGCCAAGTCCCAGTTTAAAGGTAGTACTTACACTGCCTAAAGCCTGCCCACCCTGGGATGGCACTCACCACCGGCATTAAGGCGCGAGTTCGAACGCTCGCGCTCTCCCAGCCAGCACCTGGCCGATGCAGGTTTGATCTTTCATGGGCCCCTGAGCTGTCAGCTGTAAGTCCAGGCTGGAAAACAGAAGACAAAAGGATCAACATTCAGACAAGACACTGCAAATGCAGCGTCTGCAAGATCTAAAGGGTTTACAGCCAGCTTGGTCCCACTGAGGAGCCATGCAAAAGCCCTGCTCTCTGCTGGCTCATGGGCACAATTTTGAGCCAGTGAGTCTCTGGGCAGCTCCTTGCAACCTAGTCCTCTCCTCACAAGACCTCCCAGGACTATGGCACAAATGGAGCACCCATATAAGCTTGGGAGCCAGGGGCTGGATGTGCCACGCAGGCTGTGTTCCCGCCCTCAGTCTGGGAAACGTGTGTTGCAGACCTCCCGCTCCAGGGCTGCCAGCTTGGCATGACATCCTCTCAGCACTAATGAAAAAGATGAAAAATGAATGTCCCCATCATGAGCATGAGAACGCAGACAGTGAGCCAGGCCTGGACCGAAGCCCAGCAGCTTCAATCGCTGCAATCAGTCTGCTGAGTCAGCTCCCATTCCAGGAAGACACCAGAAAATCCTTCAGATAAGGAGGGGCGGGGAGGGCTTCTGCCTCCCCAAACGCAGGCCCCAGTGCCACGTGTCTAATTGGAACTGCTCTGCGTTAACACCAGTAAAACCAAGAGAAACTGGTGAGTGGCTTTCCAGAGCCATTGGGCTGGTGCTTTGCAGGCTGTGCTCAGGGACGCAGCTGCACAGTGCGCTGGAGCTAGTCCGGGTTCCCTGATTGCTTCTGCAAACGTGGGAGCGGGGCAGGTGACAGTAGGTAGATGACAGTGGGCGCATGTACACAAGACATTTACTGCAGAGCTGCCTAACTAGCTCTACAGTAAAGTCTCAGTGTCTACACGTGTGGCCCTATTAGGTCACAGGAAGCGAATTAACTCCACTACAGGTTAGTACTTGTAAATACCAGTATTATCCTGGGGCAGTGTTATTTAGCGCACTGCAACACATGTAGACTTTGACGGGACTAGCCGGGGCACGAGGGTGCTTCAGTGTGGGGTCTGCCTGCCAGCTAGCCCCGCACTGGAGCATCCTCATGCCTCAGTCTGCCTCTCCACAGCACATCGAGCCAGGTTCTCCAGGGCTGCTTCAACCCAGCGGTCCTGGGCACGCATTCAAATATGGCTCCTGGAAGCAATAAACTCTGGTGAGATACGCACTGGATTTTATTGCTCTGTGCTAACAGCACATGCAGATGCCCCTAGTTCGGCTCAGCCTGATGGTGCCCAACTCCTGAACAAGCAGCACAGCCCCGGGGAGGTGCAGGCTCCGTGTTCTGACCCAGCCTTGGGAGCGTTGGTAACTTGCCTCTGGTGAGACTCGAGAGCCAGATTACCGTTCAGGCAGGGAAATATGAG
Organism: Crocodylus siamensis; assembly: GCF_052110815.1. Taxonomy (NCBI): domain Eukaryota; kingdom Metazoa; phylum Chordata; order Crocodylia; family Crocodylidae; genus Crocodylus; species Crocodylus siamensis. Next base: position 60,372,994 of record NC_143404.1, on the reverse strand, counting down.
CTCAGACTCAGCTGCAGCGCCCATCTGTGCACACGCAGTTGCTGAGATGGCAGATGCTGATTTGGGCAACTGCACATCCAGCTGCATAACCACCCAATTGGGTGAAACAAATGCCATCCCCTTCCAACTTGCATATGCAACTGTAGTCTTTGTGCATGCTAATTATGCACCCAATTAGATATGGTTTGTTCACACAATGACATTGCCATTGCAAAACCCCCACCTCTTGCCCTTGTTAGCCCCATGCCTCAGTTTCCCCCAATACTGTGCATAACATCCGCTCCCTCCCAAGCCATGTTGCAAGCATCTGTGTAGTCTGAGGGCTCATGCTGGGTAACATGAAACACCAAGTGAAGAAAGAAAGGCAAAGGCAATGGAGCACATGACATCAGGAGCACCGTTGAAATCCAAATCTCGCCCGGTTCTGGCCTGGACCCGGCGCACCGAGCTGCCCTTGCAGGTGGTGCAGAGGTGTGGGCCCCTGCACCAGCCGCCCCACTGCTGCACCCAATGCGCTGCCCCAGCAAGAAGTTAACTGTTTTCTGCAAAGGAAAAAAAAATCATTTGGGGAATAGATGGAAAACGGAGATAGCGTCAGGCAGTCCTGGCCTGTTCTCCACCTGTTGTTATTTTGGTCTGGCCCAATCAACCTGCTAGCCAGGCTGGAGCCAGAGACCATCTGGAAAAACTGCAGTGTTTATAAAACTGACATGGAGCGGCACCCCAGGGCCCTGACCTCCCACACAAATCTGGAAATGATTAAAATGGCCCTGGCTGTCTTCACTGCTGAGAGCTCCATGCTGAGAGCAGCCCACCGAGGACATTTGGAGTTCTCATTAGCAAAGCTGGAAATGTAACCAGCTCTCCTGAAAGACCCCCACCTCCCCCTGATTGTCTGTTTGCCTTAGTCCTCAAGCAAAATGCAGCTTTTTAGAAGAAATACCAAAAAGGAAAAAGAATTCCAAGGCGAAAACCTTCCCACTGGAAATGTAAAAAAGGCAAGAGCACTTTCTGAAAGGGGACAGCGGTGGCAGCAGCACGCCAATGGGAAATATAGTCGGCTCCAACGTGGGAGCAGCTTTCTCAGCACACAGAAATGTTGGCCGGTTCTGAATAACTGTTCACAGAAGCGAGAGACTGTGCATGAGACAAACAGAGAAAGAGCTGGAGAATGATGTACCGCACGCGCGCGTGCATGTGGGCGTGTGTGTGTTTTGGAGAAAGAGAATGAACAATGTACTCTGTGTGTGCATATGAGAGAGAAAGAGAGAGAGAGAACGATGTATCATGTGTATATGACAGAGGTGGAGAGCGAGAATGATGTATGTGTGTCTGTGAGAGAGCGAGAGAGAATGAGTGATGTACTTTGTGTGTGAGAGAGTGTGTGATGTGCCATACGCACGTGAATGATGTATTAGATCATTAACGTGTGTGTGTATGAGAGAGAGAGAGAATAGCGAACATGTGTGACTGCTAATGTATTGAAGTGCATGTGTGTGAATGTGCGCACAGCACTGTGTGATGAGCATGCACGTTGCTGGGTTTGTGGGGTATTTATATATACTTCTGCATGTCAGTTTGTATACTTGTACGTGTGCGTGATCACGGTGGCATGCACATAACAGAGTGAAGTAGTACACGTGTGCCCATGCAGGTAGGTGGAGATGGGCATTTTTGCAATTATGGTATTTCCTAAACGGACATAAAACTACTTCGTATTTCAGTTGGCCACAAAAATGCCACGCTTTAGTGGGGTCAGTGAGCCCAGGCCTCTCCTTCAAGTGGGGGTGAGGGCCAGATCTGACACACCTACATGTGCAAAACATATGCTCACTTGTGTGCCTAATTTGTGTGCACAGAAATGGCAACTGCATGATCAAAGCCTCAAATTAGTTTTTGAGATTTCTCTCCTGAGCTCTTTCCAGAGGGGCCTTTCACAAAACAACCTCTCCAGTATCCCTCCCCTGCTCAGTGCCCTGGTCAGTGTTTATTTTTGGGAACCTGAATTCTAGGCCTCTCTGGCTAATTTTGTTAAACTGTAATCCTCTGTCTGCTCAGAAAGCTATGCGGTATCTCCATGCACCTCCATGCTCTGTCTGGCTGGTGTCTCTCTGCCCCAGCTTAAATGGTCACATGGGCTAATCACCCCAGTTGGCTAACTGCTGCCCTAGTGAGCTGGCTGGCACCCTCTATTTCTGTAGCAAGCCCAGATAAAAAGGAAAATAGCAGACAGTTGTCAGGGGGAGTCAGGTACCTAAATAACTGAGGATCTGGACCCACACGCTTAAAACAGAAAGAGCTACTGTAGCACTGGTGCCCTGAAACCTGGCTCCAGTCCCCTTTTTCTGCATACTTGTATTTAGATAAATATATTGCAGGAAGCCAAGTCACTTGGAGCAGCATTTAGTGTCTGCTCCCCTGGATGTGGAAAAGCTTCATTGATTGGGCTGCGCTTTGGGTTGGGCTCTTAATTTGTAGGATTCCTTTGGGACTGACCACACACCACCTCTCTTCTGGGCTTCAAGACCGGCCGTGTCCTGACAGGTCTCCCTGACCACTGCCCTGCGTCCTGACTGGGGCAAGGGTACGTGAAGCAGAGTCCAAAATTCAAGCCATGTTGGACCTTCCTGACCCAGCCTGGCCAGAGGGGGGACATGTGGCTAATTGCTGCCCTAGTGAGCTGACTGGCAGCATTTTAATTAAAGGGGTGTGACTAATGAATTAGCCATGACTCGGAGCCATCCATGGAAAATTCAAATCAACCTCCTTTTCCTTTGCAAGTGGCTAAATATCTGCCAAAATTAAAGGGGGTGGGAGGAGTGGAAGAAAGGCAGGCCTCAGCACAGGGCAAAAATGGGACTCTAACGCTGCGCCATGCGGCCTTTGATTCCTTCTCGGGGCTGGTCCTGTGAGGTGTCGGGTGGTTAATGCAATGGGAACAGGGGAGCCACGCACCTTGAGGGACAGGGTCCGCAGCGTGCAGCCGAGTTCTCAGCTCGCCAGGCAGTGATCTAATGTACAGCCCCAGAGCCAGGAGAGCATTGGCAGCCGCTCTGAGAGGGACTTTTGGATCTGATTTGCACACTGTCGTCTCGCCCTGCCGCATGTGCTCCCCAGTGCCGAGAGGCAGAGGCTGGGTGAGGCCGGGGGAGGTGGTAACGCAGCTAGGGCTGGGAGCTGGCAGGGACCATGGCTCACCATGAGCAGCCGATTGATTTTCAAACAGTTCTTGGCCTGGGCTTTCCTTGTGAATTAGCTCCAGAGCCCCAGAAGGAATTGCAGTGCAGATGAAGCACCTGTAAAGGCCTCTGGGGAAGCTCTTCTTCCCTGGAAGCTATAAGAGCAGTTAAAATCATGTTTTCAAAAAAACCTCTTCAGTGCAAGAAGGGGAAATCAGTTACTGCCATGGTCTGGCTTTTGCCCAGGGACCTCTTGGAAGAACATCACCTTAGAAAGCTGTGGGATTTGGTCCTGTTCACTGATGCTATAAGTGGGTAATCGACTATCATCCTGGGACTGGGGCACTAGCTTGCAATATGAAAGATAGACTGGAGCCCCCCTGCCCCCCCCCCACTCTGCCACTGACTTCCTGTGTGTTCCTGGGAAGGTCACTTAGCCTCTGTTTGTGCCTTTATTCCTGGCTGTAATGTGGGGATAACAGCTCTCCTTCCATTACAAGGGGCTATGAGGATAAATAGGCTCTGAGGAGCTGCAGTGCTAGGGAAATGGGGCCATCCTAAATGAATGGTAGTATGCGATGCCAGACTACAGATCATCATCCAAATGCAGCAGGTCTACTGGAAGCTCTGGTAATAGTTATGTAGAAATATGGGATATGTCATATGAATTAAAGCAGTGTCCATCTACTTTAGTATCTTATCTCAGTCCAAGGCCTCTGCCAAATGCTTCACAATCAAGGTACAAGAAACCCCATCATGGACCATAAACACTAACCAGGTTGTAGGGAACTTTCTGTCTAGACCCAGACACATTGTGCCTGGCTGGTGTCATTGCAGCCTCAGGATTCAGGTCCTTAATAATAGCTGCTTAATCCTACTAATGAAACAGCCGTGACATCGGCTAATCCTTGAATCCTGTGAAGCTCAGGACCTTGGTGACACTTTGGGGGAGTGAGTGTTTTGGGTGCTTGCCTGGGAAATCACTGCCCTGTGTACAATGGAGTCCAGAGTTTGGATGGGACACATCCAAACAGAGCCCATGACACTTGTGCCTGGTCCCGTGTGATGCCGAGTGCCCCCGGCTTGACAGCTCTTGTCCTCTCCGTTTTCCACTTCCTTAGTATTCATCCTATGATGCTAGCAATTTTCTGCCTCATCCCGAGGACTGTGCTCAGCTTTCATCATGTTTCACAGGCACTGGCTGTCCCTAGCTCAGTTTCGTAACTACCCGAGGGGCTGCCAACACCGTGGCTTTGCAGATCTCGGTGGAGAGCTGCTGTGATTTGGGGGGCGGGAATCCTTGCACTGTTCACAGCTGTGTGGTGACGTCAAGCGCGGTTTGTTTTGCAACCAGCGGCCTTTGGTCTGGAGTTGCAACACGGACTGGCATATCTGCAGTGTTTGCAAGTTCCTCACGTGGCATGCAAGCCCCGGGGCTCTGTATTTTCTCTTTGCAGAGCCAGTGGGTGGGAGTGTCTGGGTAAGGCAGAAGTAGTTTGGTAAAACACAGGCTGCTCTGACTGCTCTGTGGATTCAGGTTGTTGGTTCCCTTCTCCTGCACTGCATAGGAAAGCCTGCGGAGCCCATGTGTGTCTAACTCCAGTAAAGGAGCCAGCACTTGGCCCCTCCCTGTCAACTTTGCCCTGCTCTGGCAGCTATCGGGGATTCCTCCTGATAGAGGGGAATCCTCTGGAGATGAAAAGTCAGCAGCAGAGCTGGCTTTATGCCACTTACCTACCTCCCGTGCGGCAGTGAGACTGGAGGACTCTGCTTGCTCCTACTCAGAGCCGTCTTTTCTTGCCAGCCAACCCCTGCACAAAGCCATGCCCCGATTCAGGAGTCAGGCCCCTTGTGTCCAGCTTTCTTCCAGCTCTTCCCTCTTTCCCACCTGTCTATCTGCAAATGTATTCCTTTTTCAGTTCATTAATAACTGCACCTGCCTTGTTAAGTAAGTGCAAAAAATGCGTGCCTTGGTGGACGGTTTTAGAGACAGCACACGCAAACCAGGCAGCCATCCATGAAGCTGAAGGGTTCCTGGGCTGGGGCTAAGCATCCAGCTTACGGGGGCAATCACCCTGTTTGTTCACGCAGTTGGAGTTAGCATGACAGCAAATCGGACGTGCACATTCCTGCATGGGGGATTACTGTCGGGATCTGATTCTCAAAGGGAGACCCGTGCAATGGTAGTTTCCCAATAAGGCACTCCTAACAAACAGTGATTTCTAAGCCAAGCCCAGGGTTCGGGTCAAATTAAACAGTGTGGCCATGAAGCTGGATTCAGCGAGCTGTGTACATTTGGAGAACTGACTCTCCCAGCCGGGCTGGTCCAGCTCTCCCTCTCCCTTCTCTCTGGGAAAGGAGCCTGTGCACGGTGCACTGGTGATGGGCATCCAGCTTGAAGACAATGTGCAGGCAGGTTGTGGTTTTAACACACACCAGTGACTGATTTTCACTTCTCCCATTCCAGGCCGCGCGTGGTTTCAACACTACCTGCTGCTCGGCATGGTCACAGAGACCGTGCAGGAAGGGACACGCAGGATCTCTACAGTCGCCCAGGCGGGGGTTTGAGGCCCAGCTCAGGTTCCCAAGTGGGAGTGTGGTACGCCCTCTTGCCCCATCCTTTTTCTCAAGGAGCTGCTCCATTCTGGCTGGTTTATGTCTGCTAGACGGATGAGCTTCTCTGCAATGAGCCTGGCTAGATCTCTAATGAGAGCTAGGTAAATACGTGACTCACGCAAGCTCCAGTGGACCTAATCCCTGAAAGCACCCTGGCCTTGGGCTTGTCAGGGCCTATTTTGAAACTATTGATCCCTCTTAGCCCCCTGCTTTAATTTCCTAGTCGCACCATGCCCTGCCCTGGCTTTTCTTTCTCCCTATTGTTTCCTACCACTGTGGGCATGACAGGGCTCTAACCAGATAAATGCTATGGCCCCCCTCCCTCCCCAGGCTGCTGGAGAAGGGGTACAAGGGCAAGCAGAGTGGGGTGTGGTGCAGAGCCTTGAGGATGACAGCAAGGCTGTTGGAGGTAGTGTGGAAGGGGAGCTGGGGAGTTGGGACTGCTTTGCCTCAATACTGCCCTGTCCACCTTGCTCAAGGTCCCGCTGGGGCCCTTCTCCCCACGGTGCCTCAGCACCTCAGCTCTGCAATGGATTTATCGTCCCAATACCCCCATGAGGTAGAGATACCCAGTTTACAAGTGAGGAGAATGGAGGCCAAGGACCCAGATCCAAAAGCTATTCACATACCTTACTGTTGTTTAGACCAGCGGGAACTAGATGCTTAAGCCCCTTGGAGGATATGGACTGAAGTGACTAACCCGTGGTCACATAAGGCACCATCCCAGACCTGCATCCAGGTCTGCCGATGCCTTGCTCATGCCACGACCCTGGACCTGCCTCCCTCTCTCTTTGTAAGGGAAGCGTCCTCTGTCCCTGACTCTTCTGCCCCTGCTGCTGGCTCCTAGCCTGTCCTGCGCAGGAAGGCCTGGGCTCCGCAGGGCGAACTGTGTGTTTATGCACTTCTGTACTGCAAGAAGCCTCCCCCTCGCCCCCCTGCTGCTCCTGTTTCCTGTTTCTGGAAGCCAGGTCGGGGTCAGACCCAATTATAACCTGTGGCAAGCGAGGCTGAGCCCTGAGGCCCTCTACACATTCCCCCGCAGTAAAAAGCAGCAGCTCAGTATCTGCCTTCCCGTTCTGTATCTATTCATAGCCAGAACAATACAAACGCCTCCAGACGTTAGCCCTGCTCAAGAGCCTACTCAGTGCAGGCATTCACCTCAGGGCATACCTCGGAGCCCGTTGGCGGGGCTGACATAAATCTTCCTGTCGCGTTCTGGTTAGCCACCGTGCTGAACCGGTCCGAGCACACAAACCAAGCGGAGGTGTCTCAGGACACAATTGCTAGGGGAGCTGAGCATCTCTCATGTTTGCTTAACTTAATGGACACATGGGTGTGACAAGCAGAGCTTGGCTTCAGTCCCTTAGAAGGAAAGCTTCCTTTGTTCACTGTAGGGCGTATGGATACATGCATTGAGGCAGCATATATGGAGAATGAGAGAGAGAGAAAAGCCCAACCCCCAGCCACGGACATGGAGCACAGAACACCTCAGTGGCTTGTTGGGGGGTGTCTGGACAGTGATCCTGTGCTCAGGGGCCAGCCCGCACCACGGGGCTGGGGAGATGTGTAAGGTGGGGGGAGCTGGAGGAATGTAACTCCTCCGTGCTTCCCATCTTTTGGCAGACACCAGAGGAGAGGCACAGGCACAGGTCCTTGCATTGACCAGAAAGATGGTAAATGGGATGCCCCCAAATCATGACTAAATCACCAAGCACATGGCATCTAGGCTGGCTTGTCCAAGCACAAACAGTGGCTCTGTTTACAAGGTGAGGCGTGTGTGTGTGTGTGTGTGTGTGTGTGTGTGTGTTTCCACACACCAGCATGCCATTGAAACAAAGCACTGCCCACAGCAAATCCATTGTGGTCCTAAAGGCTTTGGGGGGAGAGGGGTAGAGTTTATTATAAAAATACATCTCTGTATATATACATACAGTTATATATATCTACACTCCTAGTCCCACACCAGGGACATCTCTAGTGGGCATACTGCTCCGGACCTGAGATTTGGTCTGGCTGGGAAATGGTGACAGTCATGTTCTTGGAGAGCCCAATGAGTGATGAAGGGTATTGCCTTGAAAACAGATAAGAGGAACTGCCAAGTAAAAGGCATTTGGATACCACGCAGTGATGCTGAGCCAGGTGCGAAGGTGTGGGCAGACAGATTAGATAGCTGCAGGGGAAGCACCTCTCACTTCCCAGCAGCCCCATGGTCCTCAAGTCAGATGCCTGCAGCCCCAGGTTAGCGAGTGACCTTCTTCTTCCTCACTTGTGCCGCTCGATTGTGCTCACAGCCCTGAGCAGAGGGTGTTGCCAACGCGGCCCACACTCAAGTGGCATGGTGCCTCTGGCAGGCCTCTGAGGCACGTTTCCTGCCCTGCCTCTATCTTGCTTCAGGGGGAGGGATGTAAGGGCAGCAAATCACAGCAGCCTTGAGCAAGCGCTGCTCTGCAGAGGGCTGGGAACAGCTGGATCCAAGGTTTGACCGTTCCCTGCCACCTACTTGGCAGTGCACAGCTCCCAGACCCAATGCCCAAGTAGCACACGGGGCTGCAGCTCGAAATCCCTTCTCTTCCCAGCATGGGCTCATTCGCCAAGTCACAATCTGTCCCCAGAACTTAACCTCTGCTCTCGCTGGCCAGCAGTGACTCCCTGGCTTTCAGAGACAATCTGCGCTTCATCCTCCGTCTCTCTCTGCCTGCACGTTGCCACACGGACGCATCCACGAGTGCTCCAGTGCCTGAGGAAAAGGACTAATGCAGAGGAACGCACAGCTCCAGGCTACTTGGAACCAGCCCACCGGTATGAGAGCATTTCAAAAGCCTTCTCCTGAGGCCATAATTTTTCATAACTAATCCGTTTGGCCTTTCCCTCTGCTCCAGGTCTCTCTGCTACTTGCTTTTCTCTTTCCAAACCTCATGATAACAGTGGCTGTTCTGGCAACCTCTCCAGCAGTCATTCTTTTCAACAGTCCCTCTCAATTTGACCTGCTGGAGCGAAGAGCATAAATACTGGCCAGAATTGGCCTGGTTCTAGCCCAAGGGACACCCCTACTAGACAAAGCTGAAACTGTCCCCTCAACATGAAGCAATTTGGGTTGAAGGGCCTGCTAACATTTTCAGCACTCTTTTAAGAGAGATGTTGATCAGCTGGTGGTAAGCAGACTTGAATCCCCAGCCTGCCACCAGGGTTAGAGGCCCTGCAGTGGATAGGTATCCAGGTTGTGGCTGTATTGGTCGAGAGGAAAAGGCAATCAGGACTTGTAGCAGAGATGATATCTTTTAAAAGATATCATCTCTGCTACAAGTCCTGATTGCAATGGGTAGAAAATAGACCTCACCTTTGTCTCTTCCCCATGTGACTGGCTCTGCTCATTGATCTCAGTACTGAATTTGTAGTCACTAAGAACCAACGCAGCCCTGTTTCTGAGCATTTCTGAAGTTCAGATGACTACAAATTCCCATAACAGAGAAAAAGAGTTAAGGCACAGGGGTGGGAGCCAAACAATTTGAGTTTTGTTTCTGGGTCAGGCACAGGCATCCTCTCTGACCTTGTGTGAGTCATTGGTAACTCCTTGTGCCCCTGATTCTCCATCTGTGATAAAGAGAGATTATTTCCTGAGCTACAGCCTTGAAATAGCGTGAGTAGGGGCAATCTACCCAGCTGCTTGTGGTAGCAGGAGACCCACTTCAATGATCTGAGAGGTTCTGTGTTGTTATGGATGTGACGGGGCTCCTGGGAGTTGTATAAAAGATACAATATACACAGCGAGTAGTAGTATTAATTTTCATTTGTCCCCCCTTCCATTCCTTGAGCATGTCCAGGGCTGACAGGGAAGTGCTAACACCCACCAGAGAGACTGTCCACGGGAGTTTTTCCTCTCCAGTGTTGGAAACTGCAATTCCCCAGCAGCTGATAAACATTGGGATTAGTTTTCATACATTCATTGGTTTTTAGATCCTTCTCAATACCTAGTCTGACCTAATGCCTAAAACAGGGCATATGACTTCCTGAGCTAATCCCTATCTGAGCTAGAGCAGAAAAGCTTCTGGGCTTGATTTAAAAATTCCCAGTGATGGAGAATCCACCAGAATCCTTGGTAAATGGCTCCAGTGATGAATCCCCCTCATTGTGAAAAAGTTTGCCCCCTATTTCTAGTCCAAACTTGTCTGGTTTCAACTTCCTGCCGCTGGATTTTGTTGTGCTTCTCTCCACTGGATTAAAGAGCCCTCTGTGTTCAGACTTCTAGTCCCTATGTAGGTATTGTATCCCACTACCTGGAGCAGCTGCTTCTGCTGCTGCAAATGATTCATTGAATCCAAGCTGCTTTACACCAGCTAAGGGGTTGGCCCATGACCTTATCCAGACTCCACTCAAGTTTGCTCATCACCAGTTGATAGATCAGGCTATGTTGACTGTTTTCATTTGCAGCCTGTAATGAGTCTTAGACTCCAGACCAGACACTAAGGGTATAGTTACACCCGTTCTGGGCAGCACTGAAGTGTCCCAGTGAAGTGATGACACCCTGAAATAGGTGTGATGTCATCATCTTACACCAGGACTTGTTAATATCAAAAAGCACACGAGAGAGGGTGAATTGAAGGGCATGTGCTCACCGCCACATGAAAGCCACTGCATTACAATTGTTCTGGGGTATATGTGTGGAGCTGAGGTGCCAGGCTGCACTGAGTGCTCTCTAGCATGGACCGGTGGTGGTGTAGGCTTGCCCTCAGTGCAAGATGTACATTAGCACTGATACCCGTAGATAAACCATTGTTGATCTCTTTAGAGCAATGGCAGACAATTGCAGTCCTGCTCTTAAGAAAAGAAAAGAAAAGAAAAAAAAGAAAAGAAAAGAAAAAAAAAAAAAGAAAAGAGCATTCTGTAAAAACATGCCCAGGCTTATTTGTCTCTCAATGAATCCCGATCAGATGCAATCAGTTTACGTGGACTAATACTGGTACCACCGTCGCCCCTGCTAAGTGGTGGAGAATTCTGAGGCTTGGCAAGTCAGCTCCCACCAGAGAAGGAAAAGTGATACGGAGGCTGGAGATATATGTTTGATCTAGGCACCTATACATATCTTATAGGAACCACAAACAGCTGAAGGAAATCCCCTTTTAGGGAAACCCTCCACCAGTTCTCAGTTCCCACAATGCTACAGTGCCCCAAGAATTGTCTCTAATGTAGAGAATAAAGCAGACCACAAACTCCCTTCTGTTTGCCACAGATCCTCTCCGTGGTGGACTGCATTGCACAACGGGCAGCAGTCTAAGGCTCCTTCAAAGACTAAAATCATGTCAGCACATTAAAAGAGGAACATGTGGGCCCATGTGTGATCGAGCTGCCTGGTGATTCCTGTCACAGCGTTATTATTACAGTAACTGCCAGCCTTGCAAATGGAACCTGGGTTCTTTCTTTCTCATGCATTATAACTAGTCCTAAACCTGCAGCCCTGCTGTGTTTGAATGCTTCTTTCCGTGATACCTGGGCAGTCTTGTGGCCTTCAGCAGGTTTTCTTGGGGGGGAACACAAGACAGCAGACACTGCCGTTGATGGGGCGTGAATCAGAATAGACCCCCAGTTCCTGCTCCCAAAGTTGGGTGCTCTCTGCCGGGCTAAAAGGAGTTAAAACAGGGAACACTTATTTCTGTGGCTCAGGTCAACAGCCCTGATTGTGATATATGGCAAGCAAGCAGCTCTGCTCCTTCTCAGAGCAGACCCATGCTGTGCTGAGCTCACCTACATTCACTTTTGCCCTCTTTGCAGCCTGTGTGCCTAGTTTAACAGGTACAATAAAAAGCAGGACTCTGGTCCTGAAAACGAGTCACCAGGCTAAGGAAATTCTTCAGGCTAATTCCTTTATGGTGCGCCTGGCATTTGACACCCCCCATAGTTAGGGCTCAAATTCTGCAATTCCCTAGCAGCTGATAAACAGCGCAATGTCCTTCTTGCCTTGTCTATACTCCACACTGCCTGCCACATGCTGAAGTGCAACACCCCTTTAGGGAGGAGTCTGTCAGGCTGTTTGGGAATCTGGCATTTGTCTTAAATCTGACAACGCTCAGGATTTCTAATGCTGGCCCATAAGAACCACCAACCTCAGTCATTCCAGTCAGTCACCCTCTTGAAGGGTGTAAATCCTGCAGCCCTTGCATGCCCTGGGGTGTGCAAGGCACCACCCCAGCTTAAGCAATGTAGAGCTTCCATGTTTACCTATCTCCTGCCCTTGTCCAGGGGAAACTAATTCTCCCTCACCCTGCTCCCCTGGCTGGCATTAGAGAGGCACTGGGTACATCTACATGTTCATTAATGCGCATTAGTTACTATGCATTTATTTAGTTTAGTACTTGCTTAGTGAAGTACTAACTAAATGCACAATGACTACAGTTACTGGGTGTGTCTACATGTGTACTTACTGTGCAATAACTGCTGTTTTTAGGCTGGTGTCTACACATGCAGCCATTAAAGCACAGTAACACTGTGTGTAGACTGACTTGGGACTAAAGTTAATCCCCAGTCAGTCCGCACATACAGGATTACTGTGCAGTAAGGCATCTACACGTGCGTTACTGCGGAGTAACTAATCAGGCATAAATTTGATACCTGCATGATTCAAGTATCCAACTACCTGGAGCAGCTGCTTCTGCTACTGCAAATGATTCATTGAATCCAAGCTGCTTTACACCAGCTAAGGGGTTGGCCCATGACCTTATCCAGACTCTATAGACCCCACTCAAGTTGGCATAAGTCGCCATATTTACTGCGCAGTATGGGCATGCATGTTTAGACACATGCCCATACTGTGCAGCAATTTTTTATTATTGCTCAGTAATTTTGGTTACTGTGCAGTAAATGTGCATGTGTAGATGCACCCACTGTGCAGTACTGCCAGTGCACAGTTTTTTTGTGATGCTTACTGCGCAGTAGCCTAATACTACTGAGCAGTAGTGTATTAACACAGTTTTTTACCTGGCATGCTACTGCACAATGTTATTAGGCTATTGTGCATTAAGCGTCTTGTGTAGACATGCCCAGTGTGTATAAATAGATGTTTCCTCTCTAACCTGAAATCCATGTGCAGTCCTGACTGGCAGTCAGGGGACTGAAAGTAAGACAAGAGGTTGCATGAGAGAAAAATCTAACTTAAAAACTTAAAGTATCATTTTTATACACACACACACACGTGTGTATGTCTGTGTGTGTGTGTATATATATATATATATATATAAAAAAAAAATCTGGCAATTTGCTTTAATAAATCCAGGTGCAGGAACTGCAGATACAATAGGTTATAAAATCCCACGGCAGAGTATAAATACACACAGTGCATTATAAACTCCCTCAGCAGATTATAAACACCCACAACAGGTTATAAACACTGCTGTAGCATCTACCCACAATAGAAGTGAAATACGGTACTTGCAGATATTGTAAATACCAGCAGCCGACTGTAATGCTTTTCTGTGGACAATGCATTCTTTGGGGAACGCAGAAATCAGTGGCTTTCTTTTCTAGGTTTTTTTGGTTTTTTAATTGAATGGACATTCCTGAGACTTTTGATGAGATTATCAGCAATTTGGGAATGTGCAAGGTATTGATCTTAAGTGGGACATGAGTGCCTAGCTCACTTTTTGATAACCTGGCCCTTTGAGCCCTATGAAAAGTATGTAGGCTGCATATGCTTTTTCTGTACTATGCTTTATCCCATGTGTTCAACTATCACAGACCCAGATACACCTGCGCTGCTCAGGGAGCGATTGCCTTAGCAGCAGCCAGACAAGTCTCAGGGATTGTTTCCTAACTCACCCTGGAACTTTCCCTTCCACCTCTGCAGACCTAAGTTTTGCATGAACTTCCCCAGGGTTTGTTACACTCATGCTGGATTCCACCCTACTGACTTCCCTCTCCATTGCAGCAGTAGCTGCATTTTCTGTGCCTGGTACCAAGGTCAGCGGGGAATCCCTGGTCTCTCCCTAGAGTTTACACATCACTCTCTGCTGTCAGTACAGTTTGTGGTGAAGACTTTCTCCTCTTCCCGCAGTCATGTGGCCTTTCAGGGAATCTGATGCCTTTGGGAGGGGGGCGGTGAATGTGCACAAAGGCCTTTATGTAGCAGAGAAGAACAAAAGGCAATGTTAGCCACTCCCCCAGGATTATCAGTGCAGCAGGCTCTCACCACTGCACATCTCTCCACCATCCCTGTCAAGTCTGGTGACCCACGTGCCTGGGGAGGTAATTGCAGAATAAATTGGCTGGGCTTGATCAGCATGTGGTTAATCTTGAGCTATGCTTGTCCATCAGTGTGAGCAGCAAGCAGAGCACAGCAGAACCTTTCCATGCAGCAATTACACAGCTGGAATGCCTTGAGGTGACGGGTTAGTCAGTGCCTTCCTGCAATGCAGTGGGGTTAGTTCAAGAATGGGATCCTTTTAGATTATTTGCCGTGTGCATAATGTCACTCTCTCCTGGAATGGTTGCTAGTTACTTATTCAGAGATTACTGTTTCTGCTTGTCACATAGTACCATCTACTTGACCCCTGCGTGTTTCACAAATGTGGGAAACTCAATGCATTTTGTGGTAATAGGGGACTGCATTTGCGCTTTTTTGGCTAGGAGCAAGCGTGACTAGTGGACATCTGAACTCCAACACCTTTGAGTTTGGGTCCTGCCATGGATTTGAGGAGTATCCAAAGTCCCAGACTGATGGGTCTGGGAGAGAGGAGACTGGCTTGGTGGTAAAGCCACACAGACTTGAACAACTGAGCTCGAGCTTGGCTCATTCAGTTTGGAGTTCAGAACTAATTCAGGTTTAAGCCAAAAACCCCCCCAAAAAACAAAATTAAAAAACCCAACAGAAAACCCAAAGCAGTTAATCTTCCTGACACTCACTGTTAGCAAGGGACAGAGCTCTGCAGTTTCATGGCTTGCAGAAAGGTTACTGTGTGGCCAGTAAGTGTTGTTAAACCATGCAGTCTTGTCCTAACAAGCAGTACAAAAAGATTGGGGTGTGTTGAATACACTGATAAACCTAAGGGGATTGTATCCAAAAGAAGTGAATTGTGGGCATTCATAGTAAAACTTCACTCTGCTACAGTGCTTCCCATCTGAACCACTGAACAATATTAAATGGGTGAGATATTTAGGATGATTTAGAAAGCCACTGCAGCTAGAGCTGGTTGGGATGTTCTTGGACAGTTTTCCATCAGAAATGCAGCTTTGTCAAACACAAAGTATTCTATGGGGACAGGTGGAGTTTAATGACATTTTCTTGGGGGAAAAAGTGTAAGTGAATCATTTTTGCCTTTTCTTGTTTTGTTTGGATCATGGCAAAGATTTCAGTTTAACTGAGTTACAAATGTTCCTCTGACTTTTGATTAATTTTTTTTTAACTTGCATAATATATTAACTATAATATTAAGAATTATATTATTTAATACACAATATATTAATTTGGTACAGTGGGTGACCCATATTATAGTTAACACCAGAGTATAACATTTTTGTTAATCAACATGATTACATTAAAAGAACATGTTTCTTATTTTTCAT
The DNA here is from genome assembly GCF_052110815.1 of Crocodylus siamensis. Taxonomy (NCBI): domain Eukaryota; kingdom Metazoa; phylum Chordata; order Crocodylia; family Crocodylidae; genus Crocodylus; species Crocodylus siamensis. The sequence goes on along the minus strand of NC_143404.1, from coordinate 60,357,650 downwards.
TTTGAGCTTTTTTTTACTTACTGAAATGACGATCTGATGGTTCCAAACCAAGATACTTCTGAATTTGGATTTTGCAGGACAGTTCAAAATGTTGCTTTGTGCTCTAATTCAGAACTAAGACCACAGCTTGAAATAGGCAGAATGTCCCATGCTGTGAAATTCAGTTTCCATCTCTGTGTCCCGTGAGCATCATTTACATGAACAAGTACAGGGATCACATGGGAAATTTGGTAGCTGGCAAGGGTGCCCAATTAGCCATATTTGCATGTGCAGTTGACAGATTTGCCTGTATTAATTGTGCTAATTGTGCAGGCAAGTTAGTGAGTGTACCTAGATGAAATATCTCTCCGCTCTGTGAGTCAGTGCAAGACAGGTGCCTCCTGAGTCTGGGGGGGCAAAATTTGTGGGCAGACCTGGGGACAGGCCAAAAGCCCCATATCCACTCCTATACTTCTGTGTTGCAGCTTAGTGCCCCCCCGCAACACGCTGCCAGCCCGCACAGCAAAAAAACTGCCCCGTCTCGGGGGGGGGGGGACACATGCCCCCCCCCCCCAGTCACCTGTGATGCAAGGCTTATTTACCACTGAAGCCCTCCCCTTAAAGGGACTTAAGTGGTGTCTAAACATCCCATTTCATTCAATTGTCTCTCTGGACCAGTGAACCTCATAATGAAAAACCTCATTCAACTCCCACCAAAGTCAAAGTCTTTCTGCTGATTCCACTGAATTGAGATTGGGCCCTCTGGCCCATCAATTAGCACAAAGCCTATAAAGTCTGTGTCATGCAAATTAAGCTTAGATTTCATAGATTTCATAGACATTAGGGCTGGAAGGGACCTCAGGAGATCATCGAGTCCAGCCCCCTGCCCAAAGGGCAGGAAGTCAGCTGGGGTCATAGGATCCCAGCAAGATAAGCATCCAATTTGCTCTTGCACAAACACTGACAGCTCTGAGTCAGCAATGAGACATCCCATCCCTTTGCTTACAGATTTCTGTTGTAGGAGTCCTTGTGGTTCACAGGCGCTTGTGGTACAGTGCTTGTGGTTCATAGGCACTTGTGGTGCAGCCATGCAGCTCTTACTCTTCACTGTACAGCATTAACCTCTGACTACTGTAGGCTGACCAAGCCTCTGGATCTGACTCAGGGCAGACAGTGGACAGATCTGAGTAAGGGGATGATATTTTTATAGTCGCTTTCCAAAGAGGAAATTGCATGTGAAACCCCTGCTGCCTTACAGGGCTCTTCTTCAGGCACCGTTATGAATAGGCCTCTTCTACAAGGCTGCACTGCATAGGCTGAGAGCCCTGCACAGATTCCCCTGTTAGAAAAGCAAATAGTTAAATAAAGAAGGCCAAACCGATTCATTAATGACAAGGAAGGGGGAGGGCGAGGAAAGTGACTCCATTTATATCAACACTGGACTTTATTTTACAAAGGAAGACGGGAAGCCATTCACATCCTGGCCCAGCAAGAGGCCGGGCGATGCCCCTCTCCCTCTATCCCCACTGCTCCTGCTTCCTGCAGGAATTATCTCTGCTCTCCTGTTGCCAGGAATTGAATTCTGACTGGTACGAAGCCTCAGGACAGGATATAAACAGGAAACGTCATCTGGATGACGCCACAGGTCTCCAGGCACCCGATGTTCCTGTAATTTCAGAGCTACGGATATGCTTGCCCTCCAAACCGGCAGGATAGGATAGCTAGGGAACAAATGCCATCCCGAGTTCCTGTCTCCTGAACCTATTTCGAGAGAGCTGTGGTGTCCTGCTTCAGAAACAAAACATGCAAACAAGAGAGAACCATGCCCGGGTATTTCTTTCTAACAGGTTTTTTAGAAAGCAAAGTTTTGAGGTGGGGGTGAAAGGACCAATAATACAATAGCCTCCTGTGCTTCCACAGTGCCTCCATCGTGGCACGCTGCAAATGTTGAGAAAGCCTTCCCATCTTCTGAGAGGTTACGAAGCGCTAGATCCATTTTACGGATGAGTAAACAGAGGCGATACTAGGTTCAGCAGCTTGTCCAAACCACAGTTAGTCTGTGGAAGATCCAGGAAAGGAGCCAGTGAGTCCCCTCTCCTTGGCTTATTCAAACTACTAGACTCAGCTAACTTGTACCCACAGGTAAAAGTTTCCAGTGAGCAGCGACACAGGGGCTGGATGCCTTAGAGCCCCAATTACAAAATCAAACACCCGGTATAAAGCAGGAAAAATGAGAGGAGAAGAGTGAATGTGCAAGAGGACACAAGGGGGAGTTTGTGAAGTTGCCTTCAAAACATAAATCACATAGCTCTGGGATTTAACAGATGGTCAATACCGTCCCATGGGTGGTATGTGTGTGTATCTGCACACATGCACCCATCCACCTGCCTTGTCCACCCACACCCATCACCCACACACATATGTATAGGTCTGTGCTTGTGTTTCAAAGACACAGATTGGAACAGAGTGATACAAATGAAATAAAAGTAATGGCTATGAAATGTATGAAACATCTCTCCCAAAGGAGACCGGGCGAGGTGCAGAAACAGGTCAGGCATCAGACTCTAGGTTGCAGTTTACACCTTGCTAGCCCTGAACAGGAACAGAAGGCAGACATGGCAGCTGATAAAAATGTCAATGAAAGCAAGGAGAGGAAGTGGCAGGCAAACCAGCTAGCCTCTGGGATGCGATCGAATGTGCTGTTTCAGCAGGAAATGTTTTGTGCATTTCAGGCTGTAGAAGTTGAAAGAGGTTTGATTTTTTTTAACATCTGTTCTCTTGGTGAATTAGATTACCATGGAATTGGGAAATGGGGAAGAAAACTTGGTCAGCTTCATCCTCCCTAAAACATTAGAAACTTGAAGACCAAATTTATTCTTGCTGTAACTCCACTGACTATCACAGATTTCCATCAGGGATTCATTTAGTCCTTATTGTGTGATGGAGTTACTATGAGAACGGACTGAATAAAACCTGCTTTTTTTCCCTCCCATGAAAAGTGGCTAATGAAAAAAAATGTCATTGAACATTTTGCAATGTATATATGTGAACTTTCAAAGCCTACAGTCTATTTTATATTTTTATGATTACGGTTTCCCTTGTGTTTAAAACCAAAGTGCTGTGGCTCAATTCAAATTGAAATTTAAAGTTTGCTTTGGTTTTCAAAAACTCAAAGCACAGGACCCATTCAATTTAAGGCAAAAGATTTTTCCTTGTTGTCATTTTAGAAAGTTCTTATGCAAAAATGGGACAATTTCTAAGTAAAAATATCATTCTCTCACCAAGAAGAAAAATCATGTTTGCTGATTCCCTATTGTCATGGTAGGAACTAATGTCATTCCAAGAATTTCAGTGAGCTCTGCTTTGCATGTTTGATGGCCTATAAAAATGTAGTGTCTACCTGATATTTAAAAAAAGCACTGTGTTGTCCAGCACAAAGAAACAGATTCAGTGCAATGAACTGTTGGTTTTGAAGCCAGTAGAAATTTTGCCACATTAGCAACACAAGCTCAGCTTTTCCAACTTCAAACACGCCATGCTCTTTCTTTTCATTTTACGAATATAAAAACTTTTTCCCCTGGTATGAGGTCCCTGACGAGGCTTTTGATTTGGGGTGTGTTGATTTGAGATGCCAACTATACCGCTACAGCCCAGCTCTTCATCAAATGTGGTCAGCCACTTGCAGATCTGACCCTCGGACAGCATCCAGACAGAAAGAAAGCATGGAGTTAAATCAAGTGAGACAAACCAGTCATAAAATGGAGAGGAGAAGATAATTCTTGGCCAAGATAATTGGCCAAAATAATTCTTCAGCTTTCTTCCTGATTCAGCTACAGAAACTTTGCAGAGACATACAGTACCTGCACACAACGGTAAGTGGATTTAGCACGTTTGATGGTATTTATTTTCAAACCTTATCTCTCTGAAGGCAAATGAGAGGTCTGATTTACCAAGGAAAATTTGTAGCAGCTCTTGTGAGGCATACAGTCTGAGCCTGCTTTATAATCCCTGCTCGCGTCTGCTGTTTATCTAAACTGGAGGTTTTTTTGTAATCTGTAATGCATCCATGTTCTCCTTCAACAAAGTAATTAAGCAGGTCATTGCTGACATAATTGCTTCGAGGAATAGGGAAAAATAAACATCTCATTGGTGGGACCCAATTAATGAGCTTGTAATTAACATTAGCACACAGTTCAAGAAACATGGCAAAAAACCCAAGCACTGCACATTGCCTAAGCCCAAGTGAGCTAGCAGTATTCAGGGGAATAAACGTGCTCTCAGGGCAATGGTCTGCTGCTGTTTTGACTGTGCCCAGTAGGTGTGGGACATATTAATGTCCCGCCATCCCTTTGGGGCATCCTCAGTTGTTACAGCGAGCCGTTTAATTAACATTTTCCATATGGGACAAAGAAAAAGGCTCCTGCAGGCTTTGCCTCGCCCCTGGAATGATGGTTCCGCTAGCTCCCAAATCACAGCAAGGCTCCATCTCCTTCTGGCTTCCAGGTCATGCTAACTATATTTGAAATGGCAAATGAACAGGTGACTCGAAAACAGGGCCAGAGGGAAGGCAATGTGTGATGGTTTCAAGCTCAGGCCTCCCTTCTGCCTACGGGCCATTGTGCTTGCACTGGGAAGATGTTAACACCTGAACACAGGCTGTCCAATTTCCAGCCTCTGCGCCTGCCATGAAAGAGCTACTTCTGGTGCATGGGCAAAGACAGACTGTGGCAAATCCCACTGGGAGCCATCTGATGCAAATTCTAGCACTCCCGAGGCCTAGCCCTTAGTTGTTCCTCGCACTTGCCGGCACTCCAAACGCCGGCACCTCCGCCGAGCGCTCACGAGTGGCTTGTCCTCAACTTCACAGTTACCAAAGGGCAGAACTGGGGCTGGAACCTAGAAGTCCTCGTGGCCCAGTCCCATCCCCTAGCCCCTGTTTAGCTCATACATGGCACTTTCAACGGAGTTTACAAATCCCACGTAGCCAAGCAATACCAAGCTACAACCTGGAGAAGGTCAGTAGGAGACAACAGGTAGATTCATAGCTGGTTAGGGGCTGGCAGGGACCTTGCAGATCATCGGGTAGAGCAGTATAGTTCAGTGCTGTGCCTCTGGGAAGGTGAGACTGAACAGGCTCAGCCTAAACCCCAGGAACCTGGGTCTGCTGAGGTGCTGCAGAGCTGGAAGTTTACCTGTAGGGTAAACTTGATCCCCAGCTCCCAGTCCTGAGTGCTCAGTCCCCACTGGGTCTGAACGCAGGCACTTGGGATGAGTCCAGAACAGCCTCAGTGGTGAATTTCTTGCTCTGGAGTGAGTTGGGGGCTCCAGAGTAGGGGAGGGGGAGGATGAGCCATGCTCAATCCTGTCCTCCACAAGACCTCCTACTCACTCTGTACGGAAAGGCCCACACAGTAGCCCATAGGCTCCATTTAGAAAGGTCTGTGGTAGCTCCTGGGTGTAGGAGGTTCACGCCCACTTGTGTTTTGCTTTGAGTTTTGGGGTTGGAACAAACTCAAAACGAAGCTTAGGCCAGACCACCGACAACTGCCTCAGTTTGCCTGGAAACTACGAGGTTTAAAAATATCAAAACTCAAAAACTGCACAGAAAACCAGGCTTGCTTAATAAGTCTCTCCCCCACACTCGCTTGAAACAGGCCAGGTGAATTCATAATGTGATCCAGGCTTTCTCCAGCGGTGGCCAAGAGCTGCCAGAAGTCCATACCAGCTTGTGTTTCAGATTTGCAATGAATCTTCAAAGGCTCAAGCTTTCCTGCTTTGGGAGGCTGGCATGAACCCAGTGCAAGGGCTCCCACAATAGCCTTCCCTCAATATGAATATTAAAGCATTTTGACCCACATCCTGCATCCACTGAAACCAACAGGAAGTTGGCAAGCAGTTGAGGCAGCCAGGAGCAGGATCAGATCCTTTCTGGGAGATGTTTCCATTAACAGTAAACTGTGGGCCACAAAAGCGACACTTAATAGGAGGCAGGAACACAGCCTCGGTGAGGAAGTGGTGGGAATCCTATTTATTTGCTGAGTTTTGTTTTCATGAACTTCTCCATGAGTCAAGCCCTTCCTGTGAACGTCTCGCTCGGAGCTGCAGCTCTCGCTGGCATGCTGTTAATTTGAAAATGGTTATTTTATTGGTGCATTTTACTGCACAATGGAGGCTGTTCAGGAAAGAAGAACAATGCTTCTCCCAGACAGGCCCCATAGTGTCTCTGAGAGCCTGAGTTAGCAGAAGGTAATGCAGGTGTTCACTATTACCTAAACACAGTTTGCCATTCTTAATTGTGCTGCATATGCAGATGTGTCCATGAACTCTATGTCCCTTGGGGTTTCATAAAGAGGGTCTGATGAGCTGTACTTATGAATCACAAAGTGTGCAGTTGAGAAGGAGAGGAGATTAAGAGGTTGGGAAAAACATTGTGGAGACTGTCCAGGAATGTACGCTTCCAGCACACTAAATCCCAAGTGGAGGGAGGTGGACAGGATGTGAAAAGAACCCAGACGCACGCCAGCCTGCGAAACCGCAGGACTAGTCCAGCAAAGAAGGCCTGAGGGAGGCCTTGCCAGTCTCCTGGAAGGCACACGGACTAGAAATCAAAGGTGGCATCAGTCTTTGTAAGCCATTGGGTTCTAGCGTCTCTGCTGAGGATGCCAATGAGTTCAGGGCTAGTTTTTGCAGTGGGCGTCACGAGGTGGGAACTGGATCCTCTAATTTATTCCACCAAAGTCTTTGGAGAGAACAAATGTTAGCCACTTAACAGATTTCAGTTGGATTCAAATTGATGAGTTTAACCTGAGCCGCAGCCCACTGAAATCAATTGGACTAGTTCCCCAGTGGCGTCTGGATTCTGGCATAAGAGGGGGAGGCTTGAGTGCTTTTTTCTTGATATCATGATATGATTAGGGATTGATCCTGGAAGCATGTGTTAACAGGTGCAGTGTTTAGCAGGGGCACAGTTCTGGGGGACTGGGTTTTGTGCCAAATGCTGCACCTGTTAGTGAGTGACTGAAGGATTAGGACCTTGATTTTTGATAAAGAGTCTGATGTAATGCAAGCAGGAGTTAGACAAGCTGGAGGGAGAGTAGAGAAGAGAAACAAGATGGACTGTGAAGTTGAACCATCTGGACCCTGGGTAAAGGTCTTGCACCATATCTTGGTTAAGTGAAAGGGGAACTCGAACAGTCAACACGTACTTGGAGTGAACAGATGCCAGCAGTTTGGCGGGGTGGTTTAAGAGCTCATAGCTTGGAGGAAGACAAGCAGAATTTAGGCTGGATCTCCTAGGAAACATCCCAGCCATAAGATCTTTCCATCCAGATCCAAAGGCAAAACTTATTTCTCTAACGGGTTGAATCAGAATCCCAGGTGCAAACACACACCTTTCCTCTGCCCTACAAATAAGGGAGTCCAGACCAGATTTTACAGTATGGCCCAATCTCTAGTGCAAAGCACTGAACATCAGTATTAGTCCCCTGGAAACAACTCAGTGACAAAGACGAAAGCACTTCGTGTTGAAAAGATTTTGGTTCCTCTGCTGCTTCCTCTGCCTGGCTGCCCGGGACACAGCAAGGTCCTCTAGGGCTGAGAGTCGTTCCAGGCAGGAAACAGGTGGGCTAAATATTTTTTAAATAATAGGGTCAAATCTCTCTTGAAGAAGGCACAGCATGTTTCCCTCACACCACCTAGTAACTGGGAAGGTGCTAGCCAGAACAGCAGCAGGTGCTTTAGGGCAGATATGGGAGGGACGTTTTGTTTTCTCCTCCAGAGAAAATGCTTTGATTAAAGGTAAAAATGGAAATGGTTTTCCCAAGGGAAAATAATCGTGATAGGCACCCTGGGGCAGGTGCATGGCCCTTCAGAGTGCAATCATGCCAGTAAGGCTAAGGGTCAGGCATTCAGCTGGTAGAGACCTAACTGCCAAGTGTTGCATCCTGGCAAAACCCCTCTGTGCCCTGGGAGGGGGCAGTCCTGGAGGGCAAAGGAGAGTGGTCAGTTTTACCTGGCTCAGGGCCTCCAAGACTCCCACTGGCGCCGCTGTGTCCCTGCACCCAGCTCCTATGGCTGGGCAGTGCCCGGCTGTTCCTGCCATGGCAAAGACTCTGTGTGAAGCAGGGGGGTTGGTCATTCTGATGCTCCATCTAAGTTGGCACCAAGCTGATACCCCTCTCACCCCCTCCTGATTACACTACTGTAAACCGGCTGTCCGCTCCGAGCCCCAGGGTAAAGCATGCTGATGTGATGGATTCCCAGTTCCTCTGGGGCAACTCCATTGCCATCCGGGGAGGAAATCTACCTCTACAGGTTATCAGATGACCTCCTTAATAGACACAAGCCCTTGTCAACCCCATTTCTAAATCCACTTTCATTAGTTTTAAAGTTGATTAAGAAAATACCTTCTGCTCTCCTTCCCACTGTGAGGCGCCTTCAGTACTGTCAGCGGATTCAACCAGTGCAAGTGAGAGCTTTCACCGCTACTTTTGCTTGCTGGAAATGTGTGTGCAATCTAATACGCCCTGTGTACGTCAAGGGCGGGCTGCACACATCTTGCTCCAAACGTGAACAGAGGTCGTCAGTGGATGCTCAAACAAGAATGTATTGTTAAGGGACAAATGTTTGTTTCTCTCCATTGACTAAACCAGCCACGCTGCGGGCTGCATTGAGCAGCATTACACAGCGCAATATCTGTTCCTACAGGGGGAACTGCTTAGGTTAGCAGCACACGTTGTGTGAGGAAGCAGGTGCTATGAATTCCGGGACAGATGTTACCTATTTCCTGCCTCAGGACATTTCCATACGAATGTTTAACACTGACACTCTGTGTGTTCATGTCAGGGAGGAGGCAGCTGCCTGGGACACGGGTGCAGGGCTGTGGCCCATGTGACGTGGAGGGAAGGACAGTGAGCTCATACCGAATTACATCATTCAGGTCTGTTCTACAATGGAGCAGAAAGGATGCATTGTTGAGGCCGGGCACTTTCTGGGTACCAGCCAAATCAAGCAGTCCTTACTCCTGCGAGTTTTGCCTGAGGAAAGGGAGGAGTAAGGTCTTTGGGATTTGACCCGGTGACCCAATCATAGTAAATATCTCAGAGAGCTGTACCAACGCACTGCAAAGTGATAATCTCAGAAAGGTAAAACAAATAGCAAAGGGAGAGCTTCCAGTCTCTATATGCTGTGGTGATGGCTCTCGAAATTGCACGTGCTGATTGGTATATTTTTTAGGCTAGAATGAGCCTTGAGTCAGATGGTAGCAGGAGGTGGCTTCCTGTTTGCTAAGTAACAAAATATACTGACTTAAATTATTCTTAAATCAAAATGTTGTCAGGGAGTGAGGATGATTAAGTAAAATAATAGCAGTGTCGAGAGCCCTGAAAAGCCAGATACATTCATCAGACTTGCCACGAAGAATCTGTTACAACACCGAAATATGCTCTCTGACCTCTTGTGCTCTGATTTGCTCTTCCAAGTCGGTCCTTTTGGACATCCCCAGTCACATGCTCGTAACAAACATGATCACTGGGGAAAAAAGTGCAGACTGGGATTTTTCAGAGGGACCTGGTATCATTAGGTGCTCAGCTTCCTTTGAATATGGGTGGGAATGGGATGTTGCTGCCTCTGTTTTAGGCCTATTTGGAAATTCAAATACTTATTCCTATGTGTATGTTGTGATTCAGTTGTCGCAGTGTGCATGCCTGTCTGTATGGTGGAAGCATATTCTCTCTAAAATCAGCCCAGGTTTCCCAATAGTTTGCTTAAGGACTTCTGTTTTACAAGCTAATGCTCATGTGCTTTTTGTGCCAGGGGCACTGTCACGAGCAAGAAGCAGACCTGTCCTGTTGCTTCCACTCTCGTTCTACAGACCCTCTGGGTGTGTCTACATGTTCATTAATGCACGGTAGTTATTTCACATTTAGCTTAGTATTTGCTTAATGAAGCACTAACTAAATGCACAGTAACTACAGTTACCAAGTAGTAGCCCCAGCACACTTTTTTTTGTCATGCTTACTGCACAGTAGCCTAATACTACTGCGCGGTAGCATGTTAGCACAGTTTCGGTTTGGCATGCTACTGCACAGTGTTATTAGGCTACTTCGCATTAACCATCTCATGTAGCCACACCCTCTGAGAGTCAAACTTCCAGTCCCTGAGCATACTTAGTTAGGACAGCTGATAAACTGGGTGGCAACGCTCCATCCAGTTCGGGGCATGAGGGGCATTTCCAGGAACAAAGGACATCATACCAAACTTCATATCTGTAGTGGCAAATAGCTGGGGAAAAACCAATGAGTTATATCACCTCGGCTTGGCAGCTAGAACACCGAAACCTGAAAATATCTGATCACGGTGAAATCCTGTCCTGCAGACTGGTAGCTGCTTCAAGCACAATTCCAAGCGCCTCTTGTCCAATGCACAGAAATTAAAGCATCAGAACCAATTCTTCCTACCCCTTCAGGTTCGCCTCCCCCCTCTCGCCCCCTAAAAAGCTCTTTGTCTCTCAGCTCCGTCGAGGAAACAGACATTGAAAATAAACTCTTTCCGCTTTGATCTTTTTATGAGTGCATACTGTTTATAGTTCCGAGCGTACGACTTGACACCTTCCCACCTGTGGACCTGGGAACTGCTTCTTATCACAGCCACTTTGGATATTAACAAGCTGGTGGAGAGGGTGATACAGAGGTCCTGAAGGCTTCCTATCACCCCACTACCTTCTCAGGCTGGTGTCACTTCTCCAGGGACCCTGAAGTGGCACATCAGGTGTTAGGGAGACAGGCTCAAGTCTCCCGCCTGAAGATGTGTTAATTGCATCAGCTTCTAGTTATTGAAATGCTTGCTTGGATGAGGGGTGACAGGCTTCACCTTAAGTTCCAGATAGGGCTGTCCCCCAACAGGAATTGGCTAATGACTGCAAACTCTTTTTTAAGGCTTGATTCCTATGTCTGTCTCTCCTGACTCTCCCCGGGTTTCAGAAAACAAAATTTACTGTATTTTATTTTTTTTAAGTTATATTTGAGACTCATGCCGGTGTGTCAAAGCACAGGCAGCCTCAAGATTGAGACGGGAATGGGCTAGGTCTGGAGCTATGGGCATCGAGCGGCCACTGGAGTTTTGGGAGGAGACTCGAGTCTAAGACACTGGTTTGGTCACTGGGTGAACCTGGGAACAGCCCTAACGTACCAGTAGTGAGTCAGGCCCAAAGTATTTGTAAATCAACTGATCAAAGAACACAGGCAGAGGAACCTGCCTCCAGGGTTTGTCTTTCACCAGCATGTGTCGAGATATCAGTGACATCGAGGCCTAGGCTTTAAATGGTTATTTGAAAAATAGCATGTTTGGCAGCACCCCTTGGAGCACTGGGCATTGGGCCCAGTACAAACAGAGGACCATGCTGAGTAGGAAATGAACCTTCCCAGAGCTCTGCTGTGGCACTGGGCTCAGTACTGACTCCAGAGCAAGATCCCTTCAAGGATCATACGGAGTCACTGGAGCCAGGGCTGACTAAGTAAGAAACACACGCACCCAGCACCCTGCTGAGCCATTGAGGCCAGTAGTGACTCCACAGGGAGAATGCCCCCAGAACCAGGTTAAACACTGGGCTCAGTGTTGACTAAGTGCTTCATGCTGATTCACACCCCCCCCCCCTCTGCTCCCTGTAACACAGCACGTTAACACTAAGGCATCAAGGTCAAAAGACTGAGTCAGTAGGACTCTGTGCTCCTGGCTCTTTCAGCACATGGAGCCTCTTAGGATCATCCCGAGGGCAGAGAGAAGAGAGCTTTGGTAGATCCTGACTGCAAAATACTCCACTCTCCCGCTGCGTGTGGAGGTCCCACTGTGCGGGTGCAAACGCTTAGAGAGGAAAAAAGTGAGGGATTTATTTTGTCCTCAAATCACTGGCAAGAGGCACAAGCTCTTTAAAGGAAAACTGAAGTGCAGGTTTCCTTCAGCCTGCTGCGAAAGAAATGGTTTGGAAAGTGCTTTTGTCATCTGATGCCAATTCTGATTTCACTGCAACGGCAGGTATAGTGTTGGGTGGACAGAGAGGAACATCTGTGGTGCTGCAGGCTGGGGAACAGGAGGGCTTCTGCAGGTTTCTAACTCTTACACTCCATATTTCTTCTCTGCCGAGTACCTGTCACTCACTCCCACATTCCAAGGGGAAGCCAACAAGAAGTTTCTTTTAAAAGACGGGATGTTTAGTTTTCTTTCAGCTTCACAGATGGTTTAGGGTGGTGAAACTGGGGATTAATTATATTAATATTGAGTAGCTTGGGTCTGATCTGGGAAACCTTTACTCACTCAAGTAGTCGCTGGTCGTGCCAGTGGTCCCACTGGCCTCTATCCAACTAAGTCCTTGAGTGAGCAAAATTAGCATCTTATATTTCAAAATGCTTTTCATACAAACACTTAATCTTCCATTTTAGACCCCCCCCCCCCCAGCAGAGCAGTGTAATATGAATCTGGGGAAAGGGAGGCAGATTATGCAAGAAAGCAGGGCTGGAACTCAAGAATCACAACGTGTGGAAGAGGGGATATCATTTATTAGACCAACTAGATATTTGCAAACAAATTATTTGATTTACAAGCATTCCTAGCTTTTGTGCCCCATTTTAGAGCAAAATCAACCCAGAAGCAGAAGTCTTTTTGAGCTCAAGAAGTGTCTGGCTCCTCTCATCTATTCCAGCCCATCTTTGCTAATGACTAGAGCCCTGGAGAGGAAAGCTGCTCCATTTTGGGAAAGATTGTGAAATTTGGCTTCATTCCCAATTGAAACAGAAATCCCAAATTTACGAAATTTGCTCAAAGAACAATTTGCAGGCGGGGGGGTGGGGTGGGGGTAAAACCTTTTGAGGTGTCCAAGACAGGCCCTTTCATTGCTGACCAGTTTAGCATTTAAAAATGCTATATAATACTGGTAAAAATTAAGCAAAGTAAAATGAAAAGACATTTCAAACTGAAAAACCAAAATATTTTGGTCCAAAATATTGAACCAGGATGTTTAAACAGTGCTGGAACCTTTTCTCTCTTTTATCTAAATGAAGTTCCAGTGAGGGGAATTGACCCAATTCTGTGAAACGCTTTGATTTTGACAGAACAGCATATTCCAAAGGATTATCGGGCTCCATCAAAGTTTCTCTGGCCAGCTCTGCTAATATGCATCTCATGGTCCTGCTGGAGCACAGACAGGCAGTATGAAACTCCTCACTCAGCTCCTGCCAGGACACCTCCGAGAACAAACTGCAATTTGTGCTCAAGTGTGCAGGGAGTTTGACATGTGGACAAATATCCCCTGGTGGCTAGCGTGAAACTGCTAAACTCATTTCTGTTGACCTAAGTCACATTTGAACTCAGGTCAGCAGAAATGAAAGGCTTTTTCATTTCTTGCCCGTGTTGCCCGTGATGTGAAGTGCATGCACAGGCTACCCAGACAGTTACTCCCCCCCGGCAGGGGTCCCGGCAAGATGGCCACTAACATGGTGGACACAGGGAGGGAGGCTGAGCAACTGAATGGAGCAACTGAAGAACCTGCCTGTTGCCTTGGGGACAAATAAAGGAAGCCTGGAAGGCCATGGTGCATGAGACTGAGGCCCATCTGCGTTTAAACCTTTCTTGGCTTTGTTCCACTTTGACCTATCTCTTTCCCTGGCCTGCTTTGTGCTCTGTCTCTCTCTGCCTCTCTCCAGTCAAGGGTGCAAGAGCCTTCTCCTCTGCAGCTGGGGCTTCTCTGTCACTTCACATTGAACTGGTTCTCATCTTAGTCCAAATCCCAGATGGAAATCTCTCTGCCCCCCTCCTTCAGGGCTGCTCTTTATTTAACTCTGTTAAATACAGCTTGTATGAACAGTGCCATACCAATGAAGTTTGGTGCCCAGCGCAAAGCCCACAGCAGCAGCCCGCCCTCACCCATGCACAGTTCCAGGGGGCACATGCCCCTCCATGTGTGCCCAGGACTGCACGCAGTGGTGGGAGCTGCCTTCCCCCCATCCCCACGGCTCCATCCTGTGCCCCACCCTGGCTGGGCAGTGCTTGTTGGCGCCACTTCACTTCGGCACCTGGGGCAGTCGCCCCACTCTCCCCCCTTGCTGTGGTGCTGTGTATGAAAGTGTCTGTGCCAAAAGTAGGTGAAGTGTTTGTAGTTGCATATTAACCTACTGCTTTTGCTTGAATCCTTAGCAGTGATTTGTTGGAGATCAGCTCAAAATAATACTGAGCACCTACAGCCTATTGACCACCCTTGACCTTACAGCACACTGCAGAGGAAGGGAAGTGTCATTCATCTCATTTTACAAATGGGGAAACTGAGGCACGGAGAGAGGCCAAAGCTAGAGAGAGGAACTGGTGGCAGTGCTGAGATTAACAGCTCTCCTGTTTTTCAAGTCACCTCTCCACTTCTCAATGAGGCTTTAGTTGGAACCTCTTCACCGTTTCCCGTGTTGGGGTGGTCTCATTTCAATCTGAGCAGTGGAAACAGAACTTGGTCAATGCCCATGAACCAGTAACAATTTCTGCTATGTCTGTCTCGCTGGTGGAGCTACATGAAGCATGCAAGAAATGATCTGCCTGTCTTTGTAACGTTGATGCACCAGCTGAAGATGAAAACTCACTCTACTGTTTGCTGTGCACCCTACAGACCCTACCTGGGCCATAGAGATACACAGCACTTGGCTTTTAACAGCGAAAGGGTGTTAGTGCTGGTCAAATTTCAACTTAAATCTCATCTTCTGAGTCCCTAAATCCCTCCATCCATTTGCTGTTTTAAGTGGGTGGGTCCAGTATTCTCCACTTCCTGTCCTGTCCCAAACTGTTGTATTTCTGTGACTTTTTTTTTACCAACTGCTGTTCTCCAACTTCCCTTAGAGCAATTTGCTGCTCCTTGGATCTCTCAGGCTGGGTCCTGAGTGGTGTCGATGACCTGCTGAGTGTCCTTAGCTTCTGCTGGCTTCACCGCTCAGGATTGGGCTCCCTTGGTTCTTCATCCTTTGGGGGCCCTCCAGCATGACAGGACATGATGGCCAGGAAACTGCAGTATCCTCCCCTGTTCCTAGCTTGTATAGGAAAGTTTTGTTGAATTCATTTGAGAAAGGCTGTGCTTCTTGTGATAGACTCCTACAGGTTGCTTCTAAATGCGCAGATTCAAGCAGTATGAAACTCTCCAGGCTTTTTGCGCAATTTCTACTGAATCCTTCAGATTTGATCCCTTTTGCATTCTTCTAAACTCTGTTATAGGACGGCTCGACCAGGCTCACCTGCCCCCACATGTTCCCTGTTTCCTTTCTTCCCTGCTTAAGAAGAGCTAGGAAGCAACATCACCTTCTTGTCTTCCCCATCTGGGATTATTGCCAAGTGTGCACTCACATTCAGCTCACTGAGGCTGGATGGACTCAGTATCAAAGATGTTTTGCACTGAGGTCTCTTTTACAACACTCCTGTGTCAGCTGCAATAATAGAGCTGTCTTGTTCTGGAGGCTCCTTAATTACCCACTATTATCCGTGGGCTTCAATGCAAGTTGCTGATGGTCCTCACATTTTTGTGCCTCAGCTTTGGGGGTGTAACTCATTCCTGACATGAGGCAGCAGGCTCACTCTCATTTGCATGTAGTCAGGGCAGGTGCAAGCAACTGGCAGGACAAGTTGCCGGGTTTGTTTTTTTTCCCTTCTTTCCCTGAGCAGAGATGAGTGATTAGCAAACCTGCACAGGACTGGTGAAACACCTGCTACTAGCCCTGCCCTGAATACTCAGACATGCTGCTGACATGCTTACTGCCTGAGTTATTCAGACCCTGAGATTCAGGTAGTTGCTGACCTGGACACAAGAGTTTAAACCGTTCTGGAGAAACAGAGCTATGTGCAGTGGGTTTCAAGTGCAGCTTGTGCTCATGCAATTATTCTCCTAACTCGATAATGAAAGGAAGCCACAAATTGTATTCAGTCATTTCCTTGGCACTAAGCTCGGAGCAGCCTTATCACAAGTATCCTGAAACAGGGCTGAGCTGTTGCAGTGGGGAGCAGTAGTTAGGTCCCAACAGCACATTTGAGCTACATTCACAACCCCTTTTTTCCAGCGGTGCCCTCAAATCATGCAACAAATAGGCCCTTGGCACTACCAGGACCACCCAGTACAGCAAAAATAGGAGAAGCATCCATTACAAAGGCTGGCTGTGATTCATTGCACTTCTTTGCTCACAGATTGTCCTGGGAGAAGCACGGGAGAATTCTCACTCTTTCTTTATTGGAAATTGGTAGCTGAATAATTTCTGTGACTATTTTTCACTCAATAGCTCCCTCAAGAATGTTTGATTAAAAGCATTTGGCATCTGAACAGGGCAGGTTGGGTGTGGGCGGATACAGTTCCCTGTAACTCCTGGCTGCAGGTTTCTCCTGTGGAAATTGGGTTTGCCACTTAAAAAGGTCAAGTACAACTTGCCCATCCTGTTCACTCTTGCATGCCCACTCTCACCTCTTTTTCTCTGTAACCTCTTAAACTTTTCCAGCTCCTTCACTTGACAAACAAGCGAGCTTTAATCTCTCTCCCTTGCTAAACTCTGTTAACCCCATTTGCCTCTTTAACCACCACCCATCTTCCTTCTTCCCTGCATTACTACGCTCCTGGAACATGCTGTGTATAGTTGCTGTCTGGAGCTTGTCCTCCGGTGCCTCAATCCGGCCTCCAGCTGTTAGGTTCTGCTGAAATTGCTGTCTCCAAAGAGCTCTTCCTAACCAAATCCCAGAGCCAGTACTCCATCCTCATCCTCATCCTCATCGATTTGTCAGTCACTTTAAACATAGTCACTCACGCCCCTCCTCTAAATCTCACACTGAAATTGCAGTTTGGCATCTCCTTGGGGAGCCAGCAGCTCAAATTCAGCATGGCTAAAAGAAAGCTCTTACTCTCCCCTTCCCCTGCCCCACTCCACTACCCCCCTTCTGATCATAGTACTAGGCTGCCTGTTGCTTAGTCTTGTAACCTGGATGTCATCTTTGACTCAAACCATTCTCTGTCTTGCAGATCACTTGTACGTAGTATCTCTAAACTCTGTCCTTTGCCCTTAATCCACCCCGTTTAAACTCTCCTCAGGCGCTCATCATCTCATCTGGATTATTGCCTTTTCCTGGCAAAGACAAACGCAGGCTTGATCTGCTTAGAATCACTCTGAATGCTGCTGCAGAGGTTGCTCTCCTGCCCCACGGACCATGTTAGCCACCCGCGGAAAACGCTTAACAGGCTCCAACTTCTCTGTCATGCTGAACCTAAGCTCCTTGTTCTTATTTTCATGGCTCCTACGGCCTACTCCGCTCTACCTGTCATCTCTCATTCTCCCGAGGAATGCTGGCTTCTCCCTCCTCCCAGAGTCTGATGTCAACCTCCATCACCTGCCCATTTATTTTTCAAGCAAGCACCTTCATACATTCTCCCACCCTGCTCGGGAGGCGCTGCCCAGGAACATCAGTCATTGTCCTCTTTCAGATCCCCCCTTCAAATTCCCCTGAGCCTACAAAACACTCAGGGCCCCTATACACGTGCCAGAGCTCTGCTTGGACGCATGCCAATTAGCACGTGTCAGAGCAGACTAGCTTGCTATGATTCTGCTAGACCGTGCTTATTAGCACACTCCAGCAGCATCTGCATCACATGTATCAGCATCCCGGCGTTTCAAAACGGCGGCAGGGGTGCTTTTAAAGTTCTTCAAACAAGTTTTAGTTAAAGCACGCCTGCCACCATTTTGAAGTGCGGGATGCTGCATACACATGATGCTGCGAGTGCTTTAATTAGAGCAGCTCTCAGAGCCACTCTCATGAAAGCTCACTCCCTTCCACCCCGGAGCACATGTATAGACACGCTCAGTTAGGCAGCTAGTGTGCTAGGACCCAGATCGTCCCTCTGACTGCTGTCACCTTGTGTCCCTCCATCCATCTGTTGTCTCCTAGGGCCTGGCCATGGAGAACTGACTGGACTATGTCACATACAGCATCCGCTTGCTAACGCTGTGCGCATGCCAGTGCCTGAAAACGAGGCAATGTGATGTGGCTGCCTGGGACCAACCCCAAGCTTGCACTCAGAGCTGCTGTTGGGTTCCCTTCTCGGGTGTACTTAACTTAGCAGCATGTACTTAGCGCCCCACATCACCTCATTTCTGGTATTCAGTCCCCTTGGAGTACTGCCTCTTCACAGTTTGCAGGGTGTGGGGCAGAGGTAGTGCGCACAGGCAGCGCACACAGTAATAAGCTCTTTGGAGCAGAGATAGTCATTCAGTTGTGTGCTCAAGTAGTTCCTAGCACTGCCCGGTCACACTCTCCAAATCAGAGACAGGTAAAGGTGCAAGAGGCTGGGGTGGGGTGGTCCCTGCTTGCAGCAATCACAGATCCAAAGCCACTTGCTTGGGCAGGGCAGATCTGATGCCTGTGGGGCACAGCTCATCTGTAACCTCTCCTCCTCCTGGCTAAGTGTTTTATTGTCCTCTTGACAATCAAACTTTATTCCGATCCCCCCTTTTCCCACCCACTCTGCCTTCTCCCCATGTGGGGACTTTATCCTGCTTCACTGATGCCAGCCCTGTAAAAACTGTCATCCCAGACCATTGCCTGCTAATGATCCCGAAACCCCAGCAGCCCTCGCCTGCCCTATAAAAGCAGCAGGGCTACTTCTGCACAGCCAGCCATGGAGCAGGCAAGCAGAGAAGGCCAATCAGAAAGGAATAATAGGCTCAGGAGCAAGGGGCATTGTGGCTGCACACCGATGGCCCCTCAGAGACAGAATGTACCTGTAGCATCCTGCAGCTGGCTGGACTGTTTCACTGCAAATCAAAGCCTTTAACTTTAACCGGTTAGAGCCAATTAGAGAGACTGTATCTCTCAGCAGAGCCTCTGGAGCACAGAACTGGCAGGTGCACTCTGTGCAGCCCCAGGCTGGCCCAGCCTACATAGCTTGGAAATCAGCTTAAAGCACACGACTGGCCTGCTGCCTGCTATTAGGAGAATGGCATTCTTCCTTTCAGATCAGGCTTTAATGTAGCCTGGAGATACGGAATTTACAATGCACTCCAGCTCTACGCATGCCCACATCATGCCCTTACCTGTCCCTGGGCTGGCAGTCACCACCAGCCTGCAGGCCTGGGCTTGAGCGCAATTAAGTGTCATCCCAAACACACTGCAGGGCAATAGCTTTCAGTCACTGATAGGCAGGTGAGCATTCCACATCCCGGCCCTCCTTCTTTTCTCTGTGCAACCCAGGCGGTGAACAAATACATTGCAGAAATAGTTTGCCGATTGCATTCCCATTGTAAACATCGGCTCCAGTGACCAGGTCATTGGTTACCAAGTCTTTTTTCTTTAATCTTTACTCAGTAGTAAAAATTATCATGTAACATAACACACATATGTCTATAAAAATGTATACCAAATAACAACCTAATAATTGATAAGGGAACAGACAGAACTGGGCAAGAAATGGGGGGGAGGGGGGTGAAGTCCTGAGAAAAATGTCCAGAATCTCAGATATATTTTCCATCCTAAATGGGACTAAAACTTTCAATAACTTTTGCTAATTGGAAACCTGGAAACAAAATAAAACTCAATTCAGTTCCAAACAACTGAAAAAAAATGATTTGGTTCATGCTGAAACTTTCATTTTGATTGTGACCATTTTAAATGTTTGTTTTAATTGTGCTATGATTAGCGCAATATAGTGGAACAAGTTATTTCAAATTGGAAAAGCATTTTTGTTTCCTTTAGAAATGTGGAAGTGAGATGTTTTGAGAAATCTGAAAACCTGAAATAAGTTTTCAAGTTGCAAAATTCATCAGAATTGACCCTTATCCATAACACTTTTGATCTAACAAACCAATGTTTTAATGGATAAATATTTCTTCCCAAAAAAAGACTAAGAAGAAGAAAACTGTAGCTAGTCAGTATCTCATCATATATGAACAGGGCAACTAACTAGAAACTGATGAAAGGAAAACTTTTACATCCACATGCATTTAACCTGAAGAACTTCCTACCACAAGCTATTGCTGAGGCCAGGAATTTAGCAGCATTTGGGGGGAAGAAAAGGACCAGACATTTCTCTAAATAAGAATGAACATGGTGACATTAGATAGGATTTCAAACTGTAGTCACCTTTGAAGTTAGGAGCATAAGCTAATCATTCTGTGACTGGAGGTTGGAAGAAGTTTCCCACTTGATTAGATTCTGGAGTAGTAAGGTCATCTGTGCTCATTCAGTTTGATAATTCTGATGCTGTAAGAGAAAGAAATGGAGTAATGTTTGCATGTGCACTTATATGACTTCCGTGCATAAAATTGCGTCTGTGTCTTGGGGTCTTTGAGTCTGGACGCACTGGTGTTTTGCATTCCTGGGCCCTTGTTTCGCAAGTGCTTGCCTGTAAGTGGGTGAGTAGTCCCAGAGAACTCATGAGTAATTTTCACTGAAGTCATTAGGATTACTCACATGCCTAAGCAAGCTGCATGCTGAAGTCCCTTGCAGAATTAGCTTGCTCCTTCTTTAGACTAGAGATCAGCTGCAACTTTTTAAAATCTGGATCTGAAGATGTCCCAAGTCCCCTGGGTTCTGAGCTAAGATCCTTGTTTGTAGCCGTCTCAATCGAGTTACTTCTGCACAGATGCCCAATGAACAAAACCTGCCCCTGCTGTTGTACTGTCCCTTTGTTGGCCTGATTTCGGTGGCTCTGGAGATACAACTCCTTTGGTAGTTCTGCAGGTTGCTGGCAGGAGACCTGTGCTGCTAAGTCTGTCCTGGGGATAACTAGAAACTGTTAGTCGCCAGGCCAGACGATGGGGCATCTTTCACTAGCACAAAGGTTACATTTTAAAGGGGATTTTTCTCGCTCAAAAGTATCCTGCGCTACTTAAGAATCTCAAGTTATATGTAAAGAAGGTTTGGGAAAAAACAGTGAAACATCCCGTCTTGAAACGTAACCCTCCAGGTGGGGACAAAACAGGGTGAGTAACAGAGGACACCGGGTGGGTTCAGAAGGTGACGCATCTGTGAATTTACCAGGAGATTGTGTGACTGTGAGTAGCTCAGGGTCAAGAAGCCTGGAGCAGAGTGAGGGGATTGCAGATGGGAGCAGATTGGAGCTGACAGTTGGTGAAAAGGCCTGTTACATCGCCTTATTACTAGGAGCTTTCTCCTCAGGTGGAACACAGTGCTAGAAATTGGAGCCATGCCTATTTGCTCACCTTGTCATGTACTGCAAAAGCTTGCTTGGCTTTTCTTAAGCCAATGCTTCAATACAGCAAAGATGCTCCAAAGAGTTTAGGGATCCATACAGCCTTGCAGCTACAGAAGCAAGCTCTTGGAAGCTGTTCTGCTGTACGTGGTGCTATGTCCAGGGCAATTAACTCAACATCAGCCAGGACAATTTGTCACCGTGCCCTATTCTCAACTATGTCTAACCGGTAGCTTTACATCCACTCAGCCTCACTCCCAGTTCAGAGGCATAAACTGTGAGACAAATACACCCTTTGTTTTCGGGACTGGCGTGTTACAAAAACCGCATAGCCAAGTGGAAAAAATGGCAAGAGGCTGGATGAGTCTCAGTGAATTCACAGTGAATGACACTTAATTGTTACACATGATTACGGTCTTCCCTGGGGTATTTCCAAACTTCAGGTTCTGGATCCAACTAGAAAAGAAACAATACCCATCCAAACACTGCCGAATCTTTTAGCCGGACCACTGTTTAGGAGAGGCAATATTTTCAAGGGTGTGGAAAGGAAATGGCTCTTGTCCTGTCCTTGTGAATCCCCCATCCTGTGGGGAAACTTGTAAGTGTTTAGG